>NC_063336.1:30109497-30129818 GCF_021869965.1 Rhincodon typus
GACCCTTCTTCTGAAGAAGGGTCTAGGCCCAAAACGTCAGCCTTCCTGCTCCTATGATGCCGCTTGGCCTGCTGTGTTCATCCAGCTCTATGCCTTGTTGTCTCAGATTCTCCAGCATCTGCAGTTCCTACTGTCTCTAAAAAAAAACACTACTTGTCATTAAAGGCACAAGTTGTACAGCACCTCCACTCTGAAATACACAAGATGAATTGTACTAGTATTTCTCATTCACTAGTTTTACTGTTTACTTTCTTCTGGCATATCTCAGCCACCTCCTTCTCAGACTAAAAAAAATCAAAGGGTGTAATTTTCCCATTTTTTTTGATGAAGTGTTGGGATGAATGTGCTAGATTCTAACTAACATTCCACCCCACCACCAAGTATACCTGTCCACTCATCTGCCATTCAGATTGTTAAGAGCCGAGTCTGGATGAGTTCATCGGTGAATCAAAGGTCACGATCCAGGTCGCCATAAGTTACTGGCCAATCAGAGACTGACAACATCTAGGTCCTAAAGTCCACCATTTCAGGCCTGCTCCTTGGGGTATCCAGCAATAACAAGGTGAATATTTTATATCCTCTTGTCACAGGATAGGGATCATAGGGAGAGGGGAAGTCAGAGGGTAGGGGTGTGGCATCAGAGGCTAGGACAGATGCCACATCCTTGTTTTCCATACCTGCCTCCAATTGTCCCCATATTATTAGGTCCTCATGGTTTCCCAGTAGGGAGCTGAGCCACCTTTCTTAAAGAAGCAAAGAACTGAGGATGCTGGAGAACTAAAACACAGGGGAACAGAAATGACTGGAGAAACCCAGCAGGTCCAGCTGCATCTATGGAGACGGAAACAGAGTTAACAATGCGAGTGCCATGAGCCTTCTTCAAAAGCCAATTGCTGCTGGATTGAGAAGTTTGCTCGTAGTTGCTTAATTAGGGAGGCGGAGTCTCGCTCCAGTTCTCACCCAATTCATTCCTCACTCGTCACCTCTCCTGCCACCACCAGAAAAGTGAAAATTGTGTCCAGGGTTTATTAGCCTTCCCTCATAACACTGATTCTTGTTAACTGGGATCAGTCTTGTGTACTTTTGCTGCATTGTCGCCGCTGCCTGAATGTCATGTTGCTTAGTGACCAGAATGGGCTTCAGTATTTAAAGGCAAGCCAGAACATAATGAAGTTTGATGATTACCTCTGTTGGCATCTGACATTTTCTAATGCTGTGGCAATATTGTTTAACATCCTGCAGCTTTGATGATTGTTTTAGTGTTTAGTCACTAATCTTCCTCAGTTCTTTTCAGCTTCATCCTTAATTATACACACCTTTCAGAGAAACACAGCAACTGGAATACACCATTCAGCCCCTCAGGCCTAATCTGATACTCAATTAAGGTAGAATATGAGCCCTGAATTTTTATTATCTAAATTTAGCTTTCTTTACCTGTCTGCATCTACCATTGCTCTGTCCATTTCACCTGACTCAAACCTTTGTTTTTGTTCTGCCTCCAATTTCATCACTGCATCTAGTTTGGGATCATCTGCATATTTGACCACTTTGCACTGAGTCTCTGAATTTCATGTAATTGGAAACATTAATTATCCCAATACTGGGATGTAATTGGCCCACTCAATACATTAGCCCTTCTACCAAAACATCCTGTCAGCCATTTTCTTGTTCATTTATAAATTCGTCCTGAATTACTGCAGCCTTGAGTAAAAGTCTTTCCTATGGAACTTTATCAAGAACCTTTTGGTGGTTAAGATACACCCGATTAGAAAGCTTTCACAGAATATTTGGGTTGAGCAGTTTGCTCAGACAGGGTCTTACCCTTCTAAATCCATGTTGACTGTTGTTAACTTGTTTGTTGTACAGGTAATTCTCAAGCTTACTACTAACTACTGATTTTGTTACTTTAAATAATGGGTTTCAAGTTGCATAATTCTGCTTGTTACTCAATTTAAATATGAGAACCACATTAATCTGGTATCTATCAATCAATAGATGTCTCTGGAATGTTCATTAATTAAATCTTAATGATTGTCAATGTTTCTCAAATCTCCTTAGTCTATTTCAGCACTTTGACAGAACTATCATCTACCACTGCTAATTTATTTGTTTTAATCCTACTAACACCTTTCTCTCATTTATAGTGAAGTTACACCTTGGACATGGGGAGGAGTTACTATGAAGGGATTTCCTACTCACCTTTCCAAACTTTAGTGGAAGGCCTGTGGAAAGTCCAGAAAAAATGTCCAATCTAAATCATGTATAAAGCTTCAGTCTAAGGAATCCCGGGTAAGAAACAGAAGGGCATAAGTACGCTCAAGTTTATAGGCCTGTCAGGTTTATCATTATTCTATTATTTAGATACCTTAATTTACCCTTTTGACATTTACTCAGGTTTAACTGGAGATATGATAGTACAAATGAGTCAACAATTGCCAAAGTGCTAACTTGCACAGCGGATGACATATCACTGATCTCATCTGAGAATCCTGGATCAGGTTATGACTGTTAAGGATCCAAAATGGAATATGTTTAAGTGTTGTCACCCTGGATCTCAGTGGGCACTCTCCCACAGCACAGGAGCACAATCAGTTGACTGGTTTATTCCATAAGAAGAAAATGAGAGCTATCTGGGGAATTTAAAGATCAATGCTGTATTGTAGTGACAATACACATGTGTTAATTTAAAGGAAGCTTCAGAGTTGTTGCCTTATGAGCACAACTGTAATCCTCACTGTCCTCCAGATGCTGCTAGGCAGGAGGCCATTAAATTGCTGTAGTTACATACCCATCCTGGAGGGGATTGTTTTTGATGTTAACCTGCTCAGTCAAGTAGTGGATATAGACACCTGCCAAAATCTGGACGACTACAATTATACATTGGCATTTTGCCAATGATGATATTGAGATGTGGCAAGTTTAATTCAGTTGCATGATTGAGAAGAGCCAAAATACATTCCAAGACTATTTATTCTATGTTCCTCTCATGTCCGCAGAAACATCTGTTTCCTGAGCCCACCCGTCCAGTCTCTTCACAGCAAAAGACAATTGGAGACAGACCAAAACGGAACTCATCAGAGTTATCACATTCGGGCCTTTTCATCACAGTACATCATAGTCCTTCATTAACCACCACAAACATTGATACCGAAGCCACAAGTCCCACCTCATGGGACAATTCCAACAGCCCGTCCTGGCCACTATCAAGTCTTGACAGGCAGCCTCTGAATCATGCATCTTTCTGTCCCTCTCTGATACCCCAGCCTGAGTGGCTGGTGTAGGTTAAAGGTGGTCATGGCAATAACATACCACAGGACTCACCTCTAATTCATATTGCTGCTCTCCTTTCTCAAAACATGCAGGGTTACCTATGGTCATACAAACAGGAACAGGAGTAGGTCATTTGGCCCCTTAAGTCTGCTCCTCCATTTAAAAGATCATACTGATCTGATTTTAACCTTAAATCTGCATTCCTGCCTACTCTTGATAACCTTTCATGCCTTTGTTTTCCGAGAATATATCTACCACTGCCTTAAAAATGTTCAAAGTCTGCTTCCATCAACTTTTTGGGAAGAGAGTTCCAGATTCATGACCCTCCTTGAGAAAACATTATATCTTATCTCTGCTTTAACTGGGCGACCCCTATTTCTATATTGTCTCATAAGAAGAACCATCCCCTCCACATCTAAATTGCCAAGGCTCCGACCAGGCTGTACCTGTTTGGCACTGACACCAATTGGCTGTAGTATGGATAGTATTCATTCCCAGACCTGGTGTGTCTTTACTTCAAATAAACAGTAAAGACCTTCTAAAAATAAGAGGTAGGCATGACGCAGGGATGTTGTTTTCACTGGCCGGGGCTTCCAGGACAAGGAGCTCTGGTCTCAGAACATGAGGTAGGTCATTACAAACTAAATCAAGGAGAAATTTATTCACTCAAAAAACGGTGAAACTGTGGAATCCTCCACCTTAGAAGACTGTGGTGGGAAGACACTAAACATACTTAAGAAAGAAATAGAATTTTAGAAGCTAAAGAAGTCAAAAGTTTTGGAAGAGAGCCTGATAGAGATAGAGGATTTGAGATAGAGGATGAGCCTTGATCATCTTGAATGGTGGAGCTGGGTCAATGGGCCAAGTGGCCTGCTTCTCCTATGTTTCTATGTTTCAAAGAGATAATTAATATCAATGTACCTGTTGAGTTGGCCTTTTGTTGGGGGAAATGTTTTCTGCCTGATCAACGCATACAGTTTTAGGTGACAAGTTACACTCTCTTGACACAATTTTCTGCGCAGTGAAGAAAAGAACAAAAAATCTGGATAATAAATCACAAACAGTTTGGGAGAAACAGATACTATTTTTCAATAAAGAAGATTGAATTAACATTCTGGAAAGAGCTCCAAAGTAAAGATTAACAGATATTTTGTACCTTCTTGTTTTTTATTCCTTTTTGGTATCGAGCCAGTTTTTTCAGTAGCAAATAGTAAGTTGCCATGCTGGGGGATGGCCTGTTATTGATCAATGTGTTGATAATCTCTGTAAGCCCTAAACCTGTTTTCTCAGCCATAAAGTTTAAAACCATTGAATTCAGTTCATCAGAACGCAGTCTAGAAAATAATGACATTATCACACAGTGAGATTATTGCCACAATGTTAGTAAATTTTGTTTTCCCTGCATTGTATCAAACATGCTTGCATTATTGCAGGTTAATTGATATCAAATGCTGGAAGTACTCAACTTTGTAACAGTTTTGACCTATTTTTCTATCAGTAAGCTGCAGCACATACTATCCAAAATAAAGTAAATAAAAATATGATTCCTAAGAAAAATGAAGATACAACAGTTGGATACTTTAAGAGAATCTATGTGGATTCAACGTAAGTTCAGTGGTTAAAGAACAATGTCTTTAGTGAAAAATTATTGGGGTCTTTTTCTGAAGAGTCAATTTCTGGGTGGCTGAAGGGTTTTAAGTACTCTTGAAGGGCTTTTGGAAAGCTTCCTTGTTTTTCAAAAAAGTTAGTTTTTGTACACTGGGCCTTGACACCAAAAGCATCTTCTGGAGTTGGAGGAACATAGCAGGTCAGGCAGCATCAAAGGAACAGGAAAGTCGATGATTCGGGTCGGGACCCTTCATCACTGTGTTAACTCTGACTCCAGCATCTGCAGTCCTTGCTATCACCAAAAGCACCTTCCCTTTAAGAATGAAGTGAAGAGTGTGAATAGGAGTAGAGCAGCCAGCACAGCTTCTATGGAAATGAGGAGTGCACCTTAAGATGATATATGTTTAATATCATCAGCTTCCGCATATGCCTGCCCCTCCTCACTAATTGTGGACGGAAGTTGAACATTTCCCCCTCTTACCTCAGTGCCCCCATCTCCACTCAAGAAACATCCAGTAGGATAAGTCAAATGTTATACAGTTGATCTTATTATGCTGCATATCTTCAATTAAAAAAAACTGTCACAAAATGAAATGACATATAGAATGTACAGTGTATGTAAAGGTTTGAGGAAGTTGGGAAGAGTTGACTTAAATATTCTTTGATGCCCCAATGTACTTGTATGTATCTTTCATGCTTAGTGTAATAACAGATTGAATTTTGAGAATAAAATCCTTCCTAAAGCAACATGATATTTTTCCAAATCTATTTGTAACACATTTATTTTACGATGTTTCAGAGGTTCTACAGTTCACTTTTAATAAGTACCTGTTCTTGTAAACAACGGAATGCAGTGGTCTTCGAATGAACCCTTCATTTAACCATTTTTCTTCCATTGCTTCTCTGACAGTGGGTCGTTTGGTCGGGTCAGGTTCAAGCAAAGAAAGCATGAAGTGTACAGCTCCTGAGAGAAAAGCACAGAGCTATGAACTACATTCATGTACATGACAAATAGGTGGGGAATATGTATCATGTTTATGATAAAGCTTGAGGTGTTCCACTAGATCTCATCCAAAACACTAAGTTTTCATCATATAATGATCTGAACTCCACCTGTTTGTATCTGTCATTATTTATAGTCCATGACCTGTTTATTTGTACTTTTGTAGATAAGATCACCCTGCCTATAGCTTTAGCTCAATAAGAAGGCCTGAGACATGTATCACATCTAATCTTCGTTCAAGCACGACAGAGACAGTTTAGAAGCAGCCAATTATGCGTGCCCTTCTCCAAAAATGTTTAAATTAATGATAAATGTTAATTAAAGTTGCCAGCTAGAGATTACCACTGACCAGAAACTGAGCTGAATTAGCAATATAAATTCTATGGGAACAGATACAAGTCAGAGGTTAGGAGTCCTGCAACGAGTAACTCATCTCCTGCCTGCTCAAAGCCTGTCCACCAATTGCAAAGCACAAGTCAAGAGTGTGATAGAATACTACTCACTTGCCTGAATGAGTACAATTCCAATCACACTTGAAAAGCTCTACACCATCCAGGACAGAGCAGCCCACTTGATTGGAACTCCATCCACCATCTTCAATATTCACTCCCTTCACCCACCAACATGCAGTGGCAGCTGGTGGCTACAAGATGCACTGCAACAAGTCATGAAGGGTTCTTCAACTGCATCTTCCAAACCCACACCCCATACCATCTCGAAGGACAAGGTCAGTAGATGCCACCTCCAAGTTCCACTCCAAGCCACATACCATCTCAACTCCAGTATTTAAACAGCGCTCTGGCTCCTGACTCAGGCTTCATTCTGGGATTGAGCACATATTGTAGGCCAACACTGCAGTGCTCTTGTTGGAGATATTGTGTTTCAACTAAAATGTTAAACTGTCTTTTTCAAATTAAAGAGTTTACAGAGGGAGCAGGAAGTGTGATTACACCTTGGCTCTCAGAGAGAAAATATTTTGGATGCTATTTACGGCAACATTTTCCATTTATTTTTCTTTCTAGGGGACTTTGACAGGGTGCCAAGAATTTTGCACTTTTCAGGCTCCTCAGCTTAAACAGTTAGAGCAAACAGATTACATCCATTAGCAGTGATCAATCAGTAAACTGAGGTGATAAAGAAAATTATCACTGCTATGTATTTCACGATGGAAGTTTCTCATTGACCACTTCACCCAAGACCCTCAGATATAATGTCAAGTGAGTACCAGCAATATGCGAGAGACAGACGGCATGTAACCAAAGAACTCATGTACACACTGGAAAGGATGGGTAGCAACAGGAGCCTGTTGTCAGGATTAAGTGGAGATCCTGATCCCACACTTGTCAGCAGAGAGGCCAATTGTGTGATCTTCCTGAGTCAGCTTCCTAATTGACAACAAGTACACACTGGCATGAGTCTTCTCAATGCTCTTGGCCCAATCAGATGGATTGCAGCTGTTGAGCAGAGGGAACCTATCCTGGTGCATCATTTGCTCAGCAGGGATTTCCTTTCCTGGCCATGGTTCCTACTTTGAAGTATGGGGCCTTCAGTTCCGATGGTCTTCCCTGGCTCTGCCTCAGCAACACAGTGATGGTTATCTCCAGGCATGATGGGGGCATGTCCTATAAAACACCATTAATTGCGTCTTAATGATCTCACCTCTGTGGATTAGGTAGGCTATCCACCTCCTGGGAAAGTTCCTCAGTGGCAGGAATGCACCAGGAAGTCAGTGTGAAGTGGCTACCCTCACCTTTAAGCCACCTCAGGATGTGAAAATCCAGCCCATTGTAATCAAGTCTTTATGCACCTTTGGTATAAAACTAGGCTGTGGATGCTGCCAACAACATTCCTTGGTGCCATAAAGGGCATGCCCACATGAAGGAGGATCATTCAGAAGTGACAGAAAGCTGCAACCCATCTTGGTGATGGTGCAGCTGGAAGACTGTATCAAACAGGATGGATCCTGCATTCAGGGAGGGATGGGGGATCTGAATCATGTCATGCATTGAGTGGGAGGGATAGGGGTCAGATTGGGAGGCTTGGAGGAAGGCTGCAGCAGTGAAGCCTGAGCGACAGCTCCATTCCATCGGCTGTTGATGGATAGCAAAAATAACCTGGCCAAGGAGCTGGCAATGGGAAGGGAAGGTGGTGGTGGGGTGGGGTGGGCATTGGGAGATGACAGATACAGCAGTAGCCCCAGGCTCTGGGCATGGCCTCCAGGAATGACCTGCTCAATGTGGCACAGTGCACAGGAAGTGTCGGTGACAGGTGGCATCGAGGAGGGCACACTCCACTCAGTCATCTCCAGTCTCCTCCCCTTACCCCCACGCTCCTTGAAACACTCTGGCATGATGACATCAGTGGCATTTCCTGTCGCAGCCAGCTGGTATCACGGGTCACACACACACGTATGCTGGAGCCATTCTGGTGCTATGGATAATCCCTGTGAAAACATTAATGTGCCATGCATCGTTCCAGGTATTTGACATGTCTGATACCTGAGGAGATCTCTGGTGGGATGGAACTAATGTCTCCGTTTATCATCTTCTGGTGCAGCTGCTTGATGTTGAATGGCTCCACTGTAAATGGTAACATGCCGGTGAGCATCGCAAACATACTGACCCCACTGAGAAGACATGACAATGTGTACTGTGAGAAGTATTGTCCATCCAAATGACACAAACATTGGCCAACAACAAAATGTTATTTGTTAACTATTTGTTATTTGTTATTTGTTAAATACTACCAAAGAAATAACCAATATTTTCAGACAAAGAAGTAAAGCAGCAAACATCACTGACAATATTTATGGTTCTATCAAGATCCCTAGGAAATCAGGCAAAAGACATTCATTCTCTCATTACACAGACTGATGTTCAAAATTGGAAACAAAGCCACAAATTTTAGCAACTCAGGCAGTCCCTGTGGAGCAAACAGCCCAGCTAATGTCTGGGTCTAGTTCTATTTTCTCATTCATTCTGGATGTGGCTTGGCCAGCTTTTATTACCCACCCTCATTAAAGATTTGAACTTTTTTTTTAGAAAGTAGGATAAGGAGAAAGTGAAAACAATCACACAATTTTAAAATTACTTTTGAAGTGCTTAGTGATTGTAGATAGTACAAGATAACCTGAAAGGAATAAAAGGCCATGAATAGCTAAAGGAGCTGGAACGCGCAGGTAGAAAATAAAGACTCAAAAACTGACAAGCTAGCCAGGCACGAGGGGATGGTAGAGGAATAAAAAGTTGGACAATAAAGTGGATACTCCTCTTCCAATCTCAAGTGACAATCCACTCTCCCTCCACTGCCTCAACTCCCTTCTCCCCTCTACCCCGTCATCATCTTACACCATCAGTGTGATGCTTTCTTTAAATCAGATATTCATTTGTTGTTTTCATATAATCACTCCATATCCTTAGAGAATAATGTTAAGTAATTGAAATATTCATGGACTAGTGATGCATCAGAGAATCTGCAACGTCTACCAGCAGGATGTTAGTTCTCAATATCATAAGGTTGTTATTGACTCTTATATGAGGAGAGATGAGACCAGGCCACCAACACACATTACATATGAGTGCTGCGCTGGTTGTCAGCTCGGAATTCAGGGTGCGAGCTCTGGTTTCCGATAATCAGCACAGTCTGGAGCACAGTTTTAACCCTCAGAGACAAGAATGTAACTCCACAGTCAAGGACTCACTCACTGGGTATCTGCTGTGACACAAAAAAAACACAATTAAGGTCAGGGAGTTGGAGAAGGGCAATGAGAGGACGGGAGAAAAGATAAAGAGAGAAAGTGCAAAACAGTAGGAAATTTATGTCTTTGACTTCCAAACTTTGACTACAACGGAGCTCATTATACAATAGATGTCATTTATGCAATGCAAATACCCTCAGAGGATTTGACAAAAATATTTAATTAACCCATTATCAAAATCAGCCTCTTCATATAAAGCCACAATGAAAATATTCTTTAGATTTTGTTATTTGTGTTATACTTCATTGATTATCTGATGTTGACTCAATTTACAGTACAGCTTGATAAGTAGTTTCACTACCAATTAATTTAGATGTATAGAGCAAGTAAGATGTTTCTCGCTGACACTTTTTTTTCATCCCTTTTCCCAAAGGTGATGTCACCTTTCTTTTTCCTTTGATGTCTTTGAGTTACAGCTGGTACCAATGACTTCGGCAGAGAGGGAGCATAACACTCCCAAAGTTCCAAAGGGTGCTTTCCCATTTCTGCACTACATTTTAGACATGTTCACATGCATTGTTAGAGCAACGCATTGCGTCAAATTTTAAGCTGCTCAATAATCAAGGTGGAATTCCTGTTGGAGATAAGGGGAAAAGAAATCAAAGCAGAAATGTTATTCCAGTGAATTGTTATTCTCTGAGAAAACAGGGAATGAGGTTTGGCATTTGAGGTTCAACTAATAAATCAATATTGGATAATGCAACATTTATTAGTGTATGTATTGATTATTAATACTTGATTTCGACTTTAACAATAGATTAATAAACTTTCTGAAACTGTTAATAGATACTAGGCAATATTAGTGAATTATTAGGGTTAGGGAAATATTGGCTGACGTACCTTTTCATCAATTCATCTTTTCAATCTTCAACAATTTTTTTTATTTGTTCATGGGATGTGAGTGTTGCTGGCAGGGCCAGCATTTAATTCCTGTACCTAATTGCCCTGAAGAAGGTGGTAGTGAGCTGTCTTCTCAAACCCTTGCAGTCTTTGGGTGTAGAAATGCTCCTACTTGTGCTGTTAGGAGGGAAGTTTCAGGAATTTAACTGAGTGGCAGTGAAGGAATAGTAATATTGGTTCAAGTCGTGATCGTGTTTGGCTTGGAGGAGAATTTACGTGATGTGGTATTCCCAGTTATAAAATGTAGCTTTGGCATTTTTTAATAAAATGGTTAGTTTTGCCACTTTCAAAAATTTCTGAATGTGCTCAAAATTTCAAGTAGGGATAGCAGGCACAGAGGTCTGCAAATCTCACAGAGCCATCGCTTTTAAGGCTATGACATTTGTTGTATGTTTGCCAGCAAAGAGTAAAATTTATCGTCCTGCAATCTTAGTGGGAAACATTGCTCGGTCTGAGGCCAGGCCAAAGAGTGGAGCTCAAATGTGAATATACCTGATTTGTGTCCCTCATTTATTTGTATTATTAATTTTATTTAAAACGCAAGAGCTCCACAATGAAAACATCAGTGTAAAAGTCAGTTCTGTGCTCTGCTTTCCTTTTGAATAAGGCTCCCCATTAGGAGTGTAAACTATTCCAGTTGGTAGAAGCTACAGAGCGAATTTGATAAAGGTATAGGAGTAAGTTTAAGAATAGCTATCTCAATGATGATAAGACAGGGAAAAGTGAAAAAGAAACAAACCGAATTTATATTAAATGAGTCACTAGTTAACAAGGCCATAGCTTGTATTTCATTCTATTCATGCAATCTGGGCATTACTAGCATTTGTTGCCCAGACTTAACTGCTCTTGAACTGAGTAGCTTAGTTCATTTTAAAAGGTCAATATTATTGCCGTGGGTCTCACTATATGTAGGCGAGATCAGGTAAGGACAGCAGATATCCTGACCTAATGGACATTATTGAATCAGATGGATTTTTCACCAATCAGTGATAGTTTCATGGCACCATTATTCAGACTAGCTTTTAATTCCAAATTTTATGATTAAGTGAATTTAAATACCACCAGCTGCTATCGTGCAATTTGAATCCATTAGTCTTAGCATGTGAATTTCATTTCATAGAATTTCATAGAAGCTCTACAGTGTGGAAACAGGCCCTTCGGCCCAACAGGTCCTCACCCATCCTCAGAGCATCCCACCCAGACCCATCCCCATATAACCCACCTAACCTACACATCCCTGAACACTATGGGCAACTTAATATGGCCACCTAACTTGTACTTCTCTGGATTGTGGGAGGAAACCGGAGCACCCAAAGGAAACCCACGATAGACACTGGGAGAATGTGCAAACTCCACAGACAGTCACCTGAGGGTGGAATCGAACCCGGGCTTCTGGTGCCGTGAGGCAGCAGTGCTAACCACTGAGCCACCGTGCCATCCCATTGACATTCTCACAATGCTGTCCCTTTTCATTATTATGTTTTTAGGACACATATGATGACTGGATGCTTTAAAGTTTCGCAGCCACAGAGTTTTTCTTTTATTCATTCATGGGATGTGCGTGTCACTGGCTGGGCCAACATTTATTGCCCATCCTTAATCGCCCAGAGGGCAGTTCATAGTCAACCACATTGCTGTGGGTCTGGAGTCACATGTAAGCCAGACCAGGTAAGGATGGCAGTTTCCTTCCCTAAAGGGCATCAGTGAACCAAGTTGACAATGTACTCATGGTCATCATTAGACTCAAAATTCCAGATTTTTATTGAATTCAAATTCCACCATTTGCCATGGTGCAATTTGAACCCAGGTCCCCAGCACATTACCTGGGTCTGTGGATTAATAGACTAGTGATAATACCATTAGGCCATCACCTCTCTGCTACACTAATTTTTTTTTGTAGTGTAATCACTGCTGTAATGTGCGATATGTGGAATCCAATTTGCACAATGCACACTCCCATAAACAGCAATCTTCCAATAATCAAGAAATTTCAGCACTACCTCAGTGCTGCACTAGAATACCACCCTTGTTTTTTGTGATCAGTCCCTAGAGTGGATCCTGGAGCCTTGTGTCATGGAGCCACAGCCTCAGGTTAAGGGAGCAGTCACTTAGGATTGAAGTGAGGAGAAACTTCTTCACTCAGAGGATGTGAATCTTGGGAGAACTGTAGTGCTCAGTCAATGAGTAATTTCTAGACTTACTTTTTTCTATCTCTTTTTTATCAGTAACACAATTAAGAAATGTAGGGATCAGGCAGGAAAATAGAATAGATGTAATAGTTTTGCTATAGACTGAATGAATTGCAAAGAAGACTCAAGAGGCTGTTCTGCCAATTCATACTTCTTTTTCTAATCTTCTTAAGTATTGTGAGAGGCATTTGGCAGGAAATGTCTACTCCCAGGTTGCCTCTGACTAGCACAGAAATGGGAGAATAAAACGGGTAAATAACAATAACATGTACTTTGCTGTATTATGTCTAAGTTTCTGAGACACAACATGGGTCACTTCTCCTTTTAGACATAACACATTTGCAATCACCATACTTTTACAAATAAAATGCGTGAGTCTTTATTTTGTTTCTTCGTAGGGGGTAAATCAGTTCAGTGATCAGGAACAGTAAATGATCTTCAAAGTGTCATCTGACTTCAAAGCATTCAGAATATGCTTTATCATCCTTTGAATTTTCACCATATTGCCATCAATTACAACTGGAAATGTGAGAAAAGGTTTGAATACTACAGGTATGTTCTGTGCAAACGGAAGAATTGCTGTTTATTCTTAGTTTAAAAAGCAAGTCACGTAAGTCAACCTGTGACAAGTGCTTTCCTTCTTGGCTGAGTTGGACTGTGCTCACATACCTCTCCCTTTTGTTTACCCAGGCAGACAGCTGGAAAAGATCTGGTGTGCAATGTCAATCAACCTGTACAAAAGTATCTTTCACGTGGACAAAAGTAGATTGATTATGGAAAACTGCATGGATTTGTTAAAGGAAAATTGTGGTGATCTAATCTGATTCAGCTTTTTAAAGTGGTAACAAAGAGGTTGAATGCCACTCCCAAGTGCTGCATAACAAGCTTAAAGTGACGTTTGAGCACACGACTAAAAGTGACAGTGGCAGCATGGACATGAACAGAATGAAAGGAAAACAAAAGTGAAGTGGTGAATGATTAGTTTTCGGATTGGAAAAAATTTTATAATGAGGTTCTCCATGGTCAATAGTGGATCCATGGCTTTTCTTGATCGATATTAATGCCTCAAACTTGGGCGCTTTTTAAAAATTCATTTGCAGGATATGGGCTTCATTGGCTAGGTTAGCATTTATTGCCCATCACTAAGTGCCCTTGAGACAGTGATGGTGAACTGACTTCTGGAACCATTGTAGTCCGTTTGATGTGGGTACATGCACAATGCAGTTAGGGAGTCAGTTCTAGGATTCTGAATCATATGTAAAGGAAAGGCAATTGGTTCCAATTCAGGATGGTACATAGCCTGGAGGAGAACTGGAGGTGGTGGTGTTCTCATGTATATGCTGCCTTGCCTTTGGAGGAGTAGACGTTGCAGGTTTGAAAGGTGCTGTCTAAGGATCCTTGGTGAGTTGTTGCTATGTATCTTGAAGATGGCACACATGCTCCTGCCACAGGTGGCAATAGTGGATGGAATGAATCTTAGATGGTGTGCTGACCAAGTGGGCCAACTGGTCTAGGTCAGTGTCGGGTTTCTTGGGTGTCAAGAAGTTGTGTAGAGTACTTGTGGATTAGGAGGCAGGAAGTTAGAATTTGGTCTTTGTAAAATACTAGGAGGAAAAGCATTGCGTGATCTCTTTAAAAGATAATGTGCTTTTTCTATGCATAGAGATTTAAAAGGATGTTGGTGAGCAGCAGCTTAAATGTTTGCGAGTACATAGAGAGCACCCGAATTGAATCATTTGTATCAAAAGACTGGACCAAGCTGCAGTTTTCACTAAGACAACAATTTGAATCAGGCACGTAGATAACAAAAACCAATTAAATTTAAATCTGACGTTTTTGACAACATAAGACCAATCCTATTGTAAGAAATTGATACGTCATCAAGGGTGTTGAAGGAAAGGGAAGTTGGACAAAGACAGGAGAACTAACTGCCATCTGCCAGAGTTAACAGCTTTCAGCTCTTAAGAGAGAATCGCTGGCTCTCACGGTCTTCTCTAAGTCTTACAGAAAGCACCACCTAAAAATCAAAGGTACCTATGGAACAATTAGTTAATATTCCTGATGGAAGAATTGACGGAGAAGGTGTTCCTGACAGAACATTCAAAGGAGAAGGCACAGAATATTCCAGAAGATACGTAACCTGGTTGTGATTTCAAAAGGCTAAATTCTGTTATTTCTTTATTTTTATAAGTGGGACTTGTATTTATTGAAACAGCATGTCATTAGAATCTTGTTTCCTATAGTTCGGGAATAGTTAGTAGTTATTTGGCTTGTTAAAAGTTTAGTTAATTTGTTCACTGTTAGATTTAGTTAAATAAATTGTTACTTGTTGATGGCAAAGTGAGTGTCAGGGATTTATTTTGTTTGACAGCTAGAAGTTGCTGAAAGGCAGGTTACTCTACTTTTCACACTCCTTTTATAGATTATAGGGCAAGGTGCTGCTCTTTAGGTGTTTCGGTGTTAATTCTTGGCGTGGGGTGGGGAGGGTCAACCTCCGCTTTATAACAGATTAGGAGCTTGTGTCCAGGATCTGAACAGGTCTGTACGATTCGGAATGGATTTGGGTGGATCTGAACGGATTTGGACAGAGGTGAATGGATCGGGACAGATTTGAACAGATTTGGGGTATGACAGATTTCCGCAGACTTAAACACACTTGGGGACTAATGTCCTAGATCTTTAAATAAAACTTAAGTGAGAAGTGGAAAATCTGTTTAATTTCGGTTGCTTGTTGTTGGTTAAATCAGAAGTGGAGAAATGGTTCTTAACAGTGCTAAAGAGGTTTCGGGGGTTGAAGATGCTTCCCAAATTTGCCAATGAAGTTTAGAAAAACAGAAAAATGTGATACTTTTAGAATTAGCAGAGATACTAAAATTCGGTTTCACTAGGGATAAGAAGAAAGCTGAAATTGTAACGGAGTTAGCCAAGCATTTAGGTATATCAGAAAAACAGTCAAGTGCAGTGGAGTTAGAAAAAATCAAATTGCAAATAAGACAACTGGATTTAGGAGAGAAAGAAAGGGAAAGAATGTTCGAGTTGGAAAAGATGAAATTGGAACTTGAAGCAAAAAGACTTCAAATGAAAAGTAAAAGTACAAGATAGCAGTGATGATGAGCAAACTCATCGGAGCCAAAAGCCTGGAAGAAATATATACAAATATGCCCAAACATTACAAAAATTCAATGAAAACCATGTAGAATCCTTTTTCATTTCCTTTGAGAAATTGGCTAAGCAGAGACTGTGGGTAATGTTAATTCAGACCAAGTTGGTAGGCAGGGCTAGTGAGGTGTTTGCAGCGCCGTCAGAGGAGGTGTCAGGAAAATATGAAGAAGTAAAAGAGAAGTGATAGGAAATCAGGTTGAGGAACAGAAAGTTAAAACAGTGAGAACAGCTACAGAGATGGCAGATGAATACACATAAAAATATGAATAAATTGACACCTAGCTTCCACCAGCAATTTCATTCCGTGAGGAACAGAAATTGGGAAAGAGGGAGATCCTTCAATGAAATACAAAAAGGAGATCACACTGGGAACAGTTTACCACATGTGGAAAAACAAACCCAAGAGGGTGGAAAAGAGGTGAAAGTCACACACAAAGTCACAGTGCTGGTGGTTTAAGAAAGGCACTGGGAAAAAGGATGTGGTAAAAGAGGCTATACCAGTGGGATTAATTAAAGTAGAGAAGGAAATCCCAAGAGAAGTCAAGGAGCTGCAGGAGCATGCACAGCCTAGTCACGGGCTGGATAGTAAGATAGCGTCATATCTTGTCAAAAACTTCACCTGTGTGGATAAGGTTTACTCAGGTAAAACAGGGGGAGTAGGTAAAGAAGCTAAAATATTGAGTGATACGGAAGCTAGTCAGTCTCTAATAGAATGAGTTGAAAATGTTTGCACTCCTATCTGAGAGAGTGGTAATTTGCAGAATAAATGGAAAGAGAATTAATGTTCCCCTGTGTAAAATAAGGCTGTAAAGTCCAATCAAGACTGGGAAAGTGGGAGTGATGGAAAAATTGGCAACTCCAGGAATACAGTTTATTCTTAGAAACAATACAGCTGGACGAAAGGTGGGAGTGATGCCCATTGTAGTGGAGAATCCAAAAGAAAACCAGGGAATTGAGGACTTAAAAGAAAACTACCCTGCAATTTTTCCAGACTGTGTGGTGAGAAGATCCCATAGCCACAGGTTAAAGCAAGAAGGGAAAGCAAAAGAGAACGATGAAGGAATTGAAGTCCAGTTAGCTGACACTATGTTTGATGAGATGGTAAAAGAAAAACCCAAGCAGGTAAAGGATTAGGCAGAGGTGTTTTGTTCTGAAAGATTAATGGAGCTAACAACAAAAAGATGAGATGACAAAGGATTTATATCATATTTATATCGTAAATCCTTCTTTGAAAAGGAATCAGAATGTATTCCAGAATACTATTATTTTAAGGATAAAATCTTAAGGCGGAAATGGAGACCTTGGCAGGTTAGTGCAGATGAGAAATGAGTGGACATTCACCAGATTGTGATGCCAGTAGAATACAGACAGGAAATATTGTGGGTAGCACATGAATTACCTGTAGGTGGTCATCTAACAGTGAGGAAGATCCAGGCTAAGGTACAGAAGCATTTCTATTGGCCAGGATTGCACAAAGATGTGGTTGAATTTTGCCATATCTGTTGTACATGTCAAATGGTAGGAAAGCCACAGGCAGTAATAAAACCAGCGTCTTTGATGCTAATTTTGACGCATTTGAAGAACCTTTCACACAGGTTATGATTGGTTGTGTAGGTCCCCTCCCTAAAACCGAAAGTGGTAACCAGTACTTAATGCATTTACCAGGTTTCCGGATGCAATTCCATTATGGAATGTGAAGGCAAAAAAGGTAGTGGAGGAGTTGCTTACTTTATTTATCCATTATGGGCTACCCAGGGAGATTCAGTCAGACCAAGTGTCCAATTTCACTGCCAAACTATTTAAGGAGGCATTGGATAGTTTAGGCATCAAACATTTTAAATCAAGTGTGTAACATGCTGAATCCCAGGGAGCATTGGAAAGGTGGCATCAGACCCTAAAGACATTGCTGAGGGCTTATCTAAATGATTGAGATAAAGATATCCGATTTATATTATTAGCTATTAGAGGTGCTCCACATGAATCGACTCAGGTTACTCCATTTGAATTGATATTACGACACAAAGTAAAAGGGCCTTTTAAAATTAATTAAGGAAAAGTTGATAGATCTGAAATCAGAGATCTCACAGCTGGATTATGTATCTGAGGTGAGAGAAAGATTAAACAGAGTAGGTGAATTAGTTAAACATTTGAAGTTGGCATAGCACATAATGAAGCAAGAAGCAGATAAGAAATCTAAAATTCATACATTTGCCTGTAGAGGTAAAGTATTGGTGCTGTTACCAGTGGTAGCATATCCCTTCAAAGCAAGTTATAGTGGTACCTATCAGATTGAGAAGAAGTTAAGTTCAGGTGAATTATCTGGTAAAGATGCCAGATAGGAAAAAAAAATTATCGGGTATGTCATGTGAACATGCTGAAACCTCACTATGACAGGGAAAGGGAACTGGAGAAACAGGTATTAGACTGCCACTCAGAGTGAGGAATCAAATCCAAATGATTTGGATTTTGATGTGCCTCAGAATAAATTAAATAACAAGGAAGTCCTTATGTAATGGGATAGGGTAGTGCGCTATGTGTACCAGGAACAGAGAACTGAATTGAAAGACTTGTTACAGTGCTATGAGGACACATGTAAAAATAGGATGGGGAGGACTAATACTATAGGACATGAGGTTGACATAGAGAATGCTGTTCTGATAAAACAACGCCCCTGCAAGCTTAATTGTCTCAAAGCAGCGCAGATTCAGAAGAAAGTAGAAGCGATGCTCCAAGAAGACATCATCTTGCCGAGTCAAAGTGAGTGGAGTTTGCCAATCGTGTTGGTTCCCAAACCTGACAGTACTCAATGATTCTGCATCGATTATTGGAAGGTCAATGCCGTGACCCAAATCTGACTCATACCTAATTCCAAAGCCGGAGGACTGTGGGGAAAAAGTAGGACAAGCCACTTCCATCACAAAGTTGGACTTACTTCACGATTACTGGTTTCGGAGAAAGCAAAAGACTTTCTGCTTTTATACCCCCAAATGGGTCATATCAATTTAAGATAATGCCCCTTGGATTGCACCTACAACTTTTCAAAGGCTTATGAACAGAGTTGTTGCAGCATTGACTAATTGTGTCATTTACATAGATGACTTAGTGATCTTTAGTCATTCATGGAAAGCTCTTTGAGAGACTATGGAAGGCAAAGTTGGTCATAAACTTGGCAAAAATAGAATTTGCAAAGGTTGAAGTGACATTTTTAGGGCACAACATTGGATACGGACAGATGACACCGAGGAACACAAAGACAAAAGCAATCAAGGAATTTCCAAGACCATCCTCAAAGAAGGAAATTCTATGGTCTTTAGGATTGATTTTTGTCCCAAACTTTATTGGCGTGCTGGCACCGTTGACAGATTTGTTAAAAAAGAACATGAAATTCCGGTGGACAGACCAATGCTGGGAGGCATTTGTGAATTTAAAAGGAGTATTAACCACTGCACCAGTTTTAGCCACGCCAAATATTCTGAAACCCTTTAAAGTCACCATCAATGCAAACGATGCAGGCGTTAGTGCTGTGTTGTTACAGGAGGTGATTTTGGAATTGAAAGGCCAATCGGTTATTTTTCAAAAACACTCACAATCTACCGGAAAAAAAATTCAACCAATGAATTATTGGTTGGTTTGCCAAGCTGACTGGTTTTCATGAAATTTCGTCTCCCTTCTAGATGACATCGTCAGTGCTGTGTTGCCTCCGTTGAAGCGCTGTTGTTCTGTCCTGCTCTGAATTCATATGGTCCGAGTCTGTCATGGTGGGCAGTCTTGTTTCTGGTTTTGTACCGTAGTGGTATGTAGATGGGGTCTATTTCAACATGTTTGTTACTTGCATCGGTGGTTGAAAACCAGGCCTCCCGGAATTCTTGTGCTTGTCTTTGTCTTGCTTGTCCTAGTAATGTAACTTTGTCCCAGTCAAACTGACGTCCTTCTATGTTGGAGTGTATTGAAACGAGGGAGAGTTGGTCATCCCGTTTTGTTGTGAGTTGGTGTTCATGTATCATGGTGGTGAGTTTCCTGCCCAACTGTCCTATATAGTGTTTCTCACAGTCGCTGCATGGTATTTTATTTATCACATTTGTCCTTCTCATTGTGGGTATGGGGTCTTTTGTCTTTGAGACTAACTGGAAAAGTGTGGCTGTTGGTTTGTATGCTATCCTTATTGCAAGAGGTCGTAGGAGTCTTGTAGTCAGTTCTGATGTGTTTCTAACATAGGGTCGGGTGGCCAGTGTGTTGGGGCGTACCATGTCTTCTTGTTGTTGTTTGTTTGCCAGGCATTGGCGGACAAAGCTGGGATAATTATTGTTTGCAAAGACTCTGTATAGGTGTTCCTCTTTGTTTTTGCGTAGCTCCGGGGTGTTGCAGTGAGTTATCGTTCATTTAGACAGAGTCTTGACACAGCTCTGTTTATGGACACTGGGGTGGTTACTGT
>NC_063336.1:30130218-30175384 GCF_021869965.1 Rhincodon typus
ACAGTAACCACCCCAGTGTCCATAAACAGAGCTGTGTCAAGACTCTGCTTAAATGAGCGATAACTCACTGCAACACCCCGGAGCTGCGCAAAAATGAAAACGAACACCTATACAGAGTCTTTGGAAACAATGATTATCCTAACAGCTTCATCCACCAATGCCTGGCTAACAAACAACATGAAGAAGACACTGCACACCCCAAACACACTGGAGACCCCACCCTATGTTAGACATACATCAGAACTGACTACAAGACTCCCAAAACCTCTTGGAATAATGATAGCACACAAACCAACAGCCACACTTCGCCAGTTACTCTCAAAGACGAGAGACCCCATACCCACAATGAGAAGGACAAATGTGATATATAAAATACCATGCAGCAACTGCGAGAAACACTACACAGGACAGATGGCCAGGATACATGAACACCAACTTGCAGCAAAACGGCACAACTAACTCTCCCTCGTTTCAATACACTTTAATATAGAAGGACATCAGTTTGACTGGGACAAAGTTACAGTACTAGGACAAGCAAGACAAAGACAAGCATGAGAATTCCTGAAGGCCTGGTTTTCAACCATTGGTGCAATAAACAAACGTGTTGAAATAGACCCCATGTACATACCACTATGGTACAAAACCAGAAACAAGACTGACCACCATGACAGACCGGCCCATACAAAGTCAGAGCAGGACAGAACGACAGTGCTTCAACGGAGGCCACACAGCACTGATGATGTCACCTAGAAGGGAGACAAAATGTTTGCATGAAAACTGGTCAGCTCAGCGAACCAACCAACAACTCAAACCTCAACCCGAACTACAGATCTTCGTTAAAACATTATTCAACCAATGAAAAAGCATTATTGAGTTTGGTAATGGCCTTACAATATTTTAATGTTTATGTTGTAAACAATGCATCAGAGACGACTGTGTATACCGATCACGATGCTTTGACGTTTCTGAAAAGATTTAAGGACAAGAGCACCAGATTATTTCATTGGAATCTTATGTTACAAGCATTTAATTTACAGATTGTACATGTTGTGAGTTGTGAAAATATTATTGCAGATGCTTGATTATGAGTTTAAAAGAAAAATATTTATTTAAGATAGAAACGGTAGTGTTCAATATATAGAATTAATATAAAATATGTAACTCTAGATTAACTAGATATGGATCTCATAATGAAGGAAAGGTTTTAAAAGAAAAAATGAAAAAAAATGAAGCCATCTTTTCATAATGATGGTTCTTTTTCTCTTGAAGGGGGAAGTGTTGCGAAGTTGGGTAGCGTACTTGTTGATTAGAAGGCAGGAGGTTACACAAAAGCATTGTGTAGTCCCTTTAAAAGATAATGTGCTTTTTCTATGCTTGGAGATTTATATAGGATGTCTGTGAGCAACAGCTTGGAAGTTTGAAAGTACACAGAAAGCAAACAAATTGAAACATTTGTATCAAAAAGCCATACAGTTAGCAGACCAAGCTGCAGTTTTTACCAAGGCAATAAGTTTTGAATTTAGACAATCAATTTGAATCTGGCACTTAGATAACAAAAGCCAACTAAATTTAAATCTGATGGTTTTGACAATATAAGATCAATCCTATTGTAAGAAATTGATATGTTATCAAGGATATACAAGAAGAGCACAGTTGGACAAAGACAGGAGAACTAACTGCCATTTGCCAGAGTTAACAGCTTTCCGCTCTCAAGACAGAATTGATGCTTCTCAAGGTCTTTACTGAGTCTTAGAGAAAGCATCATCTAAAGAACAAAGGCACCTATGGCACAACTAGTTAATATTCCTGTCAGAAGGGTCGATGGAGAAGGTGTTCCTGACACCACATTCAACAGAGAAGGCACAGAACATCCTGGAAGACAAGTAACTTAGCTGTAATTTTGAGAGACTAAATTCTATGTTTTTTAAATTTTATATAAGTGGGACTTCTTTATCTCTTTACCTCTTTATTCGAACAGCATACCATTAGAATCCTATTTTATTCGGGAATAGTTAGTAGTTAGATGGGGTTTATTTGGTTTGTTAATAGTTTAGTTAATTTGTTCCCTGTCAGAGTTTGATAAATAAATTGTTAGTTGTTGATTGTAAAGTGAGTGTCAACCTCTGCTTTATAACATGGGTATTGTCGGAGATATAACTAATCAGGCAAGTGGAAGAACGGTCATATCAGCCTTGAGGTGCAAATTCTGTTTCTCTCTCCACAGATGATGCCAGACCTGCTCAGTTCCTGCAGCACTTTCTGTGTTTATTTCAGATTCTTCGCATCTGCAGCATTTTATTTTCATGCCATTCCATACCTGACTTAGGCCTTGTTGATGGTGGACAGGCTTAGAACAGCCAGGAGGGGAGTTACTGACTTCAGAATTCCTCGCCTTTGACCTTCTCTTATAGCCACAGTATTTATGTGGCAATTCCAGCTCTGTTTCTGATCAATGGTCACCCCCAGGATGTTGTTAGTGGGGGACTCAACAATAGCAACACCAGTGAATGTCAAGGAGTGATGGTTGGATTCCTTCTTGTTGGATGTGTTCATTGCCTGAGATTGTATGGTGTAAAAGTTCTCTGCCTTTTATGAGTCCAATCCTGGATGTTGTGTAGGTCTTATTGCTTTTGGACATGCTTCAGCATTTGAGGAATTGTTGGATAGAATTTTAACGTTTGCAGATAACACGCAACTTGGAAGTATGGTGAACAATGAGTAGATAAGATATCAATTTGAAGATCACATAGATTCGCTGGAGGAATGGATCAGGACTGAATCACGATTCGAGACTTCAGAAGGGTATAGGGTAGAAAAGCAAGGACATTCTCATGAACTTTTATAAACCACTGGTTTGTTCTCATCAGGAGTACTATGTCCAAATCTGAGAGCCACTGTTTAGGAAGGCATTGGAGAGCATACAGAAAATATTTATGAGACTTGGTGAAGTGGAGAATGTTTGAGAAGGTTGAGAAGAGATTTGATAGATGTGGTTCATGTGAGCTCTGGACAAAGTAGATAGAGACATATTGTGCCTAATGGTGGAAGGGTCGAGCACCAGAGTGCACTATTTTAAGGTGACTGACAAAAGACCCAGTGGAGAAATGGAGAAATAAACATTTCCACAGCTTGTGAGTGTGATGGAGACAAAGTCAACTGTGGCTTTCAAAAGGCAACGGATAATTATTTGAAGATAAAGGATTTTCAGAGCTACAGGGACAAATGCTTTCATCCTTGTAGACCCTTTGTTCAGGCCAGCAGCTTCTACCTCCAAAGGGTTTGCCAATCATTGAACTACAGAGCTTCCCATTGGCCCTAGCATTACGGGCTTGCCCAATGGCTTTGATTGGACAATAAGAGGGCTCCTTGCCTTTTATTGACTGGATCATTAAAGATTGTAAATAGCTGTCTACTGGCATTTGGAACCCAAAACTCACACCCATTTTTGATTCTCAACACTATTGAAAATCCAATTCCATAAGTCAGTCCAAGTTTTTCAGACAAATATACTAAATTGCATTAATTGCAATAAGGATGTATATAGACATCCCAGTGCAATATAAATTCAATTTTTATCTGTTGCTCCTGTTACAATCCTTACATTGACCAGACATCCACCTTGGGACCATATTTCTGATGAGCAAGGAGCTCTGGAGCAGCATAGGCAGGACTCCCACACTGTGTATTCAACAACTCCTGGCTGTCACTCTTCAAGGTGTTACTCAGTCCAAAATCTACATTGAGAAATAAACAAAACGGGCAATCAATGCAAAACAAGTTAGCTAAGACTTCAATAGGTGCTCAAGTACAGACCTTATTCTTCATTCATTACCTCACGACCATTTTTATCCCCCTTCAATCTTAAACGCTTGAAGTTTTTTGCTGAAGTTCAGTTCTACAGGTGCCAGGCATCTACCAGTGTCAATCATTGCAAGCAATGTGTTCTGCTCTCTAATTTACATTGTACAAGGCCTTAGTTTAGATGGGAAATTGAAAATAGTAAATGAGCAGGAGTATTCTTTTATTTTAGCAACTACAGTACATCCCTGAATAGCACATGAACAGGATTTAGACTTCCATTCATTTGATTAAATGACAAAAGAAACATAAGAAGCAAAGCAGAAGTAGCCCAAAAACTTAGTCTGCCATTCAATAATACCATAACTGATCTATTTATGGAATTCAATTCACTTTCCTGTCTGACTGTCCCCTATAATCTTTAACTCCCTTAGAGATAAAAAAATGTAACTCAGCTTGTATATATTCACAGCCTCCGCTGCTCCCCAGGGGTTGAGAATTCCAAATATTATTGATTCTCTGAGAAAAGAAGGTTCTCTTTCGTGTAATAACTGGGAGACACTTTATTTCTGAACAGTGTCCCAAGTTCTCAATTCCATCATGAGGAGAAATATCTTTCTGAGTATCTATCCTGTCAAGCCCTTTCAGAATCCTCTATATGTTAATAAGAACATTCTCATTTTTATAAACATCAGTGAGTATGATTATTGCCGAACCTGTTCAACCTGTCCTCATTAGGCAGCCCCTTCAACCTGGGAATTAACCTAATGCACCTTCTCTGAATTGCTGCCAGTGCAAGATTAATCCTTGTTAGGGAAGGAAACTAATTCAATACACCATACTACAGGGGTGCTGTCACCAAAATACCACATGCTTTAAGAAACACTTCCCTATTTTTACACTGTATTCACCTTGCAATAAAGGCCAATAAAGTATTATTATAAAGGAATTTTACCCATTATCACCAGCTTTGGAACAAACTTCAATTTGCTGCTGGTAATATAGTACAGAATTTGATCATTGCTAATAAAAGAGAAATGCTGCCAGATCTTTTTAGCATGTTCAGATACTCTACCAAATCGAATACCAAGTTTTAAAGGGAATAACAATTTATATTGCATAAGAAACACGGTATTGACTGGCCCATGAACTCTTACTGGGGATCGGTGAGCTCAGTATTCTGGATAGATGGCTTGCAATACAAAGATTCAATGGATGCAGGAGTTCAACTCCTACACTGACTGAGGAAGGACTTTCCTCGTCTCTCCTTGCAGAGGCATGGTGACCCTTCGATTACACCAACATTAGTTATCTCTAATGACAGAATAGGACTATGGCAACTTCTTACCTTTACTAATCAGGTCAATGCATTGGAGCATGCGCCAGAGAATAATGTCTCCCAATTTTTTGTTTATTTGAAAAAGCACAAATTTCATTTCACTGCAGAGGACCTGATCCCTGCATATGAGAATATGCAGCTTCTAGCAAAGCATAAATGAGCCACATTGCAAACCCAACTAATAATTTCAAATTGTATGTTGGTGTGATTTTTGGGCACGCTTGGGATTGTTCATGAAGTGCTGCCCAATTACATCTATTGTTGGACACAATGTTCTGAGTTTTCCAAGCACAGGTTGATTCCATATAGTTTGTACTCAGCCTGTTGTGAACTAGCAAAGGTTGAATACCTCTCCTGATTATTGTTTCTATTAAACCAACTGGATGTGGTACGCAGTGGGTGGCCGAGATGATAATGCATGTTTTACCACTGCTTAATGCCAGAATTGCTCATAATTGTCTTTGGATTGAATCCTTATTCTAACATATTAATGTGGCTGCAACAACATTATAAAGAGTGAACATGTGATTTCTAACTAGAATCATGGAGCCATTGAATTATACAGCATGGAAACAGACCCTTTGGTCCAACTTGTCCATGAAGGCCAGATAACCGAAATTAATGTAATCCCATTTGCCAGCATTTTGCCCATATCCCTCTAAACCCTTCCTATTCATGTTCTCATCCAGATGCTTTTTAAATATTGTAATTGTACCAGCCTCCACCACTTCCTCTGGCAGTTCATTCTATACACACACCACCCTCTGCATGAAAATATTGTCCCTTAGATCTCTTTGAAATTTTTCCTCTCTCACCTTAAACCTATGCCCTTTAGTTTTGGACTCTGTATCCTGGGAAAAAGACCTTGGCTAGTCACCCTTTCCATGGCCCACATGATTTTATAAACCTCTATTACATCACCCCTTAGCCCCTGACGCTCCAGGGAAAATAGCCTCAGCCTATTCAGCCTCTCTGTTGCAAAATTGGGTAGAGTATTTATGGATTGGGAGGCAGGAAGTTAGAATTTGGTGTTAGTAAAATGTTAAGGGGGAAAGCAGTGCGTGATCCCTTTAAAAGGTGATATGCTTTTTCTATGCTTAGAAATACAAAAAAACACATCTGTGGGCAACAGCTTGTGGGTTTGCAGGTACACAGAGAGCACTCAAATTGAAAAATTTGTATCAAAAGCCATACAGTTAGCAGGACAAGCTGTAGTTTTACCAAGAAAATAAGGTTTTGTATTTAGCAAATCAATTTGAGCCAGGCACTTTGATACCAAAAACCAATTAAATTTAAATCTGACGGTTTTGATAAAATAGGACAAATCCTATTGTAAGAAATATTGATATGGCATCAAGGATATAAAAGAAAGGGCAGCTGGGCAAAGACAGGAGAACTAACTGCCATCTGCTACAGTTATCAGTTCTCAGTTCTCAAGAGAGAATTGCTGGCTCTCACAGTCTTCTCTAAGTGTTAGAGAATGCACCACCTAAATCAAATGCACCAATAGTACAACTGGTCCTGACAGAAGAGTCGGCCTGAGAAGCTGTTCCTGACAGAACATTTGATAGAGAAGGCACAGAGCGTTCCAGCAGACAAGTAATCTGGCTGTAGTTTTGAAAGACTAAATTATTTTTTTGTTTTATATAAGTGGCACTTATATTTATTGGAACAGATTACTTCGAATCTTGTTTTATTTGGGAAAAGTTAGTAGTTAGAAGGGATTTATTCTTTGTTAATAACTTAGTTAATCTGTTCACTGTTAGAGTTTAAAAAAAATTGTAACTTGTTGATTGTAAAGTGTGTGTCAGGGATTTGTTTTATTTAATCACTGGAAGTTACTGAAAGGCAGGTTACACCACTTTTCACACTCCTTTTACAGATTATAGGGTGAGGTGCTCCTTTTTGGGTGTTTGGTTTTAGTTCACAGAGGGGGGGTCAACATCCATTTTATATCACACTCCCTTTAGCTCAAACCCTCCAACCCCGGCACATCCTTGTAAATCTTATCTGCACTCTTTCAAGTTTAACAACGTCTCTCAAGCACACATTTTGTATGATTAGTTTCTAATTATTTCTTTATTTTTATTACACTTACCGACAATTTTGATGTTGTTATTTTCATCAAGGAGGAAGTTTTCGATTTTTAGATCCCTTGAGAAAACAACAGGAAACAATTAATTTAAATGTAAATATTCTACTTGAAATTTATTTCACATTTAAACTGAGTTTGTTTGAACAACTGCCCAATGGTCTTTAGAATTTTTCTCTCCTTATTCCTCTGAGTTACAAATAAGGAGGCCAAACCCCATGAGTTTACAATCCTAGTGTGTCAAGCTATGATCAATTGGAATCTCTTTGTCCTTTTTAGGCTCAGAAAATGATTCACTTTTCCGAATTTTCCTGACAGCTTTCTGAAGCAGTCTGGGTACATCTCAGGCAATGAACCACCCTACTGCTACCGAACCACCCTACCCTTTGTAGAGGAACCAGAAGAGGGCATATCAAAAACTGCTCCTGAAGACACTGCTGTGTAGACACAAATTCAGAAGGAGACAGGACAGGAATATCCAGGTGGAGTAGCAGAACTGAATAACGCTGCATTTGCAGACTGGTGAAGCTCAGGTCTAGCCAGAGGGAAAACCAATTTTTGAAGCCTCATCCCAAGACCATCTTCTTTCTGACAAGTAGCGTTGGCTTATTTATTGATACTTAATCCCAATTTATGATGGATCCACACACAGAAAATTTCTACCACTGACCCTACCATTTACCATATCTGAGATCAGCGTGAATTTTACTTATGGCTGCGAGGAATCTGTGGCACCATACATGTACCGGTGCAGGGGAAGTATCATCAGGTTAGCTACACCAACACTGCCAAGCCTATATGTTTGAACAATTTAGCTCCTAAATCCAATGAATGACCATTTGTAGTTGCCTGGAGAAATTGATAGTGAAATGAATGGCTTGTAGGGTCACTTCAAAATACAACAAGAATAACCTCTGTCATGTGAACTGGAGTCATGTTTAAGAAATATGAGCAGGAGGATTGGGGTGAGAAAGCATCCTCTCTTATCTCAAAGATATTGATGAACTGATTGATTCTTTTTGTAACATTTAACAAATTTCTAAGTCATTTTTTGAGTACTGGTTATAAATTAAGCTACATACTCAACAAATCAATCCTCACAGTCTGCCATGGTGAGCTTTAAACTTCTAAAATTCTGTATTTCTATAAAGCACAATTACAGTCCTTCAATAATGTCGGACGCAAAATAATGTTAAGATAAACTTGAGTATTTAAGTTATGTTAAGTGGTGTGATCATAGGCAAAACAATATGATTCTGCTAATTAAAAAAGAAGAGGTTCCTACTTGATGACATTGTTGGATATTCAAGGCTTTGAGCTGGATGATTATGTGGCTAGAATCACAGAATCTTACAATACAAAAGGAGGCCTGTTCCAGCTCTTTAACAGCTGCAAGGCAGATGTTTCTCAATTCCCTTGATAATAAGTCCATTGCAGATGCTCTGTATGAAAACATTTCTCTTCATTTCCATCCTATAGCCAATCACTTTAAATCCACGGCTTTTGATTACAGACTCAGTTGTTGAAGGAAACATTTTCTCCCTTCTTGTTTGATTTGAATTCTTCATAGTTTTAAATATCTCTATAAGGTGTCCATTAATCTCCTCTTGTCTATGGAGAACAATCCCAGTTTCTTCAATCTCTGCACACAACTGAAATTCTTTATCCATTATATCACACTGGTGAACAACTGTTTCTGAGGCTTTGAAAACCATCCTGAAATGTAGTGCCCAGAATTGTAGACGATATTCCAGCTGACCAGTGGTAGTGTATGTTTATGATTTTCTTGTATATGTATTCAATGTCCTTGTTTACAAAGTAAAGTATCCCGTTGGCTTTCTCAACTGCCTTATCAATTTGTCCCGTCATCTACAAGGATTTGTGCTCATGTATCCCCAAGCTTTTGCATCTCCTCGAAATTGCAGCATTCAGATTCTACAATTTCTAAATTTTGCTCCTCCCAAAGTACATCACTTCACACTCAGCGCATTGATTTACATCTGCCACATATCTGTCCATTTCATCAATCTATCCGTGTCCCCTGAAGTCAGATACTATCCTGGTTATGACTTCTATGTTGCCAGTTTTTGGATCATCCATAAAGTTTGAAATTGAATGCTGTCTTTCCACATTTATGTCATTGTTTGAAGCAATCATTCTCATACTGACAACTGGAGAACTGCCTCCCCCACCCTAAACTTCCTTCTGTAATAAAACTACTTGTTCACCATTCATCTTTGCCTCCCATCTCTTTCAGCCAATTATGTACTCAAGTCTCCACATCCCTTTAATACTATCTGCTTCTGCTTTTTTTCTTTATTCTTTCACAGGACGTGGCCATTGTTGACAAGGCCAGTACTTTTTGCCCATTCCTAATCTCCCTTGAACTGGTTAGGTCCCTCGGTCATTTCAGACAGCAGTTGAGAGTCAGTCCATGACGGTGGGTCTGGAGGCAAGATCATGTAAGGACAGAAAAATTTCTTCCCTAAAGGACATTAGGGAATGAACAAGATGGGATTTTATGATAGTTGACAATGTTTCATGGTCATCATTACTGATATTAATTCCAAATATGTTAATTGAACTAAAATCCACCAGCTACTGAGGTGGGATTTTGAAACCGTGTCCACAGAGCATTAGCCTGAACCTCTGGATGAATTGTCCAGAGACATGATCACCATACTAACTGCCTGCTGCCTGCTTCTCTTTCTGAATGTGTCTGTTATGTGGTACTTGAACAGGTCCTATTCACAAACAATCAGTTTTGACAGTACCTTTGTTGAGTAGATTACCTACAGTCAGCTTGCTGCTCTAGCCTGATTATCTGCAATTGACATTATGTTGTTCAGTTTTGTGAGTCCCAGGATTGAAGCGACATTTGCCAACAGCTGTAAATCTGACTTCCCTGACATCTATTGTGCATATGGAACAAGAAAACATTCATGACTGATTTCCACTATATGATAAATTATGATGATTGATTTAGTCACTGTCCTTTGTGATTGGTCAACATTAGACAAACAGAACCAACTGCCATCTTTCTTTATTGACTTGTTTTAGAACCCGCACTCAATGTCAGCAGACTCTGATCTTCATGATTGATAACAAATAAACTGCCCTCTGCCATTACATCTCAACACAGTGAGTAAAGCTTTACAGTATCAACATTATTCAAACTGCAACACTTATAATCAAGCACATGTTAATATTAATTGGGTAATTATCTATCACCACACTTGTTCCGCTCAGCTTACTGCCAATCACAGACAGTAATAAACACAGCTGTTCAAAGATGTGGAAGGGTGATTTGATTCATAGAATCATACAGTACAGAAGAGGCCCTTTGGCCCATTGAATCTGCACCAATAGAAAATACTCGAAATCTGTACTAGTCCCACTATCCATCACATGGCCCATAGCCTTGAATGTTGTGACATTTCAAGAGCTTATCCAAATACTTTTTAAAATTTATGAAGTTACCAGCTTCGACCATCCTCCCAGGCAGTGCATTCCAGTCCTAGCTGATCTGTTAAAAACCTAAATGTCACTTCCCTTTTCAGTTGAGGAAGTTACCATTGAAATGTAAATATGTTTGATATTAGCAGAATGCATCATGTTATACCAAAAGGTTTGAATTCTCCATGATGCCATGCTCTCATCTGCTCTGTCAGAGATACAACAAATGTTGGTTCATGAGCTGAGGGAGGACATTTGGAAGACATTTACTTGGGTAGAACTTAATTTGGGTTCATTTTTGAACGCATCTTCAGATTGAACAATAATAGGTGGCTTGTACCATAAGGAAAAACAGTTTCAGATATTGATCTTAAAAATCCAAAAAAATGGTTTCGACTACAGAGTGGTGGTATTGGGTGGGGTGAGATGTGATGGGGCATGTGTCAATCAAGGCTCCTGTGGAATGTGGTGTTGGGAAGTACTACTGTTCCTTTTGTATGCAAGCAAATGTTTTACTTTTACTTTTAGTTAGTGGCTTGGAGACCTCTGAAAAATTCTGATAGATTAGGAAGCAAGCTCCTTTAACCAGCATTTGGTCCACCATTAGCATACTTAGGGTCCTAAAGCCTTGATTCCTGACCAACACCTATGTTTATGAACCAGAGACCGTCCCAGTGCTCAATTAAAATGCTTTGCACTCATTTGACACCCTAAAAGTGTGGATAATATAGACTAGCATCCCCCTATTGCCAATAGCATCTTTATTTACTTCGAAGCATTTTGTTTTTCATTGGAGTTGATGTCAATGTTTTCCCTTTATAAGATTGTGTGTAGCTCCTTTTAAAAGGTTTTAAAATACAATGAAAAATAATTTATCTTCATGTGTCAAATGCAGAACAATCAGTAAATACCTCACTTTAGATGAGAAAAGTGCAAAGTTTCATTGCAATATTACAAAATACTGGAAAATTTATAAAATAACTGCTGTGATTCCCCAATGCGTTGTAATTTTGTGAAGATGTAGAGAGCAATTCATGTGACAGATAACTTGTGGAGACCAATGTGCCACCATCAACAATGTGATAATAACTTGATAATCTGTGTTGCTAATGGTGTAGTCCGAGAGACAAGTATTGGTCAGGAAAATTCCCCTAGTTATTCTTCAAAACTGTGCTTGGGATGTTTTAAATCTGCCTTACTTAAAGGCCTCAGAGAGGCCTCAGTTGAAAATCTCATCTGAAGGATACATTTATAAGTTAAATTTGTACTTTAGCCAAAGCATTTTTTCTGTATGTCAAAGGTTTAAAATCAATGTCAATCTGAGTTGTCTGCATTTTATTTTTGTGTTAGCTTTCTGAACCTATCAGCTCCTTTTCTAGTTTGTGCTTTTGTGAAAACTATTTAATTTTAAAAGTTTACACTTTGGATGCACAAAGTGCAGAGACAAATTCTTCCCTTGGTGGAAAAGCACACTATCTAACAGCTGAATTAGCACCACATACATCCATGTGGTGTCTAAATTGAGTATATGTTTCATTCTCACTGTTTACTTGCTTTGCTCAGAAATAAATTCCATTGACAGCTTACTATTGGTGTCCAATATTGATACTTGAGGATTATTTTCTAATTCTCCATTGTTAGCAGCAATCTCTGAAATTCAAAAGGGCCATCTTATAACCATTTAAAATACTCATGCAGAGCAGGACAGAATCAGTAAACAGTTTGGTGTATAAAGTTTGATGTGTTAAGTAGCTCCACAACTGAGACAGGATAGATAACCCTGATAACAGATACATGAGGAGCAGTATCTGACTCTGCCGATGGGCAGGCTATGATTCCAGTTCTACCTGTGTACTATCGTGTGACGATGGAGATGCTCCACTGCTGACAAGATCTGTCTAGTGTATTTTCTCACTTCTCTTTCTTCCAGCTTCTTCTTTTCACAAATTCTATCCATCAGGTCTCCTCCCTGGCATAACTCCATAGCCATGTAGTAGGAGTTCTCTGTCTCCAGGGTTTCAAATAACTGAACAATGTTTGGGTGCTTGATCATTTGGTGGATGCGGGGCTCCCTTTTCATATTCTTCCGCACGTAAGTGTCCTGCTTTGCTTTTTTCTTGTCAATCACTTTGATCGCTACCTGGTAAATAAAGTAAATTAAGTTAATGAACACATATAGATATTGGCCAGCAATGTGATTCCAAGGCTGTCAAACAGATGTCTAAGGGTTCAGTCAGAATGGTGGTGACCTGTGCGTGTTTATTTCTTACCAAATGTCAACCTCCCATCTTGTTGGATCCTGCTTCTCAGTATGTGTCCAGGTACCATGCTAGAGGTATTTTAAAATCCCATTATAATATTTAATTTGGGCTCCATTCTTGTTGTAAGTCCCTATTGTGAAATTGGTTGACCCCGAGCCTTGATTCATCTGGTCATTGCAAATCAGGTCCCCATCCATCAACAAGGGCCCTGTAAGAGCTCTGTATAAAGGACTCATCCCCTTCAAACAGGTCAGTTATTGGTTTGTCCTCTTAGGTTGCTGGGTAACTTCTGTGTCTTCTTTGGGTTTCAATTTCTGCCTTGAATAAATTAATTACGACTTTCAGGAAACCACTTTACTTTGGTGCAAGACATATTATATCTCCTTTGTAAAGTGTTTTATTCTGTCCATATGAAGTCTGGTAGGTCTTTCTTCAGGGCTGAGGATGGAGGAACAGGGAAGAAAGCAAGAGAGAGCGGAAGAAGCTGCAAGTAGAGGAAGGAGGAAAGCACTGTGCAGGAGGCCGAACCATAAAGGCTCTTCAGATAGTAGCTCAGCGATGCCAGGGAAGTGGTCATGGAGCTATGCCCCTTGTTACAGCTCCAGGCGGAGCCCATGGACTGTGCGGCTTATCACTGCCAAGGTCACCTTGGACATTGACTGTTCTACCCCCGGTTCATTCCAGGTTCCAGCAGGTTTCACCAGGGATACATTGCAGTTTATTTGTTATAACGAGGAGATTCTACACAAGGAATGCACATACTTCATATTCCCAATGGATAGAGTGAGACAGGACAAGAAGACAAGAGGCATGGTCTGCAAGTCCCTGCGAGGGCTGACCCCAAGTCACCAGAGTAGCAGCCTACTGGCTTAAACCCGTACCCTCACTCTGAACTTGCATCTATTCCTAGCTTCCCTCTGATCTTCCCTCATATCTTTTTCACCTTGAGATTTCTTTTCTGTTTCCTTGATCCTACTCTCAATAAACTGATGGCCATGCAACTTCCCTCCTGGTCTTTATGGCAACTGATATTTTTAAAAGTTCACTCTCTTAAGACTCAAATACCCTCCATTATCAACATCCTGGAGCTTACTATTGATCAGAAACTGAATTGGACCAGCAAATACTGTGGCAACAAGAAAAGGTGAGAGGCTAGGATCTCAGCTTCTGACTTCTCAAATCCCACCCACCATCCACAGGGCACAAGTCAGGAGTGGAATGAAATACTCCTGACTTGCCTGGATCAGCATAGCTACAATAACATGGAAGAAGCTTGACACTATCCAGGACAAAGCAGCCTGATGATCATTCCCCTTCAACATTCACTCTCTTCGCCTCCAATACAGAGTGGCAGCAGTGTGCACCATCTACAAGATGCACTGATACAACTCATCCTTGCTCCTTCCACAGCATCTCCTAAACCTGCAACTTCTACTACTGAACAATAAGGAAGAATCTGTGTGGAAAAACCACCAGCTGCAAATTTCCCTTTGAGCAACACGCCATCCTGACTTGGAACGATTTTGCTGTTATTTCATGGTCACTGGGTCCAAGTCCTGAAATTTCCCTCCTCATAGCAATGTGGGCACACTTATACCCCACAGGGTGTATAGGTTCAAGAAGACAACTCGCCATCACCCTCTCCACAGCTATTAGGAATGGACAATAAATGTTTGCCTAGCCAGTGATGCACACATACCATGAATGAATAATAAGGAGGACTGTGCTCTAATTCTGACCACTTGAACACTGTAAATTCTAATCTCTCCACTACTGGTGACTGTGTCTTCAGATGCCAAAAGCCAAACATTGAAATTACCTCTCAAAAATTTTCCACTTCATTTCTCTTATCTTCAGATGCTGTCCTTCTGTCTGTCTTCATTAGACCATCGTCAGAAAAAAACCCTTGACCGCACCATCCTTGCAAATTACTATCCCAGCTCTGACCTCAATTTCCTCTCAAAAGTCTTTGAATGCATTGACGCCTTTCGAATCCATGCCTATCTTTCCCAGAACTCCATAGTGTAATTTCTCCACTAAGGTTTTTGCTCCTGACATAAGACCAAAATGTCTCTTTGCAAAGTAGCAAATGACATTCCATGTGACAGTGATGAAGTTAATGTGCTTTGCACATCATTCCCGACCTGTCTGCAGCCTTTAATATGATTGACTGCACCGTCGTCCTCCAACATCTCTGAAACTGCACTCACTTGCCTCCACTCTTATCTATTTAAGAGTAAGCAGAAAATCACCATCAATCACTTATTTTGCCATACCTGCACTGGTAGGGTCCAAGAATTGATTCTGGGCCCTTCCTATTTATTGTTACATTAACTGAAAGGGTAATATTAGTTTTTACATTTACGTTGGCAACACTCATCTCTTGTTCACTACCATTTCCTTCAACTCCTCCCATGGTGTTAAACTATCAGACAGCTTATCTGATATGCATTATTAGATGAGTAGCACTTTCATAAATTTAGGCTCTGGGAAAACCGAAAACTTGCGTTTGGTCCCAGTTCCAAACACCATTTCATTGTTATTGACAGCATTCTTCTCCCGAGGAAATTTCCAAGAGGAAACCTGACTTTTTGCAACTGTGGTGTGATTTTTAATCGTGAGATGAATTTCTAACCAGGTATGGCACTTGTACCACAACTGCCTACTTCCAGCTCCATAACATTGTCTGACTTTGCCCCATTTCACCTCATCTGCTGCTGAAATGCTCATTCCTATTTATTACCTTTATATTTGATGATCATAACAGACTCCTGTTGGACTTCTACATTTGAGCTTCTGTAAAGTTGAAGTCATCCAAAACTCTGTTGCCCATATCATTATTTGCACCAAGTCCTGTTTCCCTATTACCCCTGTGCTCACTGATATCCACTGGCTTTCAGACAAGCAATGCCTTGATTTAAAATTCTCATTCTTTCTTGTTCTTGTTTTCAAATCCTTCCATGGCTTCATCCCTCCCTATTCCTATATTCACCTGCAACTCCACTACTCTCTGACATACTGGACTCTTGAATGTTCCCAACTTTAACAGTTTCGCCTTTAGTGACAATGGCTTTAGCTGTCAAATGCATTAACTACAATTCCCTCCCTAAGCCTTTCCACCTCTCTACCCTTGCCTTTCTCTTTAGGTTGTGTCCTTCTCTGTCCTAAATCTAGTATTGAGATTCTGAATGTACACTATCCATCAGTTTTTAGCAAAGTATGGAGGCCACAGAAAGAATTGATATTTCCAGCGTGCCAGCTTTTCCACTGTAACATCATATAGATAGGCCGCATAAAAATAGTGAGCTACAATTATAAGACAGGGAGGTAAATAATGTATTAATGAGGATTGGTTATTTTGAATAACTAAATTTAATGTCAATATACAATTGTGGAGTTTTAGAAGTTTCCGGATAGATGTATTATTGACGTTACAGATTTTGCTCTGAAAATATTTATTAAGTTTTCATATTTTGAGTGTTCCAAATATGAGTTTTACAAAAATGTGGAATATGATAGTTATATCAAGAGGTTCAGCCTGGAGCAACCATGGAAATATAGCACAATATTAAATAATAACATAATACAGCGGCATAAACAGAAGATCATCAAGCACACCCTATAAGAGTTTTCCTTTGAATCCTATTCCCTGCTCTTTAATATAACATTTTCTTTTAGTTTTTAAAGCAATTATAAATTCTGCTTCCAACTCTTGCAGCATTCAATTATTTTATCACCTCTCTTCATCAAAAAACACACTCAATCTCTCCTAGTGCTTTTGGTGATGCTAAATTTATACTGTCTAGTTCTCCACTCACAGACTAATAATTGGTCTCTCTTTATCTCATGGAACTCTGCACAACAATGAGAAAATGTCACTTTAGTTGTAAAATTGCAAAACCTTGAAGAGCCACCATTAGCAGCATTTACACAAATTTTCTGGCGTTTCTGGGGCTCTTGTACTGACGTTATTGACCTGGGCTTTGCTTTGTTTTAAACTGTTAGTTGTTTGTTTAACACTGTCCTTTGGAACTTTCCCACAGAGTTTGAATTAATAATCCAGACTGTTATTGACGTTACAGAATTCTGAGGGTGTGCTGCATTGTTGGAGGTATCATCCCTTGTATAATACAATGAACCAAAGATGAATTGGTATTACTGAAGCAATGGCACTATGGCATAGAATAGTAAACGACTCATTTGATCAGTATTTCTATATTTTTGCTTATTCAGATTAGACCATAAAACCAAAACATACAGGAAAAGAATTAGACTACTCAATCATTAAGTCTACTCCACCATTCAGTCATGGCTGATATGATTCTCAACCCTATTTTCCTGACTTTTCCCCTTAACCCTTGGTCCGCTTAGCAATTAAGAACCTATCTATTTCTGTCATATACACTCATGACTTGGCCTCCACTGCCCTCTGCATCGAGTTCCACAGATTAACCACCCTCTGGCTGAAGAAATGCCTAAAATCATATCAATATAATATTGTCATTAGACTGCAAAGGTAATTCATTGAGTGACGTGAAGATGTTTTGATACAGCAGTATTCTACTGGCTCTTTTTGAAGACAGGGGTTTTATATGTGCGCTATTAGAAATATCTTTTTCCTGCAATCTTGAATTTGCAAATCGATAATGTCTTGTGTTGTCCACCGGCCATTGCTCATTATCTTCTAACAATATCGAGCCCACTCTATCAGTATTATTATCAAAACTACCTTGCTGTGTTACCTTCTTCTTAGCTTTCAAAAATGTGTTAACAAGTCAGAGATCTACAATATTTTTGAAATTCCTGCTGAGTGTTCACCTCTGCAGCTTGTGATATGTTTTGGCATGTCCTTTTATATATGGTATCTTATCCAGCACCTTCTGAAAATCCAAATATATTTAATGCTTCTCCTTTAACTATCCTGTTTGTTACTTCCACAAAGAATTCTAATAAATTTGGCAGGCATGATTTCCTCTTCATGAAGCCATGCTGACTCTGCTTGATCATATTATGTATTTCTAAATGTGCTGCTCTTACATTCTTTATAGTAGATTCTAACATTTTCCTAATAAACTAAGCGGTTAGAATCTAAGGATTCATGGAAAATTTCTACCAATTCAACCATTATCTCTGTAGCTACTTCCTATAATATTGCAGATATATTCCATCAAGTTCAGGGGACTTGTCAGTCTATTGCCCTATTAGTTTCTCCAGCATTTTTTTTCTCCAGTGATAGTAATTGTATTGAGTTATTCTTCCACGTTTGCTCCTTAAATATTTAGCAATTTTGAGATGCTATTAGTGCCTTCTGCTCTCATGGCTGATGCAAAGTATTCATTCAACTCCCTCTGCCGTTTCCTGGTTCCCCATTATTATTTCTCCAGCCTCATTCTCTAAGGAGTCTACATTCACTTCACCTTCCTGCTCTCTTCTTACATATATTTTTATATGTTTATTGTCTTGGGAAACAGCCCTTTTAAAAAAATCACATGCATATTTTGTCAATTGCAAAGTAGAAGTAAACAATAAAATAGAAGCTGGCTAAACAGAAGAGGAATAAGATGTTTTCTGAAGTGGAGTCAGATTGTAGCCAATGACGATGCTGTGCTAGTAAAAGTAGCAATCCTCTGGGAAATGTGATGAAGATCTAAAAGCAAAGAGTGGACAAGTGGTTAGATAACTTGAGGCCAAGTGCTTGAGGTCCAACAATGAGTATTCGTTCCTCTGAGAAGCAGCACGACAATTTGTATGGGCAGAGTTGGAGAGGCCTAAATGTCAGCAATTAAACAGGAAATATTGATGGGTGGTCAAAGCAGCATCATTGCAAGCATTGGCTCCACCCAGGGCCAAATGATGGTTATCTGAAAGGAAAGACCAGAGACCATGTGAGAAAAAAAAGGCAATGGGAGAGGTACATGTGGTGGGAGGCCAGTTAACCAAGGTTAACGGCAACTGAAGGGTGGGATCACATGGTAAATTGTGGAAAATGGAGTATTTCACTAATCATACAACTTAATTATATATTAACTATTTGCCTATATGCAGCTTGAACAATTTAGAAGCCAAGATTTCATTTCTATTTCTCCAGCAAGTTTTGGTTGCCAAACAACTTCCTGAATCCAGTTTTACAGCTCTGAGAAGAATGGGAAAGCAACCGATTCCCACTTTGAGGCAACTGACAGTTGTAGCCTGGGAGGTATGAAGCAATTATATGTGTGGAAGGAGAGGACTTTGGACGAGCTGGCAGAGGTCCAGAGTATTTTTTACTCTGTGGCTCAAGAGTAAAATTTCAGCTTCCTGAGCTATGAATGAGGAATGGCGAATGGAAAATAATGTGGAATAGCAAGGATACACAGATAGGATAAATGGGAGCTTGTTTGGTTTGGAATATGAATAACAGACTTCATAAAGGGTTAATATTTGGCTCTGATGGGAACAAGATAGATTGCAAGAAGAGATTTCAAAGTGTTGAGCCTGGAAGTGACAACAGTGCAGATGGTAATTTTGGCCAGGGGGAGCAAGATGGTGATGGAAGTGTGTGAATTTGTGTAGTCAGAAGTACTTGGTACTGCATGTGACATGGGGTTTAAAGTTCATCTTGATTCAAAGAGGATGCCAAGGATGTATCTTATGCAAGTGGTTGGAGAAATAAATGCAAATAGGAGATGGATTATTGCTAGTTGTTAAATAGGATCACAGCAGCTACTGAAATAATTTGTCCCACAGAATCTTGCTTAAGTTATGATACAAAGTCGTGAATTCCCAATGAAAAATCTGTCCATTGATGTCAAGTAGGAGATCAGTAGCAGCAATTTAGTAATCCTGGGTTCAAGGTTAGTGGCAGAAAACTAAGAGCCGCTGTAATCTCTGTAAAGATCATTAACGTTCAAAGAAAAATTTAAATACCTAGTTATTTAAGAATCAAGTAAAGCAAGCATCACTATTGAATCAACATTGTTTTAACAAATCAATTGTACTTCACATTGGTAAATACGGTAAAATGCAACTAAAGACATTTTAGACTAACACCCCCAGCACACTATTGTCTTTTCCACTTTGACTCCCCTGCAAAGTCTAAATGTGTTTAACTTTCCATATCTGTCTTATAAGGTCTAGGACACTTCAGCTGAAGCCTGGGAAGGCTGTGGCAAAGTAGTAATTCCCCTGGGCTAATGAGCTCAGTTGGCTGGATGGCTGGTTTCCTCCCCTTGAGTGATGCTAACAGAATGGGTTCAATGCCTGCACTTGCTAAGGTTACCATGAGGGATTCCTTTTCTCAACCTCTCCCCTCACCTGAGGTATGGTCTCCCTCAGGTTAAACTCACCACCAGTCATCTCTCTGTCTTTAACGAGTGAGCAGGACAACGGTGACTTTACCTTTTATTTAACGAAGGGCAACATTTTTAGCAACGGAGCATGTAAATAGTGTTTTATTTTAATCAATATGATATACTGCAAAGTGGAAGGTAAGAAAGCCTAGAATGTGTTTTGTGCATATTCTTCAGTGTGAACTGAGTAGAGCTAGCAACTGCTGCACCTAAATGATGGGTGAGAGGGTCATGCAATATAGATTCTCTTGCTTAAGAAGCAACCGACAAATATAATTACAACATTTAAAAGGCACGTGGATGGGTATGAATAGTAAGGGTTTATAGGGATATGAGCCAAATGCTGGCAAATGGGACCAGGTCAGATTGGGATGTCTGGTCGGCATAGGTGAGTTGGATCGAAGGGTCTGTTTCTGTGCAGCATGACTCTATGACTCTTTAAGACCAGTCATAAGAAAGAACAAAATTGTTCGTCAATGTCTATGGCAGATAGGGGGAGTTGAGAATACAATTAGGACAAGGGATGGTGAAGTGATAGAAGTCATGATTTGCTGTCTTAATGTGGATCTAGGAGAACTCACTCAGAGATAGGATCCAGAAGGATCCAGACCCAAAACGTCAGCTTTCCTGCGCCTCTGATGCTGCCTGGCCTGATGTGTTCCTCCAGCTCTACACCTTGTTATCTTATTATAGGAGAACTCATGCCTTCTAGGTTTATGTGAAGTGGGTCTAACAGACAACCTTTGAGTTTCTTCTACAGACACCATGGTCTTTTTAAATAGCAACCCACTGATCACTGAAGAGACAAAAATGACTGCCTATACTACTTCCAGATGATATTGAGTACAGGACTTCATATATCCTAAAATGGTGTTCTTGTTTTAACACCCAAAAGACAAGTCAAAATGTTAATTTCTATTTTAAAAAAAACATGAGCGGAACTTTCATGAAGCAGCCATCACCATCAAAATGCTGCTGTGGGCCTACTTTTCTGCACCTTGGTGTTGCTGAGCAATACCTGGCTTCTTCAGATCAAACTCTTCCACAAAGAGCTCCACTGTAGGAAAATGGTGAAAATAGTATGGGGAGTGGGGTAGTGAGGAAAGAATGAAAAAATACTTCTTTTTAACCACACTAGCTCCCATTAGATAGGTTTAAATGTCCAGTGTGAAAGTTAATGAATGGGTGAAAAAACGAAGGTTAGTCAATGGGTGAGTTGGGGAATGAATGAATGGCCAGAGCGGTATGGTGGGTGGGTGGCAGAGGTGAATGGACAGGATGCTATGTGGAAAGTGTGAGGTGGGGTCAGGGGATAGTCAGGACTGGTTGGGTGAGGGGGAGAGGGTGTCTAGGGTATCAAACTGATTGTTTTTGGGTAGTTGCATAGTTAGCCAGGAGGTAAATTTATGATTTATCGGTCTAACATTTCCTGGGTAAAAATCCAGGTTAGTATGTCAGATGTTTCGTAAATCTCTGACTCTGACTTGGAGGCCCCTGGGGAACAGGGGAATTGTCCGTCAGAAGTTCAAACTTCCCAGGAAATTCCCACAGAGGTCATTGTGTTGGGACTTCTGTGAGGCCCTCCTGACTGAATCTGAGGGCCATGCCTTTAATTTTCAATGATCTCCAGACATCAGAAGATCTGGATCCTCATGTAGGAAGCCGTTCATGGAGGGGACTACGTGAAGAATCAAACAGGCAAAGCATGGCTTTCACAAACTGAAGCAGCAGTTTAAGAAGGGAAAGCAAACCCGTTGCGAATGGGAATACGGTGTCCATTGTTAAGCAGGAAGGAGGACAAGGGAAACACACAGAACAGTTAAGAACCCGAGCAGGGATCAACCTGATGCATGCATTTTCAGACAGTAACTGGCTCACTGAGGTAGACTGGATTAGAACAGAGACACAAACATTCAGTGTCACAACTGCAGTTGGTTCTGAGCTAATACTTCAGTATAATTGGAAAGAAGAGGCAGAATAACGTGAGAAAAGTAAACGCGTACATGAAGTTGAGTTGAATGGGATTGAGAATAATAAGCATTGATAAACTCCAGCAGTGTGGATCAGCTTCACCTCAGATCTCAAGTATATAACAAAGCACTTTTCATCCGGGCTGGTTCATTTTATTCTCCTATGTTGGATTCGATTTTTTTTTCTTATTTTAACCTGCTTTCTATTTGAGTAATTTTCACTGGGCAATGAATTTAAAAAAAAAATACATCTCGAACACGTACTTTTTCGGGTTGTCATCTACTGACCAGGAGCCAATGTACAGCCCCCGGTTGGTCCTTACCTTTTCCCCTGTTGGAACATGCAGTCCTTCCATCACCTTGGCAAAGGAGCCTTTGTTGATCATTTTACCCACCAGGTAATTCCCGACCCGTTTTATGTGAGAGAAACTTTTCATCAGATCCTGAGGCATGGCCATGAAACACTCCGGCACTTGCGAGTCCTTGCCGGGCTGGGCCGGTTGCCCTTCTTCGGCCCCCTCTGTCACGTTGTGTTCCGGAGCGAGAGCAGGCATCGCTGGGCACGGTACGGGCAAGCTGAGCCGAGAGCCGCTGCTTCCCACCTTCGCTACTTCACTGCAGCTCTCTCTGCTTCGTGACCAGCATCGCCCGCAGACCGAGCTCCGAGCCCATGATCACTCGACTCCTCTCTGACAGATCAGTTAATGATTTACCTCCAGGCATACCGGACCCCTCAAGCACAACGATGGCATAGATAATTAACCACGCTGACATCCTCCCGGCCCATCCACAACGGATATTCAATCCCAGCGTGGAGATCATCCTTGTGACACAGACAGGGATTTGTGTGATTCCAACCGATGATCCACTGTGGAGTGGGGGCAGAAACTGAACCGGCTATTGATTGTAACCATTCGCTTTGAAGTAGCATACTTTAAGAAGCACTAGGTAGAAATACCTGGGAGAGCACACTTTAACAAATATATAGGTATGATTGCAGAAGTATTCATTTCCAAAGATACTCCATTCGCGCCTCCCACATTCGACCATCCTCAGATCTGACGCCATCGTAAAGCCTGATGCTTAACCCGCACCAGATCCCTTCACCCACCACCACTCTGTTGTTCCTGCTGAAGTAACGCCTGAACCTTAGAATTCTCATTCTCGTTTTCCAATGCCTTCATGACCTCCCTCTTCCTGAGCTCTGTTATGTGGCCTGCAGCCCTGCCAGAAATCTGTAAAGGTTTAATAATGGACCAAGGGGCAACCCTGATTTTATTCACCACTGTCATGAATTCCACATATAACACCTTCTCTGGCAATACTCCTTCCAAATTACATATCTCCTCATCTCTTACCGTCAAAGATTGGCTTGCTCCCTTATCTATTAAAATTTTAATTTCTTTACTTACTCCTCCTGATACACATGAGTAAACCTTACCAATACAGGCAAATTCTTTAAAGAGATCTGGTACTCTCTTATTAGCCAACCCCTGACCAGGCTGTACATTCTTTTGCAGCTCTTTAGCTTCCACCGGGATCCTCTTTACCAGTTCAATGATACTGACTTATCCCATTTTTCTATATCCATCTTCCCAGTGCTTTTTAAACCACCAACACTGTGACTTCGCATGGCCTATTTTATTACAGTAAAAACTCCTGAGCTTTTTTACTTCTCTTGCTACCTCATGGGTTTCCTTTTTAAACTGAGGTAAACTATCTTTACTATGTTCAATGAGATCTACTGTTCCTTTACCACCTGAGGATTTCTTTTCCCAATTTCTTTCCCTCACAGATTGAAATTGATGTCAGAAGCCAAACTTTGATTTATGAACTAACTCATAATCATCTGCCATTTCCGCTGCTAAACTTTCTTAACTCTCTGGTCTTCCACATGAGTTCTCATTACTTCCGGAAGTGACTTTTTGAACTCTTCCAAAATAATTGTCTCTCTAAGAGCATCAGATTTCTGATCTATTTTCAATGCCCTTATCCACCTATTAAAATTACTTTGTTTGATCATTTCAAACTCTATGTACGTTTGACCATGTTCCCTCCTTGGTTTCTGATAACATTGTCTGTAGGCTTCTGGCACTAGCTCATATGCACTTAAGATGGCTTTTTTCATCTTCTCATGCTCCACAGATACCTCCTCTGATAGTGATGCAAATATCTCACTAGCTCTACCTGCCAACTTTGTTTGGATCAACAATACCCACATGGTCACCAGCCATTTCATTTGTTTAGCCACTTTCTCAAATGAAAAGAAAAATTCTTCTATGTCCTTCTCATTGAGTTTAGGCAACTTTTGGACATATTTAAACAACTCCCCACCACCCCTTTGGCTACAGTGGGGTTGCTCTTCATCATTGTCCTCATCACTACTCCTACCTTTCACCTCTGCCTCCACCATTTTAAGGCGACTTTCAGTTTTCAGTTGCAACTTTTGAAGTTCAAAAACTCTCTCCCTTTCTTCTCTCTGTTTTTTTCTGCTTTCAATTGTAATTTAAACTGTTTCATTTCCTTTTCATATTCAAGCTGCCTTCATTTGCAAAACAAAAACTAAAAGAACTGCAGATGCTGTAAATCAGAAACAAAAACAGAAGTTGGTGGAAAAGCTCAACAGATCTGGCAGCATCTGTGAAGAGAAATCAGAGTCAATGTTTCGGGCCTGGTGACCCTTCCTCAGGTTCATTTACAATTGAATTTTAGCTATTTCCAAATATTCCAATTCCATTCCTGGCAATTGGAAGTGTGGAGCTATTGCCACAATTATTTCCCCTTTCCTAACAGACACAGGCAACTCCACCTTCAACTTGTTTGCCCGTTCCAAAAGTTTTGCCTTGCTCACTTTCTGTAAAACTCACGAAGTGACGGCTCCCACCCCCAGGAAACCCTTAGTGACTGAAAGAGCCATTACTACACAAGGCACACCCTGTTTAAATCAACTGAATACAACACCTGAAAAAAAAACAATGCTCACCACTCATTGTCTTTGAGTCAAATAATCTAATCTGAACCTGGAATTAGAGATTTTGATTCTGAAAAGAGCCCCAATTTGTCATAGACCAGAACAATACCCCTCAAATATATCAAGGAGGTAGCCTAGATCCTAACTTCTTCCTTATTTTAAGACAAGTATAAGTTGCTGGGTTACAGATGTAATTTGATCAATTACACTACTCGGTTTTAAGCAAAACACACTTTATTCTTACCATATAGTTAAAATAAAACCAAAAGAAAGAAGAATTAGAATGACTTAGCTCTATTGGAAAACTTAACATAATGATAATTTTTTTCACTACTAAACAGCAACTGTTCCAATATAGTAACATCCCATAAACACACCCTTGGCAAAGGCAAATTTAGTGAAATCGATCGTCTCACATGCAATGTTTCTCCAGTCCAGGAGGAAAGAACATCAAGAGAAAATTCTGATAGAGGGAACTCCAGCTTTTAGCTGCAACAGAGAGAAAGACAGTTTTCACAGCCAGCTTCAAAACCCCAGTAATTCCTGAAAGCTAAACTAAACCTCGGTTCTGTGGGAGCCCAACTCCACCCATTCATGCTGCTTCTATTGTTCCAATTTAAAAAAATACCAAAGGTCTCACAAGCTGTTTACTTAATTGGTTTGGAACAGGCTGCTCAGTACCTCTGGCTCAACTGTCATAAAAAAAGGACAAAACATACCTATTAAAGCAGTATATCATCACATGGGGGTAGAGATGAATATGGATGCGTACAATCAGGTCAGCAATGATCTTATTGAATGGCAGAATGGGCTCAAGGGACCAAGCAGCCAACTCCTGCTCCTAATTTGTATGTTTCTATGTTCATGTTATGATTTACTCAAGTGACTACTCCTAGTACCTTGTGGTATTTTCCATCTTTACCAGTATGTGATACTAGGTAAGGATTGTATGAGGTCGCTTACTGTCACCACTCTTCCTTTGACTCTGGTTTGTCTTGGATCTATCTAAGACCATAAGACATAGGAGCAGAAATTAGGCCATTTGGACAATCGAGTCTGCTCCACCATTCAATCATGGAAATTCAATCTAGAAATTCATGTTAGAGGATGTACCACAATAGAGTATCTATAAAAGAAGCTGTGTTTTTATGTAGCAAGAGGAAATATTGTACAGTATCAAGAAGTACAACTACATTGGTAAAACATATTATTAGGATTTTAGGGAGCTGGTACAGGTACATCTAATCCCTTCAAAAGCTGGAGCACAACTTTTTGTTCCACCCACAGGCTGTGTCTGATATCAAGAAATGGATGGAGCTAATGTACCATGAATATGAACCACTACAGAGCATCCTACACTACACGTATGTTTTAACTTTATTGTCTCATTCAGTGTGCTTTTGAAGAGTGATGGTAAAATATTACGATGTGGGTTGTTATCTTGTCTGAAGCCTGTAATTTCACCACACAATGTCTATTTTATGCAAAACTCATTGACTCTAACGTTGACTTAAAATTAAAATAAAATTTTGCACCAGTGTACATACTTTTGATTTGTAATAAGTTTAGTGTCATTTCCATTTTTCCCTGTGACAACAAAATATGAATGATATTTGAAATAAAGAAGAAAACATCCTGGAATCTGTAGGCAGGTTGATCAACTTCTGAAAAATGAATGTAAGCTAATAACATACAGAGACAAATCTTGATCAGAATAAGCTAAAATTATTCTGCTTGAAGTTTTAGCAAGTGGGAATGATAATGATACCAATTGACAAAATTTACACATTAAGTGTCATTCCACAGAATTACTTCAATCTGACAGTATCTAACACCGGCTTTACTGAATATCTGAGAGGTTATTAAAGGTTAACTTTAACAGGAAATAGCTCTCGAGTGGATTGGATTGAATTACCGTCGTGGATTGATGTTAAGGCTGTAGTGACAGGTTTGTGTAAATTCGTGCCTGCATTGTCTAAACAGAGTCTGTGATGAACCCATCAGACAGAAACAGATTAACAGCAGTGTTAAAATAGTGAAGATAGGGATTTATAAGAACATTAACTGGGCATTAAAATAAAGGAGAGTGTTAAAGCTTTTATTGTGCAAAGCTGTCAGTCTGACTGTTGGCGCAGCACACTGACTGTGGATTGATTTTGCCATTCACCTTGTGTCTTTACATTTGATGTCGTGAACAATATGTAAAAAGGACTTTCAACGTAATTTCGATACGCATGTTTGAAAATAAGCTGATGTGCGTTTTTAATTCTCAGTTGTTGCTTTGATTTCCTTCCTTGTTTTTGCACTGTGGAAAGATCAAATAATTTGAGAGCGGTAAGTTGGGTTCAGTGCTAATGAAAGTGGCTTTTGGGGATGGAATTGCTTACATAGAGGAGTAAGTACTACTCACTGAAATATAAGCAAACCAGTGGAGAATTTTGAACTAACAAGCAGAACAGGCATAGACTCGTAATTCATTTGCTGCTGGCTGAGTCAGAATTACCTAATACTCTCTTCAAAAGTACCATCTCTTCATTTCTAATTCCATTTTTCACAAAGAGAACAACAGCAGCAAATTTGAAGAAATTAAAAATATCCTCATGTCCTTCATAATTCTGAAGAGTTATTTTTCAAAATTATTAATACGAATTGAGCAGTGATAGGCAAAGCATAGCATTGGAGATGTAAAGCAAGATCGAAGAAATACATTTTCTGGAGGCTTTTGAAAGATTATAGCAGCTACCAAAGTCCCAGAAGACCATAGGGCTGCTCTCTCATTAGAGAGAGGGACAACTGGTGGTAGGTTTAACCTGGGGGTCACCATACTACAGGCAAGGTCAAGAAGGCAGGACCTACAGGGTGACCTCACTGTTGCTATCACTCTGCATGGTAACCCAGCCATTCACCCAAGCTAACTCAATTCTGTTAAACCTGAGAGGGAAGCATGCCAGAAACAGTTAAGTTTAAATTTGCAGAACATAGGGATTAAACTGAATTGGAGTTGCAAGGAGAACAAAACAGTGAAATGCAATGGAAACCAAAAAAAAGACACAACAAATACTGAAAGACAGACCACATGAGACTGTGGAGTTGAGAAGTAATGAGACATGGTAACAGGGCAAATTGTACAATTTGCAAAATTCTCTCAGGCCCAGGAATCATGGGACCTATGTTTGTAGAGCTGATTTAAGTACTTAATCAAATAAACAATTGACTTTCCTACTTTTTAATTACTTAATTTAAACATCTACAATGGTACGTAATGATCCGTAATTATTAAAGACACCAATGATCAGTGTACTCTTTAGTTCATAATAATTCATAATGTTTTCATTGCCAAGTGATTAATTATTATGGCTTGAACAATACATATTTGTTGAATGATAGTCAACATTTCATCAACAGAAAATTATATGGTCAGTTTATAATTAAATTAGACAGTTTTATTCTGAGGCTTTGGTTAGTACCTATTGCAATAACATAAAGCAGTTCTGCAAGATTTTGGAATATATACATGTTATATTAGTTGTTATAAATTATGAATAGTAACAGAGTTGTACTATTGTGATAGTCCTTGTTTTGATTTTCTATTAATGCCAGTTAATGTATTCCTGCAGTATCAACTGGTCAATGTGATGTTGCCTCCAGCAGCGTATTTTAGCAGATGCAGCAATGCTTATATTGCCTCTTGTAATATAAGAAATTGGGTGTAGATATTGTGGTTCTGAAGAACCCAACAGACATCAATTACAGCTAACTATTACATACAAACATTAGATTACAACAGAGCAGCATTATGCAGCATGCTTCTAGGAGGGTATCATGCTTCAAGTGAACCCAGGGTAAAATAGAGTGTGAAAACTTTATACCCTCATACTATGATATCATGATGACCATGTCTCTTAAAGGCATGTTGACATACTGACCATGAGACATAACATAACATCCTCTACTTCCCAAAGTCAAAATATTATTCCAAGCAGATATACATGGTTAAACATAGGTACACATTGTTAATTTGATAATTATACAAACTGGGAAAACAGAATTTACAAGACTAATATTTCAAAGTTAAATGTAATATTTTAATTGTTTGACAACTTTTCCTGATCTTGTGATTATATATCCATCTACAGAGGTACATGCTGTTTTCTGTTGTACTTGTTTGACAACTTAGCTGTTTTGATGTTTTTTCTTTGGCACACAACATCAAGACTTTTTCAAGATGGCGGCGGCAGAGTAGGCAGTGTCGCCTCTCCATCTGCTTTTTCCTTTTTGTCTTCTTTTCTTGTTTTCTTTTCTTTTCAGTTTTTGCTTCCCCTCACCTTCTGGGAGAGCTCGGTCGTGGCAGTATTGGCGGTGATCATCGATGAGGAAGGTGGAAGGTGGTAGGAAGGCAAATTCTTTGGGGTCTGGAGCATGGCAGCAGCTGGTGAGCCCAGAGCAGAACTCTGGCAATGGCACTGAGCTGTTTGGTGAGTGTGGAGCAGGACTCTGGCGGACAGTGGCAAGATGGCTAGTGAGCCTGGAGCAGGATTGTGACAGTGACATCGAGGAGGTGGCTGGCAGAGGAGAAACATGGGACCCAGTATCAGCTGCTACATTGGTGGAGGTGACATTGGCCAGGTAGGCCCAGCAGTGAAAGATGGCATCTGAAGAATGGCAGCTTCAACAACGATTGGGTTCGGCGCTGGTGGCTACGAAGTGGTAGTGGAAGGGTTATGGAATCTCTTAAATCGTTCTGCTTTTAAATTATTCTTAAACCATTCAAAATGGCGATGGAATCGTGGCAGCAGTTGAAGCTTTTCACCATATTTTACTGCATTTTTCCATGTAAAACATGTGTCAATAAAATCATTCATTCATTCATCATTGCACTGTCATTATAGTTGAAGTGTTCTCTTTCACTCTCTCCGTGTATGACTGCTGGGCCGTACATTGGTCTGAGTTGCTTTCTGTTTCTTCACATGTAGCACTGTAATGAGTAATGACTTTATATGATCTAGACTGGTGTGAAATCTTTATTAATATCCAGGTATTTATCTGTGGAGTTCGTATACACACTCTCTGCCTAGTGCTCAGATTTGGTAGCTTTCAATCTGCTCGCTGAACATGTATCTCTTTAGTTGTCCTCTGTCCATGAAGAAGAACAGTGTCTCAGAATGATTTGACTGTTGGTTATTGGATAAAGTCATTCGTATTGTATTCAGAATACAAGGTGTGCTGGGTATGTTAACCCTTTTTACATTAGTGTTACATAAAAATTCAAAAATCTTGCTTTGTTGCTGAACACATAATGACCTTTGACTCAATTATACTTGGCATGATCTGAATCTCAATTCTTATTTGGGCATGTGTCAGTTTTGTCTAGTTGTAAGGTGAGTCTCTCTCCACAAGGTCTAATGAGATCTCTCCCTGTATCTTACCATATGCACCTCAATAACTACCTATTCTGCCTTGGTGCTGTCCCTTTCACCTGTTTCTAGCCCAGTTCTACAGCTTGCTGTATCTGAAAAACTCAGCACAGCTGGGATATGCCAGAATAGACTGGCAGCTCAGGCATTGGTGCCATCTTTAAAAGGCCAGTGTACACTGGGCCAAGAACTATCAGTTTGGAGCTACCTTCACAGTTCCTGATATTTGCTTCAGATATATGGTAGAGAAGGATAACATGTTGCCTTGCTTAGTGGGCATGGACCTGGAGGTCCTGCTGGATAGGGTGGTGCAGAGGCAGGACATCCACTATTGCCCCAGTGGTGACTACAGCACCAGACCCTGTCATTCTGGTCAGAGCGATCTCGGTCATCTGGAGGAATGCACAGCAATGTAGGAAGGAGGTCAATGACCTACTCCATTTCGCCAGCGGGAGTGCCACCATCTTTTTGCTAATTCTTTATAAATTCATTCAGTGACACAGTCGTCACTGGCTAGGTCAGTATTTATTGCTCCAATTTTGCCCAGTGAGTAGTTAAGAGTTAACCACATTAGTGTGAGTCTGGAATCACATGTAGGCCAGACCATATAAGGATGGCAGATTTATTTCCCTAAAGGGCATTAGTGAACCAGATGGGTTTTTCCAACAATCAGCAATCAGTCACGATTAGACTTCTGATCTTTATTGAATTCAAATTCCACCATTTGTCGTGATGGGATTTGAACCAAGGTCCCCAGAAGATTAGCTGGGTCTCTGGATTAATAGTCTAGTGATTATGCTACTAGGCCATCACCTCCCCCTCTCTTCTGTAATAGGAGGAAACCCACACAGACATGGGGAGAACTTGCAAACTCCACATGGACAAAGATAGCAAGAACTGCAGATGCTGGAGTCAGAGTCAATACAGTGTGGAGCTGGAGGAATACAGCAGGTCAGGCAGCATCAGAGGAATAGGAAAGTTGACATTTCAGGTCAGGGCCCTTCATCAGTATCTACCAATCCACTGTTAACCTTGATACGATTTATCTTCCAGCAGCATAACCTTATCTGATGTAACAATGCTTGTGTTATCTCCCATAACTTAAGAACTTGAGTATAGATTGTGTGGTATTGAAGAATCCAGCAGATTATTACTGCCAACCATCATAATTTTAGAATTTAGCAGGATTCTTCCAAAGAATGTTATGTTCCAAATGATGCCAGAATAAGACATCCTCATGTCACATGCTACAATACTGTGATGATACTATGAGCATATTTCTTAAAGGTATACGGACATACTGATATGAAGATAAAACAAAATACCAATGCTCAAACTTGCAGTGAAATGATTGTATTACACCATTTCATGTCACAACAGAAAGTAAAGATTGTGGAAGAAAGTGCTGTAACTATGTGGTAAACAAGCTAAAACCAGCATATATATAAGCAAACAGTGTAAATATTCATCCCAGTTATGCCCCTCTGACAGTGTTTAAACTGCTTAGGTTTTTTGTAAATATCACTTGTGCTGGATCTCAGGCTATTTTGTATACTCCAAACACTTTCAATTACACAGGAACTTGGGCCTTCGTTTACTGATAGTCGCAAATGAGCAATTTTACTTGCTATAACATCTATGAATCAAAGAATTAAGACTCCTGGTCAGATGCTAGCACGTATTTAGCCCAGATGTTCAAATAGTGCTGCAGGGTGCCAGGCCACTGACTTCCAACAGGAAATTATAATTCAAAGGAAAAATGACATTTGTTAGTTTTTGAAGGAATCTCAAGTTTGTACTACAGCTGTAATTTCATCCATTATACATTGCACAATTTATAATGATTTTGCATCAAAAATACTGTCATTTGCAATTTATATTGTCACATAAGAAATGGAAGATAGGAAATAGGAGTCAGAATAGGCCATTTGGCCCTTCAACAAGATAGTGTCCAATGCCATTTGCCTCAATGCCATTTTCCTGCACTATCTTCAAAGATGAACAAATGCACAAGGAGCAAGATACTTAGTCCTTCAAACCTGTTTCTCTACCTGTAATAAAATCATAAGGAACCTGATTACTACCACAAATCCACATTTTTGCCTATACCCGATAACCTTTCACCTCACTTCTTATCAAGAATCTATTCACCTTTGCCTTACAGTCAGAGACTCTGCTTCCACCACCAGCTGAGGAAGAATGTTCCAGAAACTAATGACCCTTTGCGAGTAACGTTTTTGTTTTGCCTCATATCCGTTTTAAATGATCGACACCTTATTTTGAAACAACAGTGGCAAATTCTAAATAGTCCCATAAGAGGAACCATCCTGTGCACATCTGACCTCTCAAGACACCTCAGGATCCTATTTGTTTCAATCAACCTCTACCTCTTCTAAACTCCACTGGATGCAAGCCTAGCACAAACAACCTTTCCTCATAATAGAAACTGTCCATTCCAGGTATTAAACCTTCTCTGAACCTCTTCCAGTGTATTTGCATCCTTCCTTAAATAAGCAGACTGATATTGTGCACAGTACTCTAGATGTGGTCTCACCAGTGCCCTGTATAATTGAAGCATAACTTTCATACCTATGTATTCACTTCCCTTTGTAATATATGATAACAGTCTAATTGCTTTCCTTATTGCTTGTTGTACCTGCATACTAGTAGTTTACAATTCATACACATTCAGATTCCTTTATATTTCAGAGACCTGCAGTCTCTCACCATTTAGATTCCATGCTTTTTTTTTATTCTTCCTACCAAAATGGACAATTTCCCATTTTTCTACATTATGCTCCACTTTTCAGATCTTTACTCCTCATTGAACCTATCTCTTTACAACTTTTTTTAAATTCACTCATTGGATGTTGGTGTCTTTGACTAAGTCAGCATTTATTGCTCATCCCTAATTACCCAGAGGGCAGTTAAGAGTCAACCACATTGCCATGCGACTGAAATCACATGTAGTCCAGACATTCTTATAAGGATGACAGATTTCCTTCCCTAACGAACATCAGTGAACCATATGGATTTTACCGACAATTGACAATTTTTTTTTGATTATCATTAGACTTTTATTTCCAGATTCTTTACTGAATTCAAATTCCACCATCTGCCATGGCACGGTCCCCAGAATATTAGCTTAGTTTCTTGATTAGTAGTCTAGCGATAGTATCATCAGACCATAGCCTCCCCCTTAAACTTATGTTCCTACTTATTTTTGTGAAATTAGCAAATCTGTAAACCATACCTTCTGCCCCTTCATTGAAGTCATTTATATAAACAATAATCATTTGAAGTCCCAGCATTGACCCATATGTAAGACCACTTGGTACAGCTTGGCAATCTGAGAAAAGACCTATTAATGCCTACTGTCTGCTTCCTGTTAGCCAGCCAATCTTCTATCCATACCAATATGTTACCTCCGACAGCATGAGCTTTTAGTTTTGCAGGCAATCAAGTGCCCTGAGAAGGTCCCCACGAGACCTTCTTCCCTGATATTTAATTGGTAAGATAATGAGAGGAGAGTGAGTTTCTGTTCTGGGTCCCTGTCACTAAATTCCTTGCACCTGTGGGGAGGGGAAAGTGCACCCATTTAATGACATGAGCAACTAGGTACAGGTATGAAAATCAATATTAAGCAAACAAGCATTTTACTAGATATCTTCAGAGAGCTGTGAGTAACATCCGGGCTTGCATTAATTTTCAGGTTTATTAAATGTGCTGTCTGCTACATAATGTTACAATTGAAGAGGTGTTTGACCACAGATCAATTGGTGGAATTCTATAATCATAGACTTTTATCGAACAGAAGGAGAGAGTTTGACATAGCACAGCAGTGCCAGCTCCCCCCAAAATTCTATTCACTTATTTCCATTCCCCTTTCCTACCTGCAAGAACCTCCATTCTCTTTTCTTTCAGATCAAGTGGCCATAATTTCCCAGGAGTGGCAATCTCACACAGATTGACTCTTTCTATTCTCAAAAGAAGGTAGCTCTGCTTTTCTGAGGGGAGCTTTCACACAGGTCTCCTTCAGAAATGTAGATGCATACTTCCGTTCTGTTAGTTCTTGATGTGAGCTCTACTGGGTCTGGATCCAGTAGCAGGGCTGTTGTGGGTTGGTTTGGGTTTGATGGAGTGAGGGTTATGTTAGGAACTGGGGAGGTGGCAGTGCTCCTGGGGGGTGGTGTTGGGTCCTGGAGTTGTCAAGTCAGGTTCTGGGGGTGCAAGGGGTCTGGGGATAGTTGAGGGGTGTGTGAGGTAATTAAGGGGTCAGTTTAATAGTTACTAAGGAATTAGACTATGTATTTAGTAGTCTGAGTTTTGCTAAGTAACTATTTCACTTAATTTCATCAGAATCATCCATAGTCTTTGATCTTCATTGAGAATTTCAGAGGGTTCCAGACACTGAAGAAAATCAAATTTTCCAGACGATTCCTTTGGCATGTGCCACAATGCGGATTCAACAGAGGTCCCATGTGCAACTCATACCTCTACTGGCATTACAACAGTCTAACCTACAGAAAATCTGCCCCAAATGTTTATTTCTCTTTTAAAACATGTTATCAATTTCCACAAATCATACATTTGAGTATTTATTGATGATTTTAAATTAATATATGCTGATTAGAAAATCAGCATCAAGTGGAAATGGCTTCCTCCATTAGAGTTGTACAGTCATAGAGATGTGCGGAAACAGACCCTTCAGTCTTACTCGTCCATGCCGACCAGATATCCTAAATTAATCAAGTCCCATTTGCCAGCATTTGGCCCACATCCCTCTAAACCCTTCTTATTCATGTACCCATCCAGATGCCCAATAAATGTTGTAATTGTACCAACCTCCACCACTTCCCTTGGCATCTCATTCCATTCACCCACCACCCTCTGCATGAAAAAGTTAACCCTTAGGCCCCTTTTAAGTCTTCCTCCTCTGTCCTTAAACCTACGCCTCTAGTTTTGGACTGGGGAAAAGACCTTGTCTATTTACCCTATTCATGTCCCTCATGATTTTATAAAATTGTCTAAGGTCACCCCTCAACCTCCGACACTTCAGGGAAAAATAGCCACAGCCTATTCAGCCTCTCCCTATAGCTCAAACCCTCCAACCCTGGCAACATCCTTGTAAACCTTTTCTGAACCCTCTCAAGTTTCACAACATCCTTCCTATAGCAGGGAGACAAGAACTGCACGCAGTATTCCAAAAGTGGCCTAACCAATGTCCTGTATAGCTGCAACATGACCTCCCAACGCCTATACTCAATGCACTAACCAATAAAGGCAAGCATACCAAACGCCTTCTACACTATCCTATCTACCTGCGACTCCACTTTCAAGGAACTATGATCCTACCTTCCATGTTCTCTTTGTTCAGCATTATTCCCCAGGACCTTACCATTAAGTGTATAAGTCCTGCCCTGATTTGCCTTTCCAAAATGCAGCACCTCACATTTATCTAAATTAAACTCCACCTGACACTTACTGGCCCCTTGATCCATCTGATCAAGATCCTGTTATACTCTGAGGTAACCTCCTTCATGTCCAATACATCTCCAATTTTGGTGTCATTTGCCAACTTGCTAACGATACCTCCTATGTTCACATCTAAACCATTTATATAATTGACAAAAAACGGTGGGCCCAACACTGACCCTTGTGACACACCACTGGTCACAGGCCTCCAGTCTGAAAAGCAACCGTCTACCACCACTCTCTGTCTTCTACCTTCGAGCCAGTCCTGTATCCAAATGACTAGTTCTCCCTGTATTCCATGTGATCTAACCTTGCTAACCAGTCTACCATGTGGAACCTTGTTGAACGCCTTACTGAATTCCATATAGATCAGGTCCACTGCTCTGCCCTCATCAATCCTCTTCGTTACTTCTTCAAAAAAAAACTCAATTAAGTTAGTGAGACACGATTTCCCATGCACAAAGACATGTTGACTATCTCTAATCAATTCTTGCCTTTCCAAATACATATAAATCCTGTGCCTCAGGATTCCCTCCAACAACTTGCCCACCACCGATGTCAGGCTCACCAGTCTATAGTTCCCTGGCTTTTTTTTACCACCTTTTTTAAAGAGTGGCACCACATTAGCCAACCTCCAGTCTTCCGGCACCTGACCTGTGGCTATCGATAATGCAAATATCTCATCAAGGGGCACAGCAATCACTTCCCTCGCTTCCCACAGACTTCTATGGTACAGCTGATCAGGTTCTGGGGATTTATCCACCTTTATGTGTTTTAAGATGTCCAGGGCTTCCTCCTTTGTAATATGGACATTTTTCAAGATATTGCTATTTATTTCCCCACGTTCTATATCTGCCATATCCTTCTCCACACTAATGTAAAATATTCATTTAGTGTCTCCCACATCTCCTGTTTTTCCATATGTAGGTGGCCTTGCTAATCTTTAAGGGGTCCTTTTCTCTCCCTAGTTACCCTTTTGTCCTTAATGCATTTGTAGAAACCCTTTGGATTATCCTTAACCCTATTTGCCAAAGCTACCTCATGTCCTGTTTTTGCCGTCCTGATCTCCCTCTTAAGCATACTCTGACTGCTTTTATACTCTTTTAGGGATCACTCAATCTCTGCTGTCTATACCTAATGTATGCTTCCTTCTGTTCCTTGACCAAAACTTGAATTTCTCTAATTATCCAGCATTTCCTACACCTATCAGCCTTGCCCTTCACCTGAACAGGAACATACTGGACTCTCATTATCTCATTTTTGAAGGCTTCCCATTTCCAGCCGTCCCCTTACCTGCAAACATCTGACCCGAATCAACTTTTGAATGTTGCCTGATACCGTCAAAATTGACCTTCCTTCAAATTTAGAACTTTAACTTTTAGATCCAGTCTATCCTTTTCCATCACTATCTTAACACTAACAAAATTATGGTCACTGGCCCCAAAGTGCTCCCCTACTGACACCTCAGTCACCTGCCCTGCCTTATTTCCCAACAGTAGGTCAAGTTTTACACCTTCTCTAGTAGGTACATCCACATTCCCCTCCATCCAAGCCCTTAGCACTATGGCAGTCCCAGTCTATGCTTGGAAAGTTAAAATCCCCTACCATAGCCACACTATTATTCTTATAGATCACTAAGATCTCCCTACAAATTCATTTCTCAATTTCCTGCTGACTATTGTGAGAATCTATAGTACAAAGCCAATAAGGTGATTATCCCTTTCTTATTTCTCAGTTCCAACCAAATAACTTCCCTGGACGTATGCATAGGAATATCCTCACTAAGTATAGCCAGAATGTTATCCCTAATCAAAAATGCCACTCCTCCTCTCTTGGCCCCCTTTCTACCCTTCCCATAGCATCTATACCCTGGAACATTAAGCTGCCAGTCCTGTCCATCCCTCAGCCACATCTCTGCAATTACTATGATTTCCCAGTTCCATGTTTCCAACCATGCACTTAGATCATTTGCCTTGACTGTTAGGCCTTTTGCATTGAAATAAATGCAGTTTAATTTATCAGTCCTACCTCATTCTCTGTGTTCCTGCCGGCCTTGACTGTTTGAATTGCTGCCTTTCCCAACTGGTACCAGTCTCAGACTAATCTCTTTCCTCACTATCTCCCTGGTCTCACGCACCCGCCCATCCCCCCATACTAATTTAAATCCTCCTGATCAGCTCTAGCAAATCTCTCCACCAGTATATTAGATCGCTTCCAATTTAGGTGCAATCCATCCTTCTTACACACATCACTTCTACCCCAGAAGAGATTCTAATGATCCAAAAATGTGAATCCTTCTCCCCTGCACCTGCTCCTCAGCCACACATTCATCTGCTCTATCCTCTTATTTCTACCCTCACTAGCTCACGGCACTGGGAGTCAGCCAGATATTATTAGCCTCAAGGCCTTCCTTTATAAATTCCTGCCTAACTTCTTATATTCATTCCTCAGAATCTCATCCTTTTCTCTTCCTGTGTTGTTAGTTCCAATGTGTACAATTACCTCTTGCTGGTCACTTTCCCCTTTGAGAATATTTTGCACCCTCTCCAAGATATCCTGGATCTTGGTACCAGGGAGGCAACACACCATTCTGATGTCTTTCTGTCGGCCGCAGAAATATCTGTTTGTGCCTCTGACTAGAGAGCTTCAGATCACAATCGATTGCTTGGAACTTGGTACATTAGAGCCAGTCTCAGTACCAGAAACCTGGCTGTCAGTGCTACATTCCCCTGTGAGTCTATCACAACCTACATGTCCCAAAACAGCATACCTGTTTGAGATGGGACTGCCACATGAGACTCCTGCCGAACCTGCTTCTCTCTCCTACCTTTCCTGGAGGTCACCCATCTACCTGACTGTATCTTCGGTTTATCTCCCTTCCTGCAACTGCCATCCACTACAGCCCCTAGCTCCTGTAAATTCCTCCTTGTCTCTAACTGCTGCTCCAACCGATCTGTGCAATCTGATCGGATTTACAACCAAACACACTTCCTGCCCATATACTCATCAATAACGTGGAACCTCTCTCTACTCTCCCACATCCAACATGAAGGGCACATCACTCTACTAAAGGCCATCTTTGCACCTTGACAATCTGTACAGCCAGAAAAAAGCACAGCCTTACTGCTCTAAAGACACTGCTCCAGGCTAACTTAGTACCTATGTTTTATATTTTTAAAGTTTAATCAAGAGACAGATCTCAATAAAGCATGTAATCAAAACAGTACTCTGGACACTATTGTAGCTTTACACACAAAAAAAAGTAAGGTTACACTTTTACGAAGCTACTTAGTTTCTCCCTTGCTGTGAGTTCTCCCACACAGGTTTCTCAAAGGTCAGCTGTGAATTTTGCTGTTTGTTATTTTTTTCTTAGACAAACATCGATGTCCAGAGATACCTGAAATCAAACAGCAGAACAGTCAGCTGTGCAGGTTCACTGCTGGGTCAGACAGCTGTGCAGGTTTATTTCTCCATTTGATTCACTTCCCATGTGGTCACTGCCTTGTCTGTCTTCCTCCTTTTTAAAGTGCCTTTGTGCTGATTTTTTTCCCAAAGTTCCGGAGTAATGTAAAAGCTTATAAAACAGTAATTACTGCTCCTAAAATTTGAGAAAATCAGCTCCAGCACTGAAAATGCCTCAAAAAAGGCACAAATTTTGTAGCCACAATTTATTACCCATTCTCCATCTTGGATTACCCAGAATCCTTTTTTTTTTTAATTCTCTTGTGGGATGTGGGCATTGCACGCTGGGCCAGCATTTATTGCCCGTCCCTCGTTGCCCTTAAGAAAGTGGTGGGGGAGCTGCCTTCTTGTACCCCTACAGTCCACCTGCTGTGGATTGACCTACAATGCCCTAAGGGAGGAAATTTCAGGTTTTTGACCCAATGACAGTGAATGAATGGTGACATATTTCCAAGTCAGGATGATGAGTGGCTTGGTGGTGGCGTTCCTATGTATCTACTGCCCTTGTCCTTCTAGATGACAATGGTCGTGGATTTGGAAGGTGCTGTCTGAGGATCTTTGGTGAACTTCTGCAGTACATCTTGTAGGTAGTATACACCGCTGCTACTGAGCTTCAGTGGTGGAGGGAGCGGATGCTCATTGATGTTGTGCCACCCTGTCCATGCCTCTCATAATCCTATACATCTCAATCAGGTCACTTCTGAAGAAGGGTCTAGGCCCAAAACGTCAGCCTTCCTGCTCCTCTGATGCTGCTTGGCCTGCTGTGTTCATCCAGCTCTACACCTTGTTATCTCACTTCTCAGCCTTGTCTGCTGTAAGGAAAACAAGCAGAGCTTATCCAATCTCTCTTCATTCTTAAAGTGCTCCATCCCAGGAGACGTCCCAGTGAATCTCCACTGCATCTCCTCCGGTGCAAACCACATCTCTTCTATAGTGCGGTGACCAGGATTGCACACAATACTCCAGCTGTGGCCGAACAAAAGTTTGTACAGCTCCAACATAACCTCCCTGTTCTTATAGTCAGGGGTGGCGGTGGTGATTGTGGCTCCTCCTGATGCTTGGAGGCGGAGGCAGCAGCAAAGGCATTCTCCCGGCATTCGGGGCTGGTGGCAGTGACGGTAGTGACAAGGCTCCTCCAGTGATCAGAGGCAGAAGCAGCAACTTCAGCAAGAATGTGGCTCCTCCTGGTGATCGATGCAGGACTTGCAGGCTGACTGAGACTCCAGGCTCTGGCTAGGCCTGGGTGCCTGCATCAGTGCTTCCAAACATCTTTATGGAGATAAGACTTAGACTTTAAGATCTGGATGTTTTTCTTACTTTTAAATTTTTTTTTATTTCTGCTGTTGCTTTTTTAAAATTCTCCAAGATGGTGCTGGAGAACAGCGACAATTTTCACTATACTCATGTATTCCTATACTTGAGTAGATGTGACAATAAAATCTAATGCTAATTCTAATTTTAATTCTAATTCTAATACTAGTCTCTGCCACCACTGATAAATGTGTATGTCCTGTAAGCCTTCTTAACTACTCTATCACCGTGCTAAATGGGATAGGCTTTGCACAGATCTAGCAACTCAAGACTAGGCATCCATGAGGTGCTGTGGGCCATCAGCAGCAGAATTGTACTCCAACACAATCTGTAACCTCCTGGTCCGGCATATCCCCCACTCAACCATTACCATCAAGCCAGGGGATCAACCCTGGTTCAATGAAGAGTGCAGGAGGACATGCCAGGAGCAGCACCAGGCTTACCTGAAGATGAGGTATCAACCTGGTGAAGCCACCAAACAGGACTATTTGCATGCCAAACAGCAAAAGCAGCAAGTGATAGACAGAGCTAAGCGATCCCACAACCAATGGATCAGATCTAAGGACTGCAGTCCTGCCACATCCAGTCGTGAATGGTGGTGGACAATTAAACAACTCACTGGAGGAGGAGGCTCCACAAATATCCCCATCCTCAATGATGGAAGAGCCCAGCACATCAGATCAAAAGATAAGGCTGAAGCATTGGCAGCCATCTTCAGCCAGAAGTGCCGAGTGGATGATCCATCTCAGCATCCTCCAGTGGTCCCCAGCATTACAGATACCAGTCTTCAGCCAATTCGATTCACTCCATGTGATATCAAGAAACTGTTGGAGACACTGGATACTGCAAAGGCTCCCGGCCCTGACAACATTCTGGCAATAATACTGAAGACTTGTGCTCCAGAACTTGCCGCTCCCCTAGCCAAGCTGTGGCAGGACAGTTACAACCCTGGTATCTACCCGACAATGTGGAAAATTGCCCAAGTATGTCCTGTACACAAAAAGCAGGACAAATCCAACCCGGCCAATCACTGCCCCATCAGTCTCCTCTCGATCATCAGTAAAGTGATGGAAGGTGTCATCAACAGTGCTATCAAGCAGCACCTGCTCAGAAATAACCTGCTCAGTGACGCCCAGTTTGGGTTCCGCCAGGATCACTCAGCTCCTGACCTCATTACAGCCTTGGTTCAAACATGGACAAAAGAGCTGAATTCCAGAGGCGAGGTGAGAGTGACAACCCTTGATATCAAGGCTGCATTCAACCGAGTGTGGCATCAAGGAGCCCTGGCAAAAATCAATGGGTACCAGGGGGCAAACGCTCCAGTGGTTGGAGTCATACATGACACATAGGAAGATGGTCATGGTTGTGGTAGGTCAATCATCCCAGCTCAAGGACATCTCTGCAGGAGTTCCTCAGGGTAGTGCCCTAGACCCGACCATCTTCAGCTGCTTCATCAATGACCTTCCCTCCATCATAAGGTCAGAATTGGGGATGTGCCTTCTCCGCTGTTCTTCAGTCTTGAACACCTTTCTCTGTCAAATTCTTCTGTCAGGAGTATTAGCCAAGAGTGCTGCTCTACCTTTAGTCAGATAATGGTTTTATGAGAGCTTAGAGAGCTCTGTGAGAGTCAGCGATTTTCTCTTTATGGCTGCTAGTTGTTAAATCTAACAGATGGCAGTCGCTCTCACACCAATTTTCAAATACCCTCTTATACCCTTGCTGACCTATCAATTTCATACAATAGGATTGGTCCTAGGTTGTCAAAACTATCAGATTTTTAAATTTAATTGATTGTTAGTCTCTAAGTGCCTGGTTTATATTAATTGGCTGATTAAAAGTGGTTGCCTTAATAACAAAACAAGACTATTGCCTGGGTTGCTAATCATATAGCCTTTTGATACAAATGTTTCAATTTTAGAAACTCTCTATGCCTGCTGCCACTCACAAACTTCTTTTTAATCTCCAAGCCTAGAAAAAGCACATCATCTTTTAAAGGGATCATGCACTCTTCCCCCCCGCCCCCCATAATTTTAGAAATAAATTCTAATGTCCTGCCTTCCAATACACAAGTACTCTACCCAACTTTGCAACAACCAAAGCTGCACACAATACTCCAGGTTACGGAGAGTGGGCAGGAAAGTGGAGTTAAACCCACGATGAGATCAGTCATGATTGTAAAAATTGTGGAGAAAGCTCAAGGGGCTGAATTGCCTACACCTACTCCTAGTTCTTGTTTTGTTTGTGTCCTATTCAATTTATTAACCATAACTTATCTTTTATAAATCTATTCTGGTTGTCCTGGCAGAGTATGATAGAATGGTTCTTGAGAGGGAGTTTCAAGGCCAAATCAGCAACTATGAAAAATTGTAATCCCTTGTGAAGTTGAATGATTATTCATGACTCACTGTGTCATTGATGTCTGGGGCAAACTGTTGAGTTGTCTGTGGAATTTGTTGTGATCACATTTGTTAATTGATCTGCGCTGTGTTCAATCATAGTTTGTTTATTTACCACGTATTAATTCTGGATGTTAGAATATAAGGTTTCCATGTACTGTAGATTTTATTTCTGTTCTGCCATTGTTTAGTAAGGTTTACTGTTGTTTTTTCTTCCAAACTATGGAATCTTGCGGCTTTATTTTCTCATAGTGAGTAATGCAATGTTTGTAAATGTGATGTAAGATTCAACTTTTTCACCAAGTGAGTAGTTAGGCTGTGGAAAGGTACTGTGTGGAACTGTAGTGGAGGCAGCTTCAATTGAGGCATGGGATGGTTATTTGGATAGAAATAATGTGCAAGGATATGGGGGAAAAGCAGGTGACTGGCACCAGGTAATGATATGCATTTGAAGAGCCAGAGCATATATGATGGGCCAAATGGCCTCCTTCTATATTAATTAAAATTCTGAATTCTGTGAAGTACACTGGATCATGCACTTTAATTGATTTAAAAAAGAAGGTTACATCTCCCTTGCAAGATTGCAGAATTAGTTTGGAGGTCTGATCTGGGACTGTAATTACTGTTGGGATTAGGAGGAAACACAACAAAAGAGCTTACTGTCAGTCATTGATAATTTTCATAATTTGCCAATCACAGATCATATCTGTAAACCCTACTATTTTTATCCTGGTTAGAGTGATGGCTGTACAAACCTAGGAGGTGATGGTCAAGTTACTGAAGGGAAATATGATTTATTTTTATAACATAAATACTTCAAAGCCATGTATAGCCTGAACTTTTGGCAAGGGATTTTTTTGGAAAAAATATTATGTAAATAGTGACATATAAATATTGTTTTCTTTGTGCAATTTACGTTTATTAATGCAGCCACATAGTTATTTACATTTTTAGAGTTAGAATTTTTCCACCTAGCCAGTCAGCATCGCAGCCTTTCTCAGGAATGCTGAACTGCTTTGCTATGTGTTGGGTCTTTGCCCATTTCTCCGTTCAGCATGCCATCACAATAACCTCCAACCATCGTCACTTCTGGACATTATTCCTATATGTTGTAAGTGAAAGGAACATTTATTTATTTATCTACTTGCATTCTGCAAGGAAAGTGTGAGGCATCAATCCAAACATAATGTTCAAAAATAAGACATAACACAGTGTGGAGCTGGAGGAACACAGCAGGCCTGGCAGCATCAGAGGAGCAGGAAAGTTGACATTTCGGGTCGGAACCCTTCTTCAGAAATGGGGGAGGGGGAAGGAAACTGGGAAATAGAGAGAGGAGGGATGGGGCTGGGGAAGGTAGGTGGGATGGTGATATGTGAGTGCAGGTAGGGAGTGGTAGGAATTGGTCAGTGAGGTGGGAGATTCAGATAGGTGGGAGAGAAGATGGACAGGTTGTGTCAGGTCAAGGAGACAGGGATGAAAGGGAGGGTTGGTCATGGGATGAAGCCGGGGGTGGGAGACTTTGAAACTGGTAAAGTCCACATTTAGGCCATTGGGCTGTAGGCTGACCAAGAGAGAATATGAGGTGTTGCTCCTCCAGTTTCCGAGTGGCATCATTGTGATACTGGAGGAGGCTCAGGATGGACATGTCACCTGGGGAGTGGGAGGGGGAGTTGAAATGGTTCGCGACCGGAAGGTATTGTCGTTTGTCGTGAACAGAGCGCAGGTGCTCTACAAAGCGATCTCTGAACCTCTGCTTGGTCTCACCGATGTAGAGGAGGCCACATCGGGAGCAATAGATGCAATAAACCACATTGATGGATGTGCAGGTGAACCCCTGTCTGATGTGAAAGGTTTGTTTGGTGCCTTGAATTGAGATGGGGGGGGGGGGGGGGG
>NC_063336.1:30175484-30200722 GCF_021869965.1 Rhincodon typus
GCCGGGGGTGGTGGGACTGGTGGGGAGTGTGGAGCAGACAAGGGAGTCATGGAGAGAGTGGTGCCTATAAAAGGCAGATGGTGTGGGGAGGGAAATATCTCTTTGGTTGTGGGGTTGGATTGTAGGTGGCAGAAGTGGCGGAGAATGATACACTGGATGTGGAGGCTGGTGGAGTGGTATGTGAGGACAAGGGGGATTCTGTCTTTGTTTTTGTTGAGGGTGGGGGAAGTGAGGGTAGAGGTGCAGGAAACGCAAGAGATGCTGTCAAGAGCATTTTTGACCACTGAAGGAGGGCAGTTGCGGTCCTTGAAATAGGAGGACATTTGGGATGTTTGGGAGTGGAACATCCCATCTTGGAAGCAGACACGGCGGAGGCGGAGGAACTGGGAGTAGGAGATCGCATTCTTGTAGGAAGGTGGGTGAGAGGAGGTGTGGCCTAGGTAGCTGTGGGAGTTGATGGGCTTGAAATAGATGCCGGTTTTGAGGTGGTCACCAGAGATGGAGACAGAGAGGTCCAGGAAGGAGAGGGAGGTGTCAGAGATAGTCCAAGTGAATTTGAGGTTGGGGTGAGAGGTGTTAGTAAAGTTGATGAACTGTTTAAGCTCCTCATGGGAGCACGAGGCAGCGCCGATACAGTCATCGATGTAGAGGAGGAAGAGGTGTTCCATTGTCTGTGCCTGCTCCTGCCCCACTGAACTTATCTCCACTTACCTTGACTCTGTTTTTTCCAGGGATTCCCCACCTACGTCCGGGACACGTCCCACGCCCTTCACCTCCTCCAAGACTTCCAATTCCCTGGCCCTCAACACCTCATCTTCACTGTGGACATCCAATCCCTGTACAGTTGCATTCCCCATGCACTTGGCCTAAAAGCCCTCCGCTTCTTCTTCTCCCACAGGCCCAACCAGTCCCCCTCCACCAACACCCTCATCTGCTTACCTGAACTCGTCCTTACCCTTAACAACTTCTCCTTCAACTCCTCCCACTTCCTACAGACTAAAGGAGTGGCCATGGGAACCTGCATGGGCCCAAGCTATGCCTATCTCTTTGTAGGATATGTGGAACAATCCATCTTCCGCTGCTACACTGGTACTTTTCCTGACTTCTTCCTCCGCTACATCGATGACTGTATCGGTGCTGCTTCATGCTCCCATGAGGAGCTTGAACAGTTCATCAACTTTACTAACACCTTTCACCCCAACCTCAAGTTCACCTATCTCTACTTCCTGGACCTACAATGTGGTATATTGTGGTATAAGCTGCTCCCGATGTGGCCTCCTCTACACTGGTGAGACCAAGCATAGACTCGGAGACCGTTTTGTAGAGCACCTACGCTCTGTTCGTGACAAAAGACAACACTTTCTGGTCGCGAACCACTTCAACTCCCCCTCCCACTCCCTGGGTGACGTGTCCATCCTGGGCCTCCTCCAGTGTCACAATGACACCGCACGCAAACTGAAGGAGCAGCACCTCATATTCCACCTCGGGAGCCTACACCCAATGGCCTAAATGTTGACTTTACCAGTTTCAAAATCTCCCCACCCCCAGCCTCATCCCATGACCAACCCTCCCTCTCATCCCCACCTCCTTGACCTGACACAACCTGTCCATCTTCTCTCCCACCTATCTGACCCTCCCACCTCACTGACCAATTCCTACCACTCCCTACCTGCACTCACATATCACCATCCCACCTACCTTCACCAGCCCCACCCCTCCTCTCTATTTATTTTGCAGCTCCCTTCACCCCCCTCCCCATTTCTGAAGAAGGGTTCCAACCTGAAATGTCAACTTTCCTGCTCCTCTGATGCTGCATGGCCTACTGTGTTCCTCCAGCTCCACACTGTGTTATCTCTGACTCCAGTATTGGTAGTTCTTAATTCTCCACTACAAAGTTGATGAGCCTAAAGAAATATACTGGAAAAAGGGATCAATGTGAGAAAGTAGGGAAATACTGTGGCAAGGACAACAAAAGCAGCTTCCCTCAATATATAATGATGTGATAATAAGAGGATAAAATTAATATAATAACGTGGTGAGAGAGACTATGGAAAATGTTAATAAATTCAATTGGAGTACAGAGCCAACAAGCAACAGCAGCCTCTAGTGTGCATTTGTCAGTACTGCACTAACTTGAGATCTCCACCTCCTCCACCCCACAATAAATTCCCCAACAATCAGAAGTGAAACCAAGTGTGAAGTGACAACTAAGAACATGCGACTTATTTACATTTCATTTTAAGGCAACTTCTGTGAAACAAACCCCAAGATAAAGTAAGAAGTCACATGCTGCAACCAGGAGATAGCAAGAACTGCAGATGCTAGAGTCAGAGATGCTGGAGTCAGTGTGGAACTGGAGGAACACAGCAGGTCAGGCAGTATCAGAGGAGCAGGAAAGCTGACGTTTTGGGTTGGGACCCTTCTTCAGATGCTGCCTGACCTGCTGTGTTCCTCCAGCTCCACACTGTGTTGTCATATGCTGCAACCAGTTCTGTTGCAAGATGATATTAGTTTTTAGAGGAATTCAGAGACAAATATGAAGACACTAGGTGAAACTTATTGCCCAATGTCCCCAGAGCAGGTAGGGAGACAGGTAAGTTCAGTTGACTGGGCAAGTGTGGTGGAGAATCTGTCATCTTCTCAGTTAAGTCAGGAGTGAGGAAGACCAGTGGGATCTTCAACCAGAAGGCTTATTACTTAATCCTTAAGTGCTTTAAGTATTGTTCCAGCAGTGGGGGTGTTTAGTTAACTCTGTCAGCTAGATGACTCGTTTGTCGTGCACGGGGATGCCAACGGTGTAGGTTCAATCCCTACACTGGCTGAGGTTACCATGAAGGACTAACTTTCTTAACGTCTCCTTTCACCTAAGGTGTGGTGACCCTTAAGTTAAACTCAATACCAGTCATCTCTCTCTCTCTCTGACAGAGCAGCCCTATGGTCTGGTAAGATTGCAACAACTACACAAATAGTGGCTCATAAAAGTAACTCAGTTGGGAGAGTATCAGACTGAAGATTAGAAGTCTTTGTTTCAATCTGGGGTTTCAGCAGAATAAGCAGGATGTTTCCATTCCAGAGTCCCATTAAGCAGGGCCCTTGTGGTGCAGTGGTCATGGTCCCATCACTGAGCCAGGAGACCTGGCTTCAATCCCTGCTGTCCCAAAGGTACATAAAATCATCCCTGATCAAGTGGATTAGAAGATATCTGACCCAGCCATGAAGACACACATCACATGGAGAACGTTGCCACAGGCTCACAAACTGGTGTACAATGTCACTACCATGGTGATTAAGTTCAGCCCATTTTGTGTAAAAGGGTGAAGATACAGGAATTAATTTAAACAAAGGGAGTGAAACATTCGCTTGGCAGTAGAAGAAGTGGGCATCAGTGAACCGGTCGCTTCCCTGGAACGAAATTTCAGCCATTGTGTAAACTGTGCTGCTCTTTTACCGACACTCCATTTCACACCACTGCCGAGTGTCAAGTGTCAGGTACAAACTGAGCACTATAGACTTAGCTAAGACTTATGGTGACATAGTCTGAAAAACACTCTGAAAGTTTCAGAACAAAACAGGTTTACATACCACGTCCTCTGTCTGCTGTTATGTAGAGGCACTAATCTGTTTCAAATCCCAGTTATTGCCCACATTGAAACAGCAGTTAGATGAGCCTAATAGGAAAGCATTAGCTTTTGCAATCTGAAACACTTTGAACCAGGCCAACCTACTGACAATTTTTTTTATTCTTTGAGTTGCCTTTGATTCATCCCTCCCCAGCTTTAGAGGTGACCACTGGCCATTTCAGGTTAATGCAGTGACAGATCTATCACACAAATATATGAATATTAAAACAATGTGTATGAAAATACTAACAGGATCAGCGATGTGAAAGCTGAAGGGCTGAAGTGGGTGAATTAGAACACTGGCTAAAAATGTTAACTCTCAGTGTGACTGTAGGAACTGAACATTTTTCCTCACAGGCGGAACCTGTGTCAGCTCTGTCAGTTGTCAGCCTGAATGAAATGGAGGCCCTAACAGGCACATGGGCAGCATCTGATTTCAGTTGGCAAGACGATACCTCTAAGGAGCTAAAGGAACAGTCCATAAGCAAGTAGTTAAAGAAGAGATGCAGGAGAGGTGGCTGGGGGTCAAAAGAGCATCAAGTTCCTGCTTTTCCTGGTCTGTAAAGAAATGAAATAGGAATTAAAATTGATTCAGAGCTAGTAGGAACTGCCGATGCTGGAGAATCTGAGATAACAAGGTGGCGAGCTGGATGAACCCAGCAGGCCAAGCAGCATCAGAGGAGCTGATGTTTCGGGTCTGGACCCTTCTTCAGAAATTTCTTTTCTCAGTTTTCATAGCTGATGCTCCAGATTGGTCGAACCTTGGGTTCAAAGTGCAGCAATCCACCATCAATACGCCAACCTCCAATATTACAAAAGATGGGCAGGGATGGAGATCAGAAGCCCATTTGCCATTTCAAAGTATTCAATTAACAATCTATTGAGCTTATCAATGTTCCAATTGTATCCCAGTATTCAAGACCCACTCCATTTTTTGGATGTGGAATAGGAAATTGTTTCAGATGAATTCACACTAGGTGTGAGAACGTGTACAAAAGCCGAAGAAAAGGCATGCAAACTGGACCGTTTAGCAGTAGAAACTGCCAGTGTAGATGGCAGTGTTTGTGTCTTTATCAACTTCAGGTTTTCACTGTTTTAAGCCTGCCATTAGAAATATGGAAAAATTGAGGGGACAGGCAATAAGGCAGGGACTGACATTCTCTTCATAGCATTATCCCTCCCGTACAAGTTCTTCCAGACTAGACCCCTGAGGCAGAGAGTTCATCTTCGTAGTGCTAATTGGCTGCCTTACTGCTAGGAAGCTGCAAATTGGCCGTGCCAACTTAGATTCCCCGGCTGAGGTCAGGAAGAGAGTTGAGAGTTGGGCAGTAATGGGCCACTCACTTTCTATTATGTTTCCCTCTCCCGTTAAAACCCATAAAATCCAATGATATATTCAAAAGAGGAACTTGCTACTTTCTAACAGGAACCTCCTGTTCAAACGTGTGTTATGGATATTTAAGTTTCCAAAAGGTGTTCCATAGGATGCTGCACATAAGGCTACTTAATAAGATAAGGGCCCATTTAGTTGGAAGTATGATAGTAGCAAGGATTGGCTAGCTAATAGAAAACAGAGACCTGGGATAATGGGGACATTTTAAGGATGGCAAACCTGTGACTGGTGGACTGTCACAAGGAGCAGTGCTGGGACCACAATTATTTACAATACATATTAATGGCTTGGATAAGGGAAGTTAATGTACTATAACCAAGTTTGTAGATAACTCAAAATTAGGTAGGAAGTCAAATAGTAAGGGTGACACAAAATGTCTGCAAAGAGGTGTGGAAAGGTTGAGTGAGTGGACAAAATTTGGCAGATGAAACATCCTTTATTCAGTAACGGGACAAGGGCACCACTGGCTAGGCAACATTTATTGCCCATCCCTAATTGCCCAGAGGGCAGTTAACAGTCAACCGCATTGCAGTAGTCTGGAGTCACATGTAGGCCAAACCAGGTAGGGATGGCAGTTTCCTTCCCTAAAGGACATTAGTGAGCCCAGATGGGTATTTACCCCAACAATTGACAATGGATTCATGATCATCGTTAGATTTTTTAATTCCAGATATTTAATTGAATTCGAATTCCACCATCTGCTGTGGTGGGATTCAAACCCAGGTCCCCAGAACATTTACTGGGTCTCTGGATTAACTGTCCAGTCATTAAACCACTCAGGTATGGAGGGATTTTCTTAGGAGGAGAGGTTGAGTAGGGAGAGTTGAAGAGGGGGCGTAATCTCAGAATACGAGGTCGCACATTGAAGACAGATATGAGGAGGAATTTATTCTTTCAGAGGGTAGTGAGTCTTTGAAACATTTAAAACAGAGGGCTGTTAAGGCTTGCTGAATGAATATATTCAAGAGTGATATAGGTAGGTTCTTAATCAGTAAAGGAATCAGTAGGTATGGGAGAAATGCAAGAAAGTAGAATTGAGGATTGTCAAATCAGCTGTTATCTCCTTGAATGCTGCAGCAGATACATTGGGTCAAATGCCTATTTCTACTTCTACATCTCATGGTCCTAAGATAAAGTCAGAGTACTACAACGCAAGTGGGTCCAATTTCTGATCAGGCTCAATCCTAACCTCTTTCAGAGTATTTTTTAATAAATCTTTGCAAGACACATACACTCACAAGTCAAAAAAAAAGTCATGTTTCCTGTCTTGTGACTTTGTTCAAAGGCAGAGCTCCCAAGTTTGTTAGTACTCTTCGAGCAGAGGTGTCTTCAATGATTTGGCGTAGCTGCAGAATGGAAGATAGTTAAGTAGATGCTAAGACTATTTGTGTGGTGAGCTGGAGCCAGACGTCCAGTGAGACAGCCTATTCCTTGTTTGCAAATGTGACATGAAGGACTAACATCAATGACGACACCTGGGAGTCCCTAACTGACAACAGAAGAAAATGACAATACCTCCTTGAGCTGGTGTGCACTCTCCATGATGGCCATTCATCACACCAGCTTGACAACAGATGCCAGTGTCAAAAACAACCCACAATTGTGCTTGGTAGCTTCACTTGTGACAGAATCTGCCTCTCATGAAGTAGCCTCTTCAACCATCAGAAAGATGCAGTACTGTAGGTAACGTATTTGAAATGGGTTTGTTTTCTGTGTTGATGGCATAGTACCAGTGTTTCGCAAAATAAAAGCACATAATCCCAAATATTTGTGTGTGTTTTGCTAGCTGTAACTGACACTAGCCTTGCTGAAAGTGCATCCACTTTCTCAATGACCTAACGTGAGTGGAGACCAGTCTTTGCACTGTCCTATGCAAATACATTCTTCCTGTAGTTGATATTCCTTGTGAGAAGTGTGTCTGGATCATATTCCTGCTTGTGTGAATGTGTGCACAATATAAAAAAAAAGTGAGATAGATGATGGTTCAAAAGCAATGAATGTGTTGTAGTTCCTACCTGTAAATAATAACTGAATTTAAGGCCAAAACTAAATCCAATCTCTGGATCTGTCACCCAATGAATATTTCACACAATGATTATTTTGGAGCTCCCTGGGGTATGAGTAAGATCCATGTGCCTCTCAGCATGGCTAAACACTCAATCCAAAATGGTTGAACTGTGGTCATGCCTTGTAAATTCTCAAGCCATGACCGTGGAATCTGTGAGATAAGGATCCTGTTTCCTGTAACAGCCGTACAGAACATACTGAAAATCATCTTCCAAACAATCACTTCAATCCCTTTCCCACTGGTGAAGCTTTTAAGGGCCAGATTTGAAGGGTGAAGTTGCAGAGTCATTTTCCCAATAGGTGTTCCACAAGCAAATATACAGCAAGAAACTCTTTTCAATAAATAATCAGTAAACCATACAGTATTTTCCACTGAAAGGAATCCATTAGACAATTCTCATGGTGTTTCCATGTGGGAATAATTACAACTTCATTACAGGGCTGGCTGGAGTCCACCCGCTTGGCCTGTGTTTTCTGCCGTGTTTCTGGAGGAGGACTTCATTAAATATAATGTCACGTTGGATGCAAATGATGTGCGAAGATTGTATTTGTGTGAAGCAATAAGAGATGACAATTAGCATTCAGTATTTATGCAGCAATCCCTGAAAATGTGAATAAGATGTTAGACCACTGGTAATTTCCTGCTGATCACAATGCTTGAGTGCTTTTTGCTGTGCCCTCCACAGGATGGATCTGAAGCAGCTGTACAATATTTACTTTCATGAAACACCGAGTGTCACCATAATAATCAAACTGAGATAACTGGCTGCATGGGCCCTGCATCTTTAAATCTGACTGGTCGAATAAAAAAAGTGGAAGGTTTTTTTTACGTGCCTCTCGCTCCACAACCTCCATGTCCCAAAGGCAATACAACATAGTTTGGTGTCAGTTTTTGAACTTATCACTTTATTGTTGCTTCCTTGCTAATGTGTTGTTAATTCATTAACAATGGCTTGTTAATTCAATCAACAGCCGTTCAATGTAACAGCCGTTCTGTTTTACTTCTTTCCCCAATTTTCCAGCTTCATCCCCTGAAAGTTCTGATTCCTGTCATCACCGTCAATGGTTGTCACTCCATGTGTTCATCCTTTATCGAAGTGTATGCACGGAATCTGGAAACTGATGGAGCATTCAGCCAAATCTGAATCAGTCCTCACCCACAATCCCCTGCTATGGTATGATATAATATCTCAATGAGATTCTCTGAAGTGTTCTCAACTTATTGCCTCTCAAGAGGGGCTTCACTACACAACACTGAGATATATTCAGATAGAAGGCTAAAAGCTCCCTAACCTTAGTGCCTTGTGATGTTAGTTTACTCTTAGGCTGAATGCTGTTCTTTTCTCCCCCTGATGGTCAGTCGGATCTATAATGTGTAGATGCATCAACAGGAAAGCTCATGGATTGCAATAATAACAAGTTCCACGTGTCCTTTTCACTAAGCAGGGGCTGTCCTTTAGACCACTAAAGAAATTGACATTGACATCTGCAGATGCAGAGTCTTATCATTCTCCTCTGCAAGTTCCAAGAGTTTTACTCCATCCCTGAAGGGAAAGGCAGGAACTTACTCCACGCAATTGGCTCACAGTGACAAACATTTTGCTGAGTTGACTTTCAAGTTGACATTGCAAGGTTCTGACTTTATGTTCTTGTGAGTGCATTGCAGGCTTTGCCTAAGACTCAAGATTATCCCCCATTGTCCTGCTTACAAACTCTTACCCACCACTGCTCCCCCTTTTCTACTGTGCGCCTTTACATAACTGATAATGTCCTCACTTTAACACAGCAGTCCATGGCTTTGCGAATTCCCATGACGTGGGTGATCCTACACCCTACCAATGTACAGGGCAGGACTATTGTGACCTATAAGAACCCCACCCCCACCTCCTCCAATAGCTCCCAGTCCCCTCCTGTGGTCTGAGATCTCATCCCCTTTCACTCTAGCCATTCCATCATCAGCCCAGTGCGATGAATCCCATCCCCAGATGTGATTTGCCCACTGTCTCTAGGATATTATGGACTGCTCCCTAAGAAGCACCCAAACCATTATTGAGAAAACCCCCAGGACTGACCGTACCTAACCCCCAAACTGACTGGCAGCACAGCCCTGACTGAGTATAGCCCAGGCCTCCTCAGCACCCAGACTGACTGACCTGAAATTGCCAAGCTGGTCATACTTGACATGCAGGAACGATCCTCAGACTGCAAGGACACAGATTTCCAGACTTTGGTAAGACTTGGCTGACCGTGGCCAATGCTGGACAGGAATCAGATGATCCCCAGTAAAGGTACACTCTGACCGACTGTAGTCCCCTTTACCTCACTAAGACAGTGAGATGGCATCCATTTGCCTTTCAGACATGGTCATTTGCTTGAAACACATACAATGTGTTTGCCACATAAGTTGTTGGTGCAGTTGCAGGCATGATAGCACACTGTGAAATAGCACACTGCCGTACAGTGACAAGTCCCAACCCCTTGACTGTTCAGTGCCCACCTCTCCCTCTGTACTAGAAGGAAATGCAAGCCATAGAGGCTGGCTGTCTCCAAGTACATACAAAGTGAGTAGCATTAGGAGCCATGAGCCGGAAGATATTAGAATTAGAAGAATTATAATTAGATTTTATTGTAATGTATACTCAAGTACAGAAGTATAAGTACAGTGAAAAGTGTACTATGCCACCATTCCTGGCGCCATCTTGGGTATAAAGGTATCTAGGTACAAAATCTTAGGAAAAATGAAGAAACAAAGTTAAAAATTCAACATTTTTTCTTAATGCTTAGCCATGCTGGGCTCACAATCCCTACAAGGGTTCAATCTCCCGTGCTTTGGCCCCTTAGAACATAGAACATAAAACAGTACAGCATAGTACAGGCCTTTCGGCCCATGATGTTGTGCCGAACTTTTACCCTAAGCCTAAGGTCTATCTAACATCCACCCCTACCTTATGCTATCATCCATATGCCTATTTAATAGCCACTTAAATGCCCCTAATGAGGCCGACTCCACTACACTCTCTGGCAATGCATTCCACGTCCCTATCACTCTCTGAGTAAAGAACATACCACTGATGTCTCCCCTATATCTACCTCCACTCACTATAAAACTATGTCCCCTCATAATAGCTACCTCCATCCTAGGAAAAAGTCTCTGGCTGTCCACTCTATCTATACCTCTGATCATTTTGTACACCTCTATCAAGTCACCTCTCATCCTTCGTTGTTCTAAAGAGAAAAAGCCCTAGCTCTCTCAACCTTTCCTCGTATGACCTTCCCTCCATCCCATGCAACATCCTGGTAAATCTCCTCTGCACCTATTCCAACGCTTCCACATCTTTCCTGTAATGAGACGACCAGAACTGGACACAATACTACAGATGTGGCCGACCAGGCTTTTGTATAGCTGGAGCATGACTTCACGGCTTTTGAACTCAATCCCTCTATTAATGAAAGCTTACACACTATACGCCTTCTTAGCAACTCTATCCACCTGGGTGGCAGCTTTCAGGGAACTGTGGACATGAACCCCAAGATCCCTCTGCTCCTCCACACTGCCAAGAATCTTTCCGTTAACCCTGTATTCAAGTTTGTCCTTCCAAAATGAATCACCTCACACTTTTCAGGGTTAAACTCCATCTGCCACTTCTCAGCCCAGCTCTGCATCCTATCAATGTCCCTTTGTAACCTAGAAAAGCCCTCCGCACTATCCACAATTTGACCCACCTTCTTATCATCAGCAAATTTACTAATCCACCCTTCCACTCCTACATCCAAATCATTTACAAAAACCACAAATGGAAGAGGACACAGAAAAGATCCTTGTGGTACACCATTCGTAACTGAGCACCATGTTGAATATTTTCCGTCCACTACCACCCTTTGTCTTCTAAGGGTCAGCCAATTCTGAATCAAATCTGCCACATTTCCCCCTATCCCATGCATCCTTACTTTCTGCATGAGCCTACCATGGGGAACCTTATCAAATGCCTTACTTAAATCCATGTATACCACATCCACTGCTCCACCTTCATCCACATGTTTGGTCACCTCTTCAAAGAGTACAATAAGGTTTGTGAGGCATGATCTACCCCTCACAAATCCATGCTATCATGAATCAAACTGTGCCTATCCAAGTGATCATAAATCCTATCTCTCAGAACCCTTTCCAATAATTTGCTCATCACTGAAGTAAGACAAACTGGCCCGTAATTTCTGGGGTTATCCCTATTCCCTTTTTTGAACAAGGGAATGATGTTTGCCCGTCTCCAATCTTCCGGCACTATACACATGGACAGTGAAGACGAAAATATCATCGCCAAAGTCCCTGCGAACTCTTCCCTCGCTTCCCATAGAATCCTTGGATAAATCTTATCAGGTCCAGGGGACTTATCTATCTTCAAGTTCCTCAAAATTCCTAGTACATCTTCCTTACTAACATCCACCTCCTCTAGCCTACCAGCCTGTTTCACACTGTCCTCCCCTACAACTAGGTCCCTCTCAGTTGTGAATACTGAAGAGAAGTATTCATTAAGGACCTCTCCTATCTCTTTAGGCTCCGTGCACGAATTCCCTTTACAATCCTTGATCAGCCCTACCCTTTCTCTGGTCATTCTCTTATTCCTCACGTACGTGTAAAAAGCCTTTCCTTGATCCTATCTGCCAAGGTTTTCTCATGCCCACTTATAGCTCTCCTAAGCCCTTTCTTCAGCTCCTTCCTGGCTAACTTGTATCCCTGTAGAGCCTTTTCCGATCCTTGTTTCCTAAACCTTATACAAGCATCCTTCTTCCTCTTAGCCCGTCGTTTGACCTCTCTTGAGAACCCAGGCTCCCTCACTTGACCGCATCTTCCCTGCCTGCTAGGGACAAACATATCGAGCACACACAGTATGCGTTTCTTAAACGATCTCCACTTTTCTATCATTCTCTTCCCTGACAGCATCTCTTCCCATTTTATGTTACCCAGTTCTTGCCTAACAGAATTATAATCACCCTTGCCACAATTATAAACCTTACCCTGCTGTATGTACCTATCCTTTTCCATGACTATTGTAAATGTAACAGAGTTATGATCTCTTCTCTGGGAGAACTCGGCCTGCCTGCTTTTGCCACTGCTGCAGATGCAGATATATCTTGTGTAGATGCATGAGATGCATAGCTGTATCTGCATGCAAAGCAACCTGGCATTGCATGTTGTAGGTGTCCCTGAGCTCCATGTTAAATATTGATGTTTGTCACCAACTTGTGAAGCCAATTAGGGATGAGGAGTAAATGCTGGCCTAGCCAGTGAAACCCACATCCCTGATTTGGTCTGAGAGCAGGCATGCTTTGAGGTTTGCTGCTTCTGACTTGTGTGGATGAAGAATGAAAGAGAATGCTGTCCATGGAACATGTTGAGACATTGTGGTGAAGACATGGGTGGATGATTAATGGGCTAAGCAATCGGCAAGATATAGCCACCACAAACCCACCCTGACTTATACATCAGGAATTTGCAGCTTCAACTTTCTTGGGGAACATGCAGCGAATTGGAAGTGGTTTATCAATAAGGTGAGTTAGGCCCTTAATGATTCATTATATGATGTATGTAGTACTCCATTCTCTCCAGGGGAACTATAACTGAGGCCCAAAGCTAAATGTTTTAACATTTACAAAGTCCAGGTTTGAAAATAGTTTATATTTGTAGCAGTAAAAAAACAAAGGATTTTCGTCATTAATATAAATCTCCACTGAGGGATTAGCACTATGGCAACCAAGCAATTGCTGCAGGGAAAATGGATGAATATATTTTTCAGTATGGAATTCAACCAGTGGAAGTTAGTCTGGTCAAATAAACTTTCATTGCAAATTCATTTTGGAAGAGTTTGGAAGCCATTATCTTCACAGTAAAGCATTTATACAACATTTTACTGAAGTAATACAAACAGAGAGGTGAGCTAAGAAGTTAAGGATTGTGCAGAACTCTAGCACTGGAGTTCCAAGCCAATCAGAGGATACTGAACAGAGCTAGAAATTGGACATGATCAATAAACCACAGGACACAGAGAAACATTAAAAAAAGAAAATTGTTGTAAAGTAGCAAGTGAATATGAGAGTAAAAGGTATGAGTTACTGAGTATGAGGGAAGGAGCAAGGGAGCATATAATGACTTAGATTTGGTAGCAGAAATAATTGTGAGTCTTTCAGTGCTCACCATTATTAAACCAGACAGCAGATTTTGGTGATTAAGGGGCAAGCAGGACTTTTCTTCCCAGGTAATTCTACTCCTCCAGAACCTGTGCTACCATGGTGCTTCACCGAGAGAACCACCGATAAAAAACATAGAATTCTTTATCAATGGGTAGAAAAAAAATCATCCCACTGGACTAGTCTGGATTCACAAACATTCACTTTCTCCACCACCTATGTTTAGTAATAGTAGTGTGCACTATCTACAAGCTGTATTTCAGAAATTCACAAAGGTTGTTTCGAGCGCACCTTCCCAATCCATAACCACTACCATCTAGAAGGACAAGGGCAGTAGATCCATGGAAACAGCATCACCTGCAACTTCCCCTCCTAGCCATTCACCAACCTGATTTGGAAATATATCGCAGTCCTTCTCTGTGGCTGGGGCATCATCCTGGAAGTCCATCCCTAGTGGCACTTTTTGGGGTACCAACATCAAACAGACTGCGGTAATTCAGGAAAACAGCTCACCACCATGTTCTTTGGAGCAACCAGGGTTGGCAATTACACCCACAACCCATGGATGAATGAAAAATGCATGCTGGGCCTCAGTCATAGAATGTTAAATGACATTTGACATAGCGGCAGTGGGGATTCCAACAAGGCATCAAAGTATGCATATGGATATTGCTCAAGAGAAACTGTTCAATGAATAAGTTTTCTTGCAAGTTTATATACTTTACAGTTATGCTTGTTACTCAGGCATCCAATTTGTCACATGACCATAAACACTGCAACATAATTACAGTATTGATGTCTCATTAGAAAGATAGACCAGTACCTCATTGGGATACATGCTTTCCACAGTAAGGCAAAACAATCTTCTGCTTTGCCCATGTCCTGTAACTATGTCCCTTGAAAATACAACCAGCTTCCCATTTGCAGCAATTATCTCTCTGTAACATTAAGCAAGTTCGATCTTACACGTTATTATGGTTAATTTTCTTTGTGTAGCTAAACGGCACATGTTTCCTCTAGGTTTTGAATTAAGCTTACATTCAATATGTGTTGCTTTAATCCTAAAAATGCCTCAGCTAAGAATCACCTCTACCTTAAGCTCCTAACCTACTTCATACCTCCAAGTCTTTACCAAGTCTTTGCCTAAATTAATTTATGTATTTATGAAAATGAACTCGTACAAGTGGAGTCTCAATCTTTCAGATTTTGATTGTTGTTTGAGATATGAAAAAAAGTTTCTAAAATTGACACTTTGTATTTCTGTCTCTTTATTTTTCTGAGGACTTTCTGCCTCTAAGTCCATCTTTCTTTTCCAACCTTGTCATATGGCACAGTGAGTGACATCGCTACTTCTGAGCCAGAATCTCCAGGTTCATTTCCCCATCCTTTCTGGCCAAAAGAAAGCACCTTTGTATCATGGCCAAGCAGGCTAAATATCAACCTGCAAATCTGATTCAACAGTTGCCAATGGCAGATGGTAAGAGTGGGAAAGATGCCTGGTCAGCCATACAATGGAAAGAAATTGGAACCTCTATCACCACTATTCATAGCTCACAGCACACATAAAGGTCTATGCTGGCATAGCAACATGAAGTTGGATGACGAGTGTGGATCAGATTAATGTCAATAGCACAAGCTTTAAGCCTTGGGATCGGGATTTCACCCCTCGACCTGCCCAGGGTGAAGGTAGTAGCTCTGTGGGTCAGATCTGCCTTTGATTGAGAACTGAACAAGCGCTTGATTTGAAATTAGGTTATAGTCCAACAGGTTTATTTGAAAACACAAGCTTTCGGACTCTTACTTCAAGGCTCCAAAAGCTTGTGTTTTCAAATAAACCTGTTGGACTATAACCTGGTGTCGTGTGAATTCTGACCTTGTCCACCCCAGTCCAACACCAGCACCTCCATATCTTGATTTGAAATTAACTTTTCTAATTTACATTTGTTGCTTCATTGTGAAAAGCATCTATAATCGGATTGGTTAGGGAGACACATTTGCTTGGTCTGTGCACACAGTTCCCTGATCCCCATGGAGAGAGCAGTGATATTTTAGATTTTTAAACAAAGTCACAAGTCACAGAACAAAAAAAAACCTCAAAAAACTTGTGGGTGGGTGGGTGTAAGTGTAACAAATGGTGAATAGTCATTTTTTTTTGGTGATTCAGTTAATTATTTTACTCTTTCAAGACAGTTGCTTCTTGTCTCATATACATACAGTTCAGTGACTGGAAAAGAGAGATGCTGAGAATTTTGCATAATTTGAAAGCTCTTCTGGGGAGAAATGAATGTATATTCAAAACCCAAAGTCACACCAAATGCTACAAATTGCCAATTAACAGCTGCACTCACCACTACGTATGAGACTTCATTGCATGAGGAGCTAGTTTCTACATGACCACAGGAATCATAAACTGAAATAACATTGGTGCTTTTAATATCTTTTTAATTATTTAAATCTTTTACTTTCATATTATCTATCTTTTATTAGTTTGTAAACTATTCTTATCTTACCTAATTATCATAAACGGATTTAAAATTAACTTTAATACTTATCAACTTTATATGTAGTAGAGGTTTAGAAATAAAACATCAAATAGACCAACAATGATGGGTACTGTAATCACATAACTGGACTTTCCAGAAGCTTCTCAGAAGTCCAATTCATTTGGGCAATCAATGCCTCATGTACCTTCTGCTAGGACTGGAATGCTAACAATGTGCTGTAAGCTGCCACAGAGACTGATGACTCCAAGAAATCCTGCACATGATAGACTTTCAAGTTGCCCTATTCTGCAAGATTTGTTGATGACTTTCTGACCTTGGCCATTGACAGTTAGTCATCTACAATGAAAGCCTTTGTCTCAATAGTAACATTCTTCTTCCCCACTGCCCAAGAATCCAAACCTGACTGATACAGTGCTGAACCCCTAACCCTTTACACTCCTCCACTACCTGCTCAAGCCACGTCTCAAACCCAGCCTGACTCAGCCCTGCAGTATGAGACAGACCCTGACTCTGGCTGCTAATAGCCTTGCTGCACCCTGGCCCAGCCCAATCAAATGCTGCTTGAGCTGGTGATTCCCCTTCCACCACCACAGACTACTTGACCCAGCCTAGCCCTGCTTGAGCTAACAACTCAACTTTCATGCTCCCTTCTCCCGACCAGGCTGGTGCAGGCAAATCTGCCCCCTGCCTCCACTGCAACTCAGGCTCAGTCTGACTTGACCATGTGAGAGCAGACCTGGCCCTTTCTCCCGACCTGACCTTCCCTAAGCACTCAGCCAACTCCCTGGCACCTCACCCACTCGTGCCCTAATTGCCCTTACCCACTTGGAACTGTATGCACCTGAGACATCAACCCCTTACCTACCCCCCTCCTCAATTACCTTTCCTCAGCTAGAAAAGTCTTAAAGTGGATTACCATTGATTGAATCTATTCTAATGGATATTGGAATATCTGGGCCATTACCTATTAAAATATAGAGGTATCCCACCGACCTTTTCCCTGGGATGCTTGCAAGGCAAATGAATAGCTCAGAAATGCATGATAATGATTTTTGTTCCTTCATGAAAATTCAAATATGCATAATACTGCAAAAATCTCACAAGTAACCAAGATTAAAACATTGCAAGGAAGTGTGGATATTATTCATCCCAGTGATATTTGTAATTATTGTTTTATTGACCTTGTACTGAATTCCTCTCTGTGCAATGTGAATGGATTTCTCTTTTTACTTAAACTTGACTGACAAAAGTGTTGAAATAATGCAGGGAGAAGACTCACATGAAAGCGGTAACTGGATTGTTACCAATGTGAAGATAATTTCACCCTCTTTATGGAAGTAGATGGTCATGAAAATGAAACTTTTGCCAACATGACTAAGGAATTCGAAATGAAAATGCAGGCTCTGATACTCCTCAATCTAGTTGTTGAGGTAACTTCATTGAATGTACCATTTTCAAACATATAAAGCAACAAGACCAACAAATCTCTGACAGGCAAGAAGCAGAAAGCAAGGGTCATCATGTTCATAATATTGTAACAATATTCATAGGTATCGCCAAAATTGCTCTGGAGTATCCAGGAATTAAAGACTAGTCTCTTGCACATTGCTGAGAACAACCTCCGAGAAAATTAATCTTAAGATTTTAAACATTTCTTTGAACATTGAATTTGTTAGTCATAAAGGTGTTGACATTATAGAAGTTCTAGGTGGGGCAGTTGGAGGAAAGAAGTCACATGGAATATGTATCCCTCAGGAATATGTATCCCTTCAAAGTTGGTAACACTGAACGTGAGCTATCTGGCCATAGAGACACAGACAAGATGGTTCTATTGGTCTTTATATTTGCTGGTTTGCTCTGTTTCAGTTATAGGCTTTTTAAAAGTCAATATGTCCAGATAAGTTATAACACATCCCTGGAGCAGGTGGCTCTTGTATCCTGGTCTCCTGGATTAGAGGTAAGGACAGTGCCACTGCCTCATAAGACTACCTAAAGTAATCCCAGCAAGACTCGAACCTACGATTTTCTGCCAACATCACAACTCACACCAGAGTCAGACACCTATGCACCTAGAATTTGGGAGTGGGTTGTGGCATTGTTTAGTCTGCTGCTGCTTGAGGCTACTCCTGCTAGGAGATGCCCTGGCATGCCACACTCATCTGTCTTGTGCCATGCTCACACATCTAACATAGCTTCTCTGCTGGTTCATTCACATTTAAACCCTAAGCCATAAAACACAATGCCATTCAGATATGTGCAAATAGATGTAAGAACAGATTAGAAATTGCCAAAATATGCAGGTAATGAGGTAGAAGAAAATCTCTGATCAAGGCAATAAAACAAGAAGACAGCTTGGATTTCCAGATCAGTTTAACCTCATTTGGCCACTGCCTGCTTAACTGGATCAGTTGTCTATAATTCTACAGTTAATTGTGGAAGTAAAGTCTATAGCATTGATGAATACTTTCAGCTCCACTCCAGATTTTTTTTTTACAGGCTTGGATTTGAAGTTCCTGGCAAACTCAATACACTCTTTAAAAGATGCCTGACTGGAAGTGATTATAGCTGCTGGAGTTTGGATTGAGGGCAAATCACACATTTGGGTGTTTTCAAAGTTTATGCCCACTGTTGTGCCAAACTGTAATATATACTGTTCTTAAGACAAATGGCTTTGGTAGTTTTCTTTATATTCCCATCTTTCTTCGTGATACCCTGAAGATGAATACAATTTGATGTCCATTGATTCACCTGCAGGTATGTAGGAATTCTTTGTGTCAGGATCAAGATAGTGAGTGTTCATTCTTGGGGTTGTTATAGCTAAGCCTGAAAGTGGCCCCATACACTATCCACTTTAATGCATTTTTCAGTATGGAACTGTGGTTAATCAGGAATACCGAAGCCAATTCCTACACTATAACCTTCCTGTACAGAAATACTTCGAACAATATCAGACAGGGCACAAAATGTGAAACTTTACAAGGACCTATCACTCCTTATTATATCTCTATGCTGCTAGAATGTTACTGTATTTATATTACTGCTAAAGAATGAAAGATCATGTATTTATTTAGCACCTTTTTGCAAACTGTGATGAGCATAGTGTAGAAGTTCAAAAAGACATAGGCCAATTAGTAAAATGGAAGCATAAGTGGCATGTGAAATTCAATGCAGATAAGTGTGAGATGATTCATTTTGGAAGAAGGACACAGAGAGACAATATAAGATAAGGGTTATGTAGTGATTGTAGTGAGGTCAGCCCGGTGGACATTACAGAGTATAAGTTCCCTGACTGGGGTTGTTAACCTGATCCAATCAGGGAGACCTGGCTGACAGAAATGAACAGAAGTGTCAGACTCCTGTTCACTCTGAAAGTTGGTTCTGAGAGAGCCGGATCAGTGCCAAGGACTCTCCACATGTAAATGAAGGATGACTTCATAACAGTATACCAGCCTCTGTGGAGTTATTTCAAGATACAACGCAAAAAGGAGTTCAGGAACAGAGGGACCTGCATATATATTATCTTTAAAGGTGGCAGCACAAATGGAGACAGAGAGCAGTTCATAAAGCAGACAATATCTGAGGTTTTATCATTAGGGACAAAGAATACTAAAACAAAGTGATTGTGTTTGAACTTGAATAAGATATTAAATTTGCATGAAATGGAATATTGTGTCGAGTTCTGAGTGCTAAACTTTAGAAAGGACATGGAAGCATTGGAGATAGTGCAGAGATTATTTAAGAATGAAAAGCTTCCATTACAAAGCTAGATTGGAGAAATTGGGCTGTTTTCCCTGGAGAAGAGAAGGCTGAAGAGGAGATCTGATTGAGGTAGTTAAAATTATGAAAGACCTAAACTGAGAAAACAGGGAGAAACTATTACCACTGCTGAAAGGATTGGAAATGAAACGACACAGATTTAGCATTATTGAAATATAATTAATATAAAGTGATTGGCAAATAAACCAAAAGCAATATGAAAATTTTCACACAACAAGTTGTTGAGGTGTGGATCATCCCAATGGTGCACTTTCCCCATTACTGATGCAGGTGCCCCATGAACAAGGACCCACTTCTCCTATACTGATCTTTGAGCAATGCACTCGTTTCTCTAATCTTAGTTGCTCTATGGCAGTTTGCTTGTGTCAGATAATACTCCAGAGATTATTAGCTTTGAGGTTCAGATTTTGAATTTGGTGCCCAACTCCTCATATTAACAAGTAATGTAAAAGGTGGGATTTCTCTTGATGGTGAATGAGAGAATAGATGTAGAATAGGAAATTTCTGAAAGTTTTCTCCGAATCTTATGGAGCCCTAGCTGATAAAACAGCTGCCGTGGTGTTTCTTTCTCATTCATTCATGGTATGGGGGTGTTGTTGGCTAGGCCAGCATTTGTTACCCACCTCTAATTGCTCAGAGGACAGTTAGGTATCAACCACATTGTTGTAGGTTTGGAGTCACATGTATCATGTTATATTGGTGGTTTTCCAATCTTCTGGAAGATTGTAGTGCATCCAATACCTGGGTCATTACTTACACGTTTGTTTTTATTTATTTACGGAATGAGGGTACTGCTGGTGAGGCCAGCATTTATTGCCCATCCCAGAGGGCAGTTAAGAGTTAACCACATTACTGTGGACCTGGAGTCACATGCAGTCCAGACCAGGTGATGATGGCAGTTTCCTTCCCTAAAGGACATTATTATCCTCGGATGGAACCCTTAAGGTTAGGGCCCTTAGTAGACTTCAGCCCATTAATTTTCCTTCTACATTTAGTACTAGACTGCGACCAGCCTGCATGTTACTCAGCACCAAACATCATTTCAAGGCACGATTTCTGGGCACTAGCTAAATGTAGTAATTATGCAGGTACATTGGCATCTGACATTTGCCAACCCCTCACAACCATCATGGCACCTCTCCAATACAATTGCAGGTCTGTTAGGAAGCACACATGTACACTGCAGAGCTCACCAATAACTAGCATTGAAAGGATGCAGCAAGGACACTTTACAGGCAGGGACAGGCACTAGTTAATAGATTGTGCCAGGCTGCATCTCAGGGTTGCTCACGTACTCACTTAGTGCCTGCTCACATAGTGCCTACCTGCACGCTCACAGCATCCATGCCTTCACTTGCCTGCTTTACTTTACTTGTTAGCACATTGGCACTTGAACTAAAGCCATATGCTTCCAGTATTATGATATTGACATGCAGTTGTACAGTTGAGCTGATTCTCAGTAGGGATCTATGCATGGTGGAAAGAACACTTTGAGGTATGGCACGTCAAGGCAAAAAACTAACACCTCTACCAGCATCCAGTGCAGCAAATACAGTGCATGTTTATTTAGTCAAATGAGCATGTTGGAAAGTGGGTGGGAGCTAGCCCTGAGCCCAGGCAAGGGTTTGTGGTACCCGTCATTCATATGGCTACAGTTTAAAGCATACAAGAACTTTTTCTACAACAGAATTGCTGTTATGTTGAATTACTTTTCCATTTTACTGGTGAGCAGCTTATTGCTTTAACAGGAATGAATAGTAAAGTTCAACTGTGAAACTAATTTCTCTGTTTCCCCCATCTACTGAACTCCCAGAAGTCTGATGTAATTCAACAGTTTGAAATGTATTCTTCACACTCATTCTTCATTTCCAAACTGTCCAATAAAAAATATCAGCTTCCTGGTTCAGGATTGGCTGTATAATTACAGTAGTTTGAAAGTGAGTTGCATCTTTTCAGTGTGTAGCAGAATCACACAGATTGACATACCCTTTTGCCCATACACAGAGTATTTGCATATATTTATGCACAGTGGAACACCCACAAGGTGTCAGCTTGCCCACTGGCAGCACAACCTCTCTGTCTGAAGCCTATGGGTTCAAGCTCCACTTCAAAAGTTAAGTTGAATCAAATAAATTTGGTGAGAAAGCTTTGGTTGTAAAGGAACATGTGGAAGTATGAAGACTGTAGCAGACCATGCCAGGAGCAGCACCAGGTAGACCTAAAAATGAGGTGTCAAGCTGACGATATTGCAACACAAGACTACACACACACACTAAACACAAGCATACAAGAAATAGAATCTACAATCCCTGGCAAACACAATAATTACAAAAATTTCCTGAGGTTTGTGGAAAAAATATCCTTTAACCTGCAGAGCCTTTCCAACAGTAACACATTTTTTTGAATGGCAATTGGTCTCTAAAAACCAAGAACCATAAGGTAATGAGGTATCCAAGAATTGATTTTATTAATAGTTTGCTGTCAAAAACAACCACTCATGTTTATACAGTGCCTTTGATGTATAAATTTTGAATCATGTGTTAAATAAGGTATTGGTTCTGAAGGACTTAATGTTCATGTTACATTGGTTCCATACATTCTATTCGTGTCACACAGTCAGTGGGAGGAGACAATGAGTTCTACATTAGTTTTCATATGGAGTATACGCATCATGTACCAACTCCCTAAGGTCCACTAATTAAGCGTGATCAAAAGTAGTTCTAGGTATTGTTATCATGCAGTTAACCTGCTTGTTATCTGAGAATAGTGTCTCTTCTGTCTATACTCTGTGGTGGTGTAACCTCTACCACTAATCACTAGATAGCCCCAAGGCAAAGCAAAGACAAAGGAGGATGATTGGCATTGAACTATCTCAAATAACCCTTACCCAGTAGTAGAGGTGGAAAGTACCACAAGGTCATAGAGTAATACAACATGGAAACAGGCCTTTCAGCCTAAACCGGTCCATGCTGACCACGGTGCCAACTCAGCTAGTTCCAATTGTCCACATTTAATCCATATCCCTCTAAATCCAAATGTTTTTTTAAATGTTGCTGTTGTATCTGCCTCAACCACTTTCCCTGGCAGCCCATCCCATATATGCACCACTCTCTGTGTGAAGAAGTTGTCCCTCAGGTCCTTCTTAAACCCTCCCCCTCTCACCTTAAACCTATGCCCTCTCGTTTTCAATTCCCCATCCCTGGGAAAAAGACTATATGCATTCATTCTACCTATGCCCCTCATGATTTTATACATCTCAATAAAGTCATCCCTCATTCTCCTATGTTCCAAGGAATAAAGTTTTATACTGGCCAACCTCTCCCTATAACTCAGGCCTACTAGTCCTGGCAACATCCTCATACATTTTCTTTGCACATTTTCCAGTTCAACTATGTCTTTCCTGTAACAGGGTGACCAAAACCGTACACAATACTCCAAGTGCGGCCTCACCAATGACTTACACAATTGTAACATAACGTCCCAACTCCTATACTCAATGTCTTGACCAATGAAGGCCAGCAGGCTAAATGCCTTCTTCACCACCCTGTCCACCTGTGACGCCACTTTCAATGAACTATGTACTTGTACTCCTCGGTCCCTCTGTTGCACAACACTCCTTAGGATCTTACCATTACTGTATAAGTCCTACCTTGGTTTGACTTTCCAAAATGCAATACCCCACACTTATCTGTATTGAATTGCATTTGCCAATCGGAGGTGTCAATGTACCACAGCAGGTAGGAGCTTCGGGAAAATCATACTTAATAATATCATTTCCAATCAATCCGTCACAGATGCATTTCTGCGTCACAGCACTGGGTAGGAGTGGCTACAACCCAGTCCTTTTGGAGAACAAGTCTAATCTTGAAATTAAGGCACTCTCCGTGAAACAGTTTGGTGAACCAGCAGCAGTAACACAGTTGTATTCCATTCTGAAACTTCATGACTTGTTATATCTCTCGTTCTACCATTACCATCAAACCAAGGGATTAAACTGGTTCAATGAACACTCAAAGAGATCATGTCAGGAACAGCACAAGGTGTACATAAAAATGTGGTGCTAAGCGGATGATGTCACAACACAGGACTACACACAGGCTAAACACAAGATTCAACAAATGGAACTAGGGGAAGACCATTCAGCCTATTGACTCTCCTCAGCTTTTCAAGGCAATCATGGCTGTTCTCAGGCCTTAACTCCACTTTCTCACCCACTCCCCATATCCCCTGATTTTCTGGGACAGCAGAAGTAGCATGTTGTAGACAAAATAATTCTATAATAAGATCAGATCAAACCTTTTCTGTCCTGATCCATCATAAACTAATATTGATTCTTGTAATTTCATGCATTAGAAACATTCAATTACATGCATTAAAAAGGCTTTTCAGCCAAATTATACTGCCTTAGTCATTAATTGGTAATGTACTAACACCATTACTGTATTACACTGCTACTTTCAAAAAGGGAGGAACAAGTAGTAATCTGACTAATGCATTCAGGCTCAGGAGCAACAAGCTGCTTCCTTGTTTCTTTTACGAAAATGAGAGGCTGTTTTCCAACATTATTGCAGTTCCTTTGAATCAAAGCGGTCTGCCACCAAGAGGTCAATCTTTGTTTAACTCGCTTGCAAACTGGCTTAATGTCTGAGTAAATGCAGTGAAGTTAAACATCCAGCATTATTATAATGCTGCATTATATATCAGCCCACACAGCAGGAGCAGAGTTTTGTTTTTGAGCAGTGCTAAAGGAAACCTGGGACAGAAGGTGAAAGGGCACCCGATCCTTGCAAAGCTCAAACTTGTAGGGCAGACAGCATATTGAAAAGAAGCTCCTAATTATCTGTGTACAGATTTACAGGAGTCATTACAAAGTGTGCCTTCAAAGTCCATTTAAGTCTATGTTACACATCACCCCATATAAGCATTGTTTTAATTCGACAGAGTGCCCATCGAGTACCAAACAAATGATAAGAAATGTAATGTTGCTTCATGTGGACACTTAAGCCAAGCGATTCTGAACTCTGACATTTTCTGAAGATACACAAAATGGGAAGGGAGCAGAAATAGCACTGGGTTTTTACCGTTATTGCCCTTGAGCCATGCAAAGAGCTGGGTTTTTTTTTATGAGGTACACAGAGCACTAAAGTCTTGCAAAATCTTGCATCCGGTTTTGATTAAATGATGTCTAGCCTTAGAAAACATTGTTAATATGTATTATGTTTTAAAGATTGATTGTTTTTAGTTTATTTCCCCCTTCCTGCCAGCACCCTACAGGCACAGACGCAGCTGCTACTCAGCGCACATGGAATTTAGTCTTCAATCTCTCTCGAATGCATTTTCTTTCCTACTTGTTAGTAAGCTGGTGCACAAGATTTATTTACTCTGCATTCATCTGCTGAAAAATAATCTATTTAAATCTTGTTAATTTGCAAGATGTTATGGTGCCACAGTCCTTCAAGCTTATTGTTACTAAAACAACAGAAACATGCACGCCCGCAGATCTTTAGTTAAAGATTGATTCATTGCAGTTTCCACAACTACTGGATCATAGACATGGCCAACTTCAGAGGAATATACAATGTGGTGCTATTTACATCCATGATAACAAGGTGTAGAGCTGGATGAACACAGCAGGCCAAGAAGCATCATAGGAGCAGGAAGGCTGACGTTTCGGGCCTAGACCCTTCATCGGGT
>NC_063336.1:30215722-30292428 GCF_021869965.1 Rhincodon typus
AAGTGTCTAGGCCCAAAACGTCAGCCTTCCTGCTCCTCTGATGCTGCTTGGCCTGCTGTGTTCATCCAGCTCTACACCTTATTATCTCTTCACTTAATCCCAGTTGTTCCTTCAACTGGAGTACTTTACCATCTATAACTCCAACACAAATTTACTACTGTTGTGCAACTTTCTCTCTTACATCCAAAAGCATCCTACAACATCCCTCTCAGTTAGCATTTTGATCCAGACTCTCTGGTTATTTTAAATGCCTTTTCTCTCCACCAAACTGTGAACAATTGAGGGGAACCTTCATTCCATGAACACATAGCAAACCTTAGAGGCAGATATCAGAAGATATGACGGAATGCTAGGTTAAAGAGAGATGTTTTCAGGGTGGATCTGATTTCGAGGGTGAAATGTCAGATAGAAAGGCCAAAACACTTAAGGAGAGAATTTCAGAGGGTAGGATATTGGTGGTTGAAAGATTTTAAGTATGAACAGTGGAACAAAAGGTGGGTTATGGATTGCACTGGTGTCAGAGTAGTGGAAAATGCAATGTGGGTGGTGGTAAGGTGTGTGATTTTCAGGGAGGTGGTCAAATTCTTATCCAGTAGTTGGAGAGACCTGTGTTAGTTCCTTTGGGAAAGGCCAATCAAGCACTTAGGAGGCCATTGGTAGGCCTCACACAGGATAAGGACCACAGCGATGGGAACTCCTACATGTCAAGGGCTAGTAGTCTATCAGAGGCCAGTAACACTTTTGCTCCACAGAGTTACGTTCATGGATCATAATTCCAGTCCACCTACGGGCATATTGAACTTTTAATTCCAACATGTGTATTTTTTTAAGATTAGGAGATACAATCAAAAGATGACTGTGGATATAAATTCCCATGGCAGTCTGAGATATCTGAGTTTACCAGCCTGGATTTGAGTGCTACTGTGCTGTAATAGTCACAGTCAGAGACCTATTCGCCCATAAATTGCAGGCAAAGGATTTTCTCACTCAGTGCTGTTGGCTGGGTAACAAGACAGTTCAAAAAGGAACAGGAAAAATAAATCGGCTAACCCGCCAAGCCAAGAATCTCAAAATCAACTGTTCGCCTAATAATGTCTCACTACCTACCCTTCATGAGCAACCCAGAGCCTGGTCTGTATAACTTTTAATTTGAACTTGCATCTCATTTCGGATCTATGTGCATGTGTGCAGCAAAAAGGCCCTGAACTACCTGTTGCCAGCCACTTCAATGCACCACCCTGCTCTCTGGCCAACATCTCTGCCTCTGGCTTGCTACAGTGTTCCAGTGAAGCCCAACGCAAGCTGGAGGAACAGCACCTCATTTTCCGCTTGGGGACCCTACAGCCCTCTGGACTCAATATTGAGTTCAATAATTTTAGGGCCTAAACTCTCCCATATCCCAGCCCCCCACCCCACACACCAGGCCTTGTTACCACATAGCCTGCCACTACACACCCCCTGTTGTTAGTCACGAACAGTCCCCATTAACAACTATTCACCCTTCCAGTCTAATCGTTAGCAAGTCCTTTGTCTGTCCAACTGTCTTTCTCTCTCTTTGGGCTCTATCCTATCGTTTATTCCCTACCCCACCCACCTCCCTATTTTCTGCATATAAACTGACGTTTTCCCAGCCACCATCAGTGCTGAGGAAGGGTCACCGGATCCGAAACGTTAACTTTGTTTTCACCTCCACAGATGCTGCCAGACCTGCTGAGCTTTTCCAGCAATTTTGTTTTTGTTCCTGATTTGGGGCATCCGCAGTTCTTTTGATTTTTATTTGTGCAGCATAAATATTTATTCTCACTTTTAGCAACTAATAAATTCACGCTTTCATTAAATCAAGAACACCTAGTTAAATTGGCTGCTTTTAAAATGCAAACTCATTTGGTCTGGGAGAAAGATATCCACATAGAAGGAGATATTTTTTATTAATCTTATTGCGGACAATCAGGGGTGGTGGGGGCAGATGAGTAAGGAAGGGGAGCTAGTTCACCTGTCTTCACCTGAGAGCATGGCAATTTGAGGAATTCCATCTGGACATAAAATACATTGGGGAACATTGCCTGGGGACTGTTTGTGACAGTAGTGGCACTGAGAAGGTGGCAGCTGTTGCTGGAATGACACTCACCAGAGCTGCAGGCTATGGAACAACACAGACCAGTGGTGGCTAATGGTAGGAAAGATATCATGGGGATGGGATTATGGGGCAAATGTTGTAGGAGTGTCAGTAATAAGGTCTGTTGATGGCTCTCAATTGGATGCCCCTCCTTCGTAATGCAAGGTCTCTCAATCAGGCCCCAAGTGCCTTTGAATAAGGGACCATCTCCCCACAACACCAGACTGCCCTCCTCAAGCAACCCAGTGATAGGTGAGTGAGCATTCATTGTCCATATCAGGGTGTCAATTGGTGAATAAATGAAAAGCAGCCCAAAGGCCTTCCTGTTACAGGGGATGAATTGGGCCTAAGTGGGAAGATGACAAGATGCTCAACTATCAGTATCCCACCCAATTGAATGCCCTCCCCAGCTCCAATTAACCTGTAGGGAGGGCATGAAATAATGCCGTATGGCTAGAGTGGGAAGGGGTTAGTTACCAAAATAGAGACAAGGCCATGTTAGGATTTAAATGAAAAGATGATTTAAAATTTGAAGCATATGAATATTGTGAGCTAATATAGGTCAGCATACACAGATTTAGTGGGTGAGCAGGAATTGGAATTGATCGTTAGAACATTAGAGGGTTTATTGAGATGTTATAGAAGGTGAAAGATGGAATATCAACCAAGATAAGACAATTGTAATCAGGTCCAGAGGTATCAAAGGAATGGCTGTTATTAAGATCTTAACCACCAGTGTGAGAAGCAGAAGTTTCTGAATTAGAGAAACAATTTCAAAGGGTGGATAATATTTGCTTAACTGAAACTTTTTAATTCCCTAATGCTTTAAATATGATGAAAAATATTGATCAACAATAAATGATTGCTAAATTTAAAGTCTACAGGATTGCTTTGATAGACAGGTTGGCTGGTCCAGCGTCTGTTTACGTAGTGTTTGTTGGACTTTCCCTAAGGGCTATTGTTATGCCATGATGCAAGAAGAGTTCATCCCCAAGAACATTAAACATGGTAACTTTTCAAGTTTTCTTACAATGATTTTTTTTTCAAATGACAAGTCTTCATACATGCATGCAGATCAGGATTACTTGTTGATGTTTTAGCAGGAATAACTGGAAAGGCAGATCTTCTGAATGCCACAGTGGAAGGGAATGTGATCAGATACAATTGATCTCAGCACCAGTATGAGCACTGCTGACTCATATAGTATATAGGCAGATTTTCATTAAAAATGTACACCCAATAAACAGCATGTAAATCATGGTCTGCAGAATGCCCATGGATTGATCAAGATTTGATGGTCCTGTTGTCACCATTCCCTGCCTTATGTGTATCTTATCTGTATTTAATCTAATTGCGATAGCTAAGTTACTAAATTATGCAAAACAGAAAAGATATGCATGGTATTTATCCTGTTATTTTCATTTATACCTCCTAAAGGCTTATTTTATTTCTTTGTTTCTTTGCTATCCACTTTAGTCTTGCACCTTCTGAACCAATGACCATTGCCATCTAGGAGGACAAGGGCAAGCAGATACATGGGAACAGCACCATCTGCACCTTCATCTCCAAGTCACTCACCATCCTGACTTGGAAATATATCACTATTTCATCAGTATTGTTGAGTCAAAATCCTTGAATTTTCACCCTAGCAACGTTGTGGGTTTACTCACAGCAAATGGATGGCAACAGTTCAAAAAGGCAGCTCATTGCTACCTTTGCAATTGTAGCTAAGGATGCTGGTGGAGCTAGCAACACCAACATCCCATTAATACATTTTAAAAATCATTGTCATTTATCCCTTTTGCCTTCCGCCTTTTGTTAATTCCACCCCTTTCCCTGTTCTCTATCTCTGTATTGCCTAAAAAGTATTTCATTTCTTTTTCCAGACTTGATACCTGAAAGTCAAAAATAAATATTAACTGTGTTTTCCCTCCATAGAAGTAGTCTGACTAGCTGAGTATTTAGACTCATAGAGATGTACAGCGCCGAAACTGACCTTCGATCCAACTTGTCCATGCCGACCACATATCTTATATAAATCTAGTCTCATTTGCCAGCATTTGGCCCATATCCCTCTAAACCTTTCCTATTCATGTACCCATCCAGATGCCTTTTAAATGTTGTAATTGTACCAGCCTCCACCACTTCCTCTGGCAGTTCATTCCATACGTGCACCATCCTCAGTGCAAAAAAGTTGCCTCTTAGGTCCTTTTTATATCTTTCCTCCCTCACCATAAAATTATGCCCTCTAGTTTTGGACTCCCCCAGCCTGGGGAAAAGATCTTGTCTATTTACCCTATCCATGCCCCTCATGATTTTATAAATTTCTCTAAGGTCACCCCTCAGCATGGAGCACTCTAGGTAAAATAGACCCAGCCTATTCAGCCTCTCCCCATAGCTCAAACCCTCCAATCCTTGCAACATTCTTGTAAATCTTTTCTGAACCCTTTCAAGCTTAACAACATCCTTCTTAAAACAAAGAGACCAGAATTGAATGCAGTATTCCAGTAGTGGCCTAACCAATGTCCTGTACAGCTGCAACATGACCTCCCAACTCCGATACTCAATGCACTGACTAATAAAGACAAGCATACCAAACGCATTCTTCATGACCGTCTCTACCAGCGATTCCACTTTTAAGGAACTATGAACCTGTACTCCAAGGCCCCTTTGTTCGGCAGTTCTCCCCAGACCTCACCATTAAGTGTATTAATTCTTCCCTGATTTCCCTGCAAAAATGCAGCACCTCACATTTATCTGGATAAAACTTCATTCGCCACTACTCAGCCCATTGGTCAATCTGATCAAGGTCCCGTTGTACTCTGATGTAACCTTCTTCGCTGTTTCTACCATTTTGTTTTTTTTTTATTTCAGATTTTTGAATTCATCCACAGGGTGAGGACATCACTGGCTAGGCTGGCATTTATTGCCCATCCCTAATTGCCCAGAGGGCAGATGAGAATCAATGACATTTCTGTGTGTCTAGGGTCACATGTAGACCATGCCAGGTAAGGATTGTTCTTTCCTTCCCTAAAGGACATTAGTGAGCCACATGGGTTTTTCCAACAATCGACTCTCATTCATTAGACTCTTGATTCAAACTTTTTTTTTAGTTTCGCAGATATCTAGCATGCACAGTATTTTACTTTTCTATTTCATATGTCTTTCACAAAGTTATAAATTCTCAAAGCACTCTACAGTCAATTAAGAGTTCTTGTGTAGAAATTCATACAGCCAAATCATTCACAAAGGGGCAAATATTTAGGATCTGCCAGTGGACTTTTAAAAATTGGGTGGAAGTTGAATGTAGAAGTCCCACATGCATTTCCGACACAACCCCTTTTTGCTGAAAGCGGATGGAGTTTGATTCAGACATAAGAGAAAAAACAGGACTCAGAAAGGCAGTTTGAACACAGTGCTGAATTCAAACAAACCCCATTTTGACTATTGTAGGGGCCTAAGCTTACAGTATGTGAGTCAGAAATTCATGGATCATGACTAATAGTTAACAGCCAAGCTTTGTTTAAATTTCAAACAAAGCAGGTTGACTCTGCTTTGCAGTACTATAACAGCAGCAAGGTTTAATTTCCTTTTCACATCTACAGATATGATATAACATAGTCTTTCAATTACCAGCTTTGAGTTTTTAATAGTCTCTTCTTTGACTATTCACACAGCTGAGCTCAGACTTTCTTAGCTTCGAATAACCCATCCGGGTTCAAACCAAACAGTTCTCGCATAGAAATTTTAAACTAAAGTACTTACATTTTGGGAACATATTTCCTAACTGTTCATATTATCTTGTTACATCAAATGGAATTGTTTTTTATTATAACTCCAAACATGAGAAAGACTGAAAGAACTGCAGATGCTTAAATCAGAATCAAAACAAAAATTGCTGGAAAAGCTCAGCAGGTCTGGTAGCATCTGTGGAGAGAAATCAGAGTTAACGTTTTGGGTAAAGTGACCTTTCCTTAGAACTGATAGTAGCTAGGAAATGTATTTTATTTGCAGAAGACAGGGTAGAGGAGGTGGTAAGAAGTAAACAATAGGTGAGGATCGAGCCCAAAGAGAGAGAAGAACAGGTGGACAGACAAAGGAGTGGATAATAATCTGCCTAGGAGGGTGAATAACTATTAATGGGGACTGTTGGAGGCTAATAATGCATTGTATGTTATAGCAGACTATGTGATAACAAAGTCTGGTGTATGGGGGTTGGGTAAGGACATGGAAGAGCTCAAGCCCTAAAGTTATTGAACTTGATATTGAGTCCAGAAGGCTGCAGGGTCCTCAAGCAGAAAGTACTTCTTTCAGCTTGAGCTGAGCTTTGCTGGAGCACTGCAGCAAGCCTGAGACAGAGATATTGGTCAGGCTACATTCTAGTTGCCTGCCATTTCAACACACCAACCTGTTCCCTGGCCAACATCTCTGCCTCAGGCTTACTACAGAGCTCCAGTTTTGAGGTTCAGGAAAAATTAGTGATAAAATCCACTCAAGCAAACATAATGCAAAATTTAATATAAAAACAGAAATTGCTGGAGATTCTCAACAGGTTTGGCAGCATGCATGGAGAGAAAGCAAAGTTGACATTTTGAATCCAGTGACCCTTATAGAGTCATAGAGTCATACAGCATGGAAACAGATTCTTTGGTCCAACTAGTCCATGCTAACCATGCTGCCAAACTAAATTATTCCCACTGGCCCATATCCCTCCAGACCTTTTCTATCCATGTACTATCCAAATGTCTTTTAAATGTTCTAAGTGTGCCTTCACCCACCACTTTCTCTGGCAGTTCATTTCACACACAAACCACTCTCTGTATAAAAAAGTTACCCCTCATGTCCTTTTTAAAACTTTCTCCTCTCACTCTAAAAATATGCCCTCTAGTTTTGAACTCTCCCACACCAGGGAAAAGACCCTTGCTATTTCTCTTATCTGCTCCTCATGAATTTATAAACTTCTCTAAGATCACCTCTCAAATTTCTATGCTCCAATGAAAAAGGTCCCACCCTATCCAGCCTTATTTTATACTCAAACCCTCCATTCCCAGCAACATCCGGTAAATCTTTTCTGAATCCTCCCCAATTTAATAATTTCCTTCCTATAACTGGGCAACCAGAACTGTACACAGTACTCCATAAGAGGCCTCATTAATGTCCTGTACAGCCTCAACATGACGTCCCAACTCCAATACTCAAAGGTCTGAGCAATGAAAGCAAGTATGCTAAATGCCTTGTTAATCATCCTGTCTATCTGTGTTGCAAATTATGTACCTAAACCCCTCAGTCTCTGTTCTTCAGAATTTTTTGCCTTTGCCAACGGAAAGTCCATAATAGCCTGTACATCCATTTCTCTGGGTGCTGCTTTGCTATGTCCAATAGTTTTGCCTAAATAAGTCACCTCTGATTTGTTACATTCACTCTCAGCCAAGTTTATAAATAAATTGGCTTTTTGTAAGGGGGCAGTTCAGTCAAGTGGTGTAAATGTTCTTCCCAGGTTTGGCTATAAACAGCTAAATTCTTGATCTTATCTGTACGATTATATAGTTCTCTGATAATTTAATGGTTAATTACTGGAACATTGCTGGTACATTTTTCATTCCAAATGGCATAGCTGTGCATTGATAAAGTCCATCTAGTGTTAGAAAAGCTGATTTTTTTTTTGTCTCTGTCAATGAAACTCACAAAAATCCTTTTAGAAAGTCAAGTTTTGTGACACATCATAAATACCCAATTTGTTCAATGCAGTCCTCCAACCTTTGTTCTCATGATTACTTCCTTATTACCATATTGAGCTTGCAATAATCAATGGAGAATAGGTACAACTCATTCAGTTTTGGCATCATCATGATAGGTGAACTCTAACATCATGAACAGGGCAACCGTTTTTCCTGGCCCATTCCCACAAATCAATTTATGATTCTGTAATAGTCTTCGTAAGTCACTTTAATAGTTTTCTGGAATATAAAGCATGATGCTATCCAACTTTTAAGCACCTCCATAATATTGATTGTTGGAAGGTCAACTTTTGAATTTTCATTTTCAGATTCATGTTCTAATTGTTCTAATTTTTTTTCATTCGCTATTTCTTTCCCTACTATAAATGCACTTTTTCTCAATCTGCACAGTCATGACTCACTCACTGATTCTTTATTCTGTCTGAAGTGCTTGTTGCATAATTCACATCATTGAATTGTTTTTCATATTTGATGGTTTGCTTTTTTAAATTTTCAGGTCCAGTGAAACCTTGCTTTTAGTGGTTCCCTGGAGAAAGGTAAAATTACAAAAAAATTGTAACTAGCAACAAAATGTTGAACTTTGGCCTTTTTATTGGCTCTGGTTCATTGTTCAGCACCCTTTAACTGCTTTTTAGTAAACGCATAGGCTTTGGTCTGTTCCTCTCAAATTTGAAACGTAGGCTAGGAATGTAGTCTCTGAGCGATGGTTTATTGACCTTTTTTACTAAATGTCCATATATTAGTTCAAAAAGACTAAATCCTCTGGATTCATTTAGAGTATCTCCAATGGCAAACAACAATGGCATCCCTTTATCCAAATCCTAAGGGCTTTCTTGATAAAAGCTTTAAAGTTTAATGCCATCCTTCCAATGCACCTTGAGATAAAGCGTAGATGCAAGTTATTTTGTTCCAAACTACTCTTCATTAATTTGAATATTTGTGACATAGAATTTGAACTTTGATCTGATTGCATTTTTTAGGTAATCCACATCTTGTAAAAAAATGAACTAACTTTTCTATTACCACATTTGCAATTGCTTTCCCCAAAGGCACTGTTTCAGGAATTCTTGTAGAAACACCCTTAATTCTTCAAAGATATTGATTCCTCTTCCTAGTGTTAGCTAAGTGGGTCCTACACAATCTATTAAGACCCTTGTTCTTTAAAGGCTGCAAATTGGAATTAATTGATGGTTAAAGTTTCCCAACTACCTAACATCTGTGGCATGTCTGGCAAATTTGCTGACATATTGATATAATCCTGGCTAAAGAAAACGTTCCAATATTTTATCCTGTGTTCGCATTTGTGAACCACCTTTGGAATTTCATGAGCCACTTACAAGGTTTTCTTACAATATTCAGATAGGATTACCATCTTATGGACCACTACCCATCTGGACCACAACATTTTTCTCTTCCCTTGCAAATTATATAAATGTCAGATCAGCTTTTTCCTTGGAGTTCCTAAATTTTAATTGATAACCTTCACGTATGAGTTCATAGGCATTAGGTACTGCTTTTTCAATTGTTTTGCACTCCGCACATTGTTCTGACAAACTGGTGTACAAAATCATAGCTGTCCTTGTCAAAACACTTTTCAATGTGGAGTTCAAAGCATCTTTTGGCACTTCATCAGTTAGGCCAGCTTCTTAGATCAGATAAACTACCTTTTGATTCTATCCTTGGTAAATTTAAATACTAAGAACGTAAGAACATAAGAAATAGGAGCAGGAGTAGACCATCTGGCCCATCGAGCCTGTTCCGCTATTCAATAAGATTATGGCTGGTCTTTTCATTAACTCAACTCCACTTACCGCTTGCTCACCATAACCCTTAATTCCTTTACTGTTCAAAAATCTATCTCTGTCTTTAAAACATTTAACAAGATAGCTTCAACTGCTTCATTGGGCAGGGAATCCCACAGATTCACAAACTTTTGAGTGAAGAAGTTTCTCCTCAACTCAGTCCTAAATCTGTTCCCCCTTATTTTGAGGCTATGTCCCCTAGTTCTAGTTTCACAGCATGTTGAAACAACCTCCCTGCTTCTATTTTATCTAATCCCTTCATAATTTTATATGTTTCTATAAGATCCCCTGTCAGTCTTCTAAATTCCAATGAGTACAGTCCCAGTCTACTCAACCTCTCCTCATAAGACAACTTTTTCAATTCTGGAATCAACCGAGTGAACCTCCTCTGCACCCCCTCTAGTGCCAGCACGTCCTTTCTCAAATGCAGTGACAACCTTGTGAATCTTTCTTGCATCTCCCCAAAACCCCTACATTTTTTTGTTCACTCATGGGACATGGACGTCGCTGGCTAGCCAGCATTTCTTGCCCATCCCTAGTTGCCCTTGAGAGGGTGGTGGTGAGCTGCCTTCTTGAACCACTGCAGTGTACATGCTGTAAGATGATCCACAAAGCCCTTAGAGAGGGAATTCCAGGATTTTGACCCAGCGATAGTGAAGGAACAGCAATATATTTCCATGTCAGGATGGTGCGTAACTTGGAGGGGAACTTGCAGGTGGTGGTGTTCCAATATATTTGCTGCCCTTGTCCTTCTAGATGGAAGTGGTTGTGGGTTTGGAAGGTGCTGTCTAAGGATCTTTGATGAATTTCTGCAGTGCATCTAGTAGACAGTGCCCACTGCTTCTACAGAGCATCAGTGGTGGAGGGAATGGATATTAATGGATGTGATACGAACCAAGTGGGTTTCTTTGTCCTGGATGGTGTCAAACGTCTTGAGTGTTGTTGGATCTGCACCCATCTAGGCAAGTGGGAAGTATTCCACCACACTTCTGACTTGTGCCTTGTAGATGGTGGACAGTCTTTGGATAGTCAGGAGGTGAGTTACCCTAGCCTCTGACCAGCTTTTGAAGCTGCTTTGTTTATATGATGAGTCCAGTTGAGTTTCTGGTCAATGGCAACCTCCTGTATATTTATAGTAGGGGATTCAGTGATGGTAACACCATTGAATGTCTAAGGGCAGTGGTTAGATTGTCTCTTTTTTGGAGATGGTGATTACCTGGTTGTTGGTTGGTGTGTATGTTACTTGACACTTGTCAGCACAAGCCCGAATATTGTCCAGATCTTGTTATATGTGAACATGGACTGCTTCAGTATCTGAGGAGTCACAAATGGTGCTGAACACTGTGCAATCATTGGCGAACACCTCCACTCTGACCTTATGATGGAGGGAGGATCATTGATGAAACAGCTGAAGATGGTTGGGCCTAGGACACTACCCTGAGGAACTCCTGCAGAGATGTTCTGGAGCTGAGATGACTGGCCTCCAACAACCACAACCATCTTCCTGTGTGCCAGGTATAATTCCAACCAGCAGGGAGTTCGTCCCCTGATTCCCAAGAACTCAATTTTGACTCGAGCTTCTTGATGCCACATTCAGTCAAATGTGGCCATGACGTCAAGCGCTGTCACTCTCACCTCACCTCTGGAATTCAGCTCTTTTGTCCATGTTTGAACCAAGGCTGTAATGAGGTCAGGAGCTGAGTGGCCCTGGCGGAACCCAAACTGGGCATCACTGAGCTGGTTATTGCTGAGCAGGTGCTGCTTGATAGCACTGTTGATAACACTTTCTGTCACTTTGCTGTTGATCAAGAGTAGACTGATGGAGCAGTAATTGGCCAGGTTGGATTTGTCCTGCTTTAATATATAGGATATACCTGCAAAATTCTCAACATTGTTGGGTAGATACCAGTGTTGTAACTGTACAGGAAGAGCTTAGCTAGGGGAGCAGCAAGTTCTGGAGCACACGTCTTTGGTACTATTGCTGGAATGTTATCAGGGCCCATAGCCTTTGCACTATCCAGTGCCTCCAGTTGTTTCTTGATATCACATGGAGTGAATCAAATTGGCTGAAGACTGGTACCTGTAATGCTGGGACCAATAGAGGAGGCCGAGATGGATCAACCACTGGACGCTTCTGACTGAAGATTGCTGCGAATGCTTCAGCCTTATCTTTTGTACTGGTATGAAGGACCTTCCATCATTGAGGATGGGGATATTTATGGAGCCTCCTCCTCCAGTGAGTTGTTTAATTGTTGACCACCATTCACAACTGGATGTGGCAGGACTGCAGAGCTTAGATTTGATCCATTGGTTGTAGGATTGCTTAGCTCTGTCTATCACTTGCTGCTAATGTTGTTTGGCGTGCAAGTACTCCTGTTTGGGAGCTTCACCAGCTTGACACCTCATCGTCAGGTGTGCCTGGTGCTGCTTTTAGCATGCCCTTCTGCACTCTCCATTGAACCAGGGTTGATCCCCCTGATTGATGGTAATGGTTGACTGTGGAATATAGCAGGCCATGAGCTTACAGATTGTACTGGAGTACAATTCTCCTGCTGTTGATGGCCCACAGCGCCATATGAATGCCCAGTCTTGAGTTGCTAGATCTGTTCAAAGTCTGTCCCATTTAGCATGGTGATAGTGCCACATTACACAATGGAGGGTATTCTCAACGTGAAGGTGTGACTCTGTCTCCACAAGGACTGTGTGGTGGTCATTCTAGATTGGTCAAATGTGTTTTTCCCTCATAGATTCCCTCACCAGCTGCTGCAGACCCAGTCTAGTAGCTATGTCCTTTAGGACCTGACCAGAAAATCAGTAGCACTGCTGCCGATCCACTCTTGGTGGTAGACACTACCCATCCCAGGTGATGTTCTGGGGACCTGGGTTTAAGTCTCAACATGGCAGATGGTGGAATTTGAATTAATTAAAAATCTGGAACTAAGAGTCTACTCTTGACCATGAAACCATTATTGATTGTTGGAAAAACTCATCTGGTTCACTAATGTCCTTTAGAGAAAGACTCTGTCATTCCTTTTTGGTCTGGCCTACATGTGATTCCAGACGCACAGCAAAATGATTTAATCTTAATTGCCCTCAGAGATGGGCAATAAATGCTGGCCTAGCCAGTGACACCCATATTCCTTGAGTGAATAAAAGAAAAGAAATAATATTTTGTTTTTCTATTTTCTCAAAACAGCGGATAGCCTCACATTTTCCACATTAGACTCCATGTTTTAAATTTTTCCCCATTCACTTCACCTATCTATATCCTGTTGTCGACTCTTGCTATCATCCTCACAATTGCTTTCCTAACAATCCGAATATCAGCAGGAAATTCGACTACAATATACTCTGTACCTTCATCCAAATCATTAAAGTAGTTTGTATAATCTGTGCGCCAACAATGATCCCTGTGGTAACTCACTTTTACAAGTCACTTGCTATAGTTGCAACCTATAATTACCACTTATCCCAACTCCCTGTTTTTCTGTTGATTTGCCAATCCTCCATCCATGTTACTATATAATCCCCAACACCTATGAACGAATTCTATGAACGAATAAAAAAAAAATTGCTGAAAGGATTTGCTCAAATGACATGACCATTACTTACTTTAATAAATATTGTAATAAACAGCACAAAGCTACTGCAGCCGTAAAATTCAAGGCAAACTCAATGAAGCCTTCATCTTTTTGTAGCATCTGTAAATGATCACTTGTTTTTGAAAAAAGTATCAGTCAACTCCTTCCCTGGTGTGTCTCTCGCCACTTCAGGTAAAAAATAAATGGACCGGAAGGTGGAGGGCTAGGTATACAGTTTCCTAGCATAATTCTTCCAAATGCCTAGGATAAACATGATGGACTGAATAGCTTCTTTCTGCTCTATAAATCTGTATGGTTTTATGAAAGAACTGCCTAAAGATACTCATGCGAAGTTGGGTAGAGTATTTGTGGACTGGAAGGCAGGGTGTTAGAATTTGGTGTTTGTAAAATAATGGTGTTTGCAATGTGCTCAGGAAAAATGCTGTGCATGGTCCCTTTAAAAGATGATGTGCTTTCTCTCTGCTTAGATATTCAAAAAGAATGCCTGTGGGCAGCAGCTTGTAGATTTGCAGGTGCACAGAGCACCTGAATTAAAACATTTGTATCAAAAGGCCATATAGTTAGCAGGTCAAGGAGCAGTTTTATTTTGCTATCAAGAAAATACATTTTGAATTTAGCCAATTAATTTGAACCAAATACCCAGATACCAAAAACCAATTAAAATTAAACCATTTCTGAAGAAGGGTCCAGACTCAAAACATCAGCCTTCCTGCTCCTCTGATGCTGCTTGGCCTGCTGTGTTCATCCAGCTCTACACCTTGTTATCTAAAATTAAATCTGATGGTTTTGACAACATAGGATCAACTCTATTGTAAGAAATATCAATATGTCATTAAGTGTATAGAAAAAGGGGAATTTGGGCAAAGGCAGGAGAGTGAACTGCCAGCTGCAAAAGTTTACAGCTCTCAACTCTCAAGGGAGAATCGCTAGCTCTCACAGTCTTCTCTAAATTTTAGAGAAAGCACCATCTAAGTCAAAGACACCTATAGCACAACCTGTTAACATTCTTGACAGAATAATTTGATGGAGAAGGCATTCCTGACAGAACATTTGATGGAGAAGGCGTTCTTGACAGCACATTCAACGAAGGAGCCATAGAACATTCTGGAAGACACGTAAGCTGGCTGTAATTTTGAGAGACTGAAGTCTGCGTTTTTTTTTAAATTTCATATAAATGGGATGTGTATTTAAAATACACATTAGAATCCTGTTTTATTTGGGAGTAGTTAGTAGTTAGATGGGGTTTGTTCTGTTTGTTAATAATTGAGTTAGTTTGTTCACTGTTAGAGTTAGATAAATAAATTGTTACTTATTGATTGTGAAGTGATTGTCAGGGATTTATTTTATTTAACTACTAGAAGTTGCGGAAAAACAGGTTACACCACTTTTCACACTCCTTTTATCAGATTATAGGGTGTGGCACTCCACTCTGGGCATATCGGTTTTAGTTATCAGGGGGGCAGAGTCAACCTCCATTTTAGGACAAATTGGGGGCTCAGGTCCGGGATCTGGCCAGCTTGGGTCTAGGATTTGGACAGGTTGGGATAGATTGGGTCTGGAATTTGGACAGGTTCGGATAGATCGGGTCTGGGATTTGGACGGATATGAATGGATTTGAACAGATCTGAATGGATTTCAATGGATCTGAATGGATTTGGACAGATTTGATCAGATTTAGGGTACGAAAGATCCCAGCAGATTTAAAAACAGACTTGGGGACTAGTGTCCTAGATCTTTAAAATAAAACTTAAATGAGAGGTGGAAAATCTGTTGAATTTCAGTTGCTTGTTGTTGATTAAATCAAAAGGGGGGAGATGGCTCTTAACATTGCTAAAGAGATTCTGGGGTCGCTGATGTTTCCAAAATTTGTCAAGGAAGTTTAGAAAGACAGAAAAGGGAGACACTTTTAGAATTAACAGCCAGGCTAGAATTGGGGTTAACTAGGGATAAGAAGAAAGCTGAAATTCTAACAGAATTAGTCAAACATTTAGGTGTATCAGAGAAACAGTTAAGTGCAGTGGAGTTAGAAAAACTTAATTGCAAATTAGACAATTGGAGTTAGAAGATAAAGAAATGGAAAAAAGAGCCAGGGCAGAAGAGAAAAAATGGGAAAGATTGTTCGAGTCGGAAAAGATGAAGTTGGAACTTGAAGCAAAAAGATTTCATATGACACAAGTAAAAGTACAAGATAGAAGTGATGATGAGCAAACTCATCGTAGCCAACGGCCTGGTAGGGATACATATCGATATGCCCAGACAGGACCAAAATTTGATGAAAAAGATGTAGAACCCTTTTTCATTTCCCTTGAGAAATTGGCTAAACAGATGAACTGGCCAGTGACTATGTGGGTAATGTTAATTCAGACCAAGTCGGTAGGCTGGGCTAGTGAGGTGTTTGCAGTGCTGTCAGAGGAGGTTTCAAGAGAAAATGAAGAAGTAAAACGACTATTTTGAGTGCCTACGAATTGGTACCAGAAGCACATAGACTACGGTTCAGAAATACAAGAAAGGAACCAGGTCAGACGTACATTGAATTTGAAAGAATTAAACAGAGTAACTTCAATAGATGGATGAGAGCATTAAAGATAGAAAAGACATATGAGGATCTTAGAGATGTTATTCCGCTGGAGGAGTTTAAAACCTCACTTCCAGAAGTGATAAAATCTTATGTTGAAGAACAGAAAGTTAAAACAGTGAGGTGTAGAGATGGTGGATGAATATTCAATTGTGCATAAATTAAAACCCAGCTTCTGACAGCAATTTCAGTCTGTGAGGGATAGAAATTGGGAAAGAGGGAGGTCCTTCAATGAAAAACAAAAAGTAGATCGCACTGCGAACAGTTTACCACAGGTGGAAAAGGAAGCCCAAGAGGGTGGCAATGAGGTAAAAGACCTCTGATGTTTTCACTGCAATAAGGTGGGACACACAAAGTCATAGTCCTGGTAGGTTAACAAAGGCACTGGGAAAAAAGTTGTGGTAAAAGAGGCTAAACCAGAGGGATTGGTTGAGGTAGAGAAGGGAATCCCAAGAGAAGTCGAGGAGCTGCAGGAGCGTGCACAGCCTAGTCACGGGCTGAATAATAAGATAGAGTCCTATCTTGTCAAAACCTTCACCTGTTTGGGTAAGGTTTACTCAGGTAAAACAGGGGAAGTAGGTAAAGAAGTTAAAATATTGAGAGATACTAGAGTTAGTCAGTCTCTAATAATAAGAGGGAAATATTTGCACTCTTTCTGAAATATTGCCCTAGAAATTGATGCTCTCTAGAATAAATGGATAGAAAATTTGTATTCCCCTGTGTAAGATAAGGCTAGCAAGTGGGAAGTGATAGTGGGAGTGATTGAAAGGATGGCTATACCAGGAATACCATTTGTTCTTGGAAGCAATATAACCGGATCAAAGGTGGGAGGTCAAAGGTGGCCCATTGTAATGGAGAATCTGAAAGAAAACTAGGGAACTGCGGAATTAAAAGAAATTCTTTTACACAATTCTTTTACATTTCTAGAAAGATTCAAGGACAGGAACGCCAGATTATTTCATTGGAGTCTCATATTATGAGCATTTAATTTACAGATTGTAGATGTTGCGGGTCATGAAAATATTATTGTGGGTGCTTTATTGCGGGTTTAAAAGAAAAATGTTTATATAAGATAGAAATGGTAGTGTTCAATGTTACATGTAAATAGAATTAGTATGAAATATGTGACTCTAGAATAATAAAATATAGATCTAGTATTTTAATGGAGTTATGGTTTGAAAATAAAACTATTCTTTCAAAATGATGGTTCTTCTTTTCTTAAGAGGGAGGTGTTGTGAAGTTGGGTAGAGTATTTTTTGGACTGGGAGGCAGGATGTTAGAATTTGGTGTTTGTAAAATATTGATGTTTGTAAAATGCCAGGGGGAAAACAGTGCATGGTCCCTTTAAAAAGATGATGTGCTTTTTCTATGATCAGAGATTCAAAAAGGATGTCTGTGGCAGCAGCTAGTGTGTTTATAGGTGCACAGAGCACCCGAATTGAAACAATTGTAACAATAGGCTGTATAGTTAGCAGGCCAAGCAACAGTTTTGTTATCAAGACAACACGTTTTGAACGTAGCCAATTAATTTGAACCGGGCATCCAGATACCAAAAACGAATTAACTTTAAATCTGATGGTTTTGATAACATAGGACCCATACTATTGTACTAAATATTGATATGTCATTAATAGTATAAAAGAAGGGGTATTTGGGCAAAGACAGGAGAGCAAACTGCCATCTGCAGGAATTAACAGCTCTCAATTCTCAGGAGATAATTGCTAGCTCTCACAGACTTTTCTAAATCAAAGTTACCTATGGCACAACTGGTTAATATTCCTGACTCAAGAATTCCTTGGAAAAAACGTTCTGGACAGTACTTTTGATGGAGAAGGCACAGAACAATTCGAAAAATGCTAACCTGGCTGCAATTTCGAGAGACTCAAATCTGTGTTTTTTTTTCACTTTATGTAAGTGGGACTTGTATTTATTGGGACAGCATGCCATTAGAATCTTGTTTTATTCAGGAACAGTTAGCAGTTAGAAGGGGTTCTTTTGGTTGGTTAATAATTTAGTTAGTTTGTTCACTGTTAGAGTTAGATAAATAAATTGTTAGTTGATTGTGAAGTGAGTACTGGCGTTTATTTTATTTAACCACTAGAAGTTGTGGAAAAACAGGTTACACCACCTTTCACACACCTTTTAACAGATTATAGGGCGAGGCGCTCCTCCCTGGGTGTTTCGGTTTTCGTTATCAGAGGGGTAGGGTCAATCTCCGCTTTATAATAATACTAATTTGATGTAGCATTTCTATGTATAAATCTCTTTGGTTTTCTTAAGTCTAGAAGAGCAGAATAACCTCTTAATGAAACAATCAATAGTCCTGGGCATATCAGCATCTCGTTGTCTTGCATCGTACTCAGGATAAATACAACTACTCACACGCTAGTGAATTTAGACATTGAAGGTGGAGCAGCAGTACACAATTAAGGCAGACTGTAATGGTGGTTCTGGAGCAACGCCTGTTGGCTGGAGGTCAAACAGAACTTCCACCTTTCTTACTATGTAATGGAATTGTACTGTAACCGTAGAACATAGAACAGTACAGCACAGTGCAGGCCCTTCGGCCTTCAATGTTGTGCCGACCTATTATCCTACTAAGATCAAACTGCCCTGCATACCCTACATTAAACTATCATCCAAATTCCATGAAATTCCTTTACTCTTTTTAACACATTGGGCATTGCTAGTTTCATTTATTTTTTTAACCACCCAGTGACTTTCTTGTATTACGACAAAACTATAGATTTAGCTGGGATACAGAATGATGAAATTATTCTGGGGGATGTGCTCAAGGTTGTTTTTAAACACACATATGTAGACTGCTACTGAGTGCAGTCTACAGCCAAGAACCAAGTAAACTCATTGCAGCTGTGGGAAGTAGGTCTGTTAAAATTCAAATTAAACCCCAGGTACATTGTAGTTGTCTATATATATACCACCGGTGAAGCAGTATAAAGAAATGAATATTTGTACACTGTGAAAAATCTATTTTCTCTTGGAGTTATATTCTATCTCATCAATTGTCTGATGGCAGACTGTTGATTACTCAGTGACATTTGCCAAAATGTAAGCTTACACAGTTATTCAGTACTAAATCTGACCACGAATTTAGGAGTTCTCTCTACTTGCCTGATCACTGAACTCCCTATAGGATGGATAATTTACAAGTCACAAATTATATTTCATATGTACAAACCATCACTCAACATTTGGCAGCGGTGCGCGTCAGTGGATAACTAATTTAAAGAACCCCTGAAGACTCCATTGGGAGATATACACCAGACTTCAGCATCTGATCAACACAGATGAGTTCCAGACATTATGTCGTTCATCTGAAAGATCTCCAAAGCTTATGAGTCATGACTCTTTCACATCTGGGACAGATCTCTCTGTCCTGGAAAGCGATGCTTGAGATTATTGCACTACAGTGGAGCAATGCTGCCAACACTTGCTTAAAAGCTCCTCATTTGTACATCTGATATAATAATAGCTATCTCATGACTGATGGAGGTAAACATTCTCAATATTATATTCTCAGAGGTTTGGCATATTTTCTGAGCCACTACTTAAGATGAAAATTAGCAGAATTTTTTTTGGGATACTTTATGATGCAATTAATTGTTCACCATCAGAACAGGGACTGCTGGCAAATGATCGTAGGGACAACTGTTTGATGTTTACCTATTTGGCTATTTAAAATGAGCACCCAGCATTCCCAGTAACGTTCAGTAAGAAAAACATTAACTAATCAAGTGCTTGACCTTAAATAACATTGGCCAGAATGTTATGCACTCCTCTCCCCTTGAAATGGTTGAGAGGCAGAGAGGCATTGAATCAGGGTGGGATGGTGAACAACATGTCCCTTTGAGTGTTATTTTACCAGCAATAAGGAGGTCATGTTTGGCCCACACATCCTTAGCTGGAGGAGACACTATAGCCACTTAATGGTCTTTTCCCGATTTGGTATTGGATACCATCAGTATTTGGGCAGAGACAGGAGGAGTATTATACCACTTGACAAGGCCATCCAGTAAAAATTGGGGGTGTTCCTTTTGACATAGCATCTCACAGCCCAAGGAATAACTCCACACAGTCCTCCCAACCTCCACATCCCCACAGCATCAATCATCACATGAGAAAATACCATGTTAACCACACAAATGTCCATCTTCCAATCCCTAATCCAAAACGTTCAACCCAGACCCACTCCAGGGATGGTGATCTGGGACTGCTGCAGTCCTGGAAATTGCCACTGCTTCTGGTGGTGCTGTCGGGGCTGTAAAACTAAGATTGGCACAGTAAACAGAGACATCACTTCCTTGACCAGTGGAGTAGACTCAGCTCTGATGTTTTGGCAGGTGGGCATGGAGTCAGTGCCTACATATGAAATCCAGGCTGTTTTTTCCATGGAGTGCCTGCATCTTGTATTGTTATATTTATAATCCCATCTTTGAGCTAAGATAAAACTATTGAGTACAATCAATTATGGTTTACTTTGAACACGGATGAAATAACATGCAAAAGATTTTGTATATTCTCTTCTTGGAATAACTACTGATTTAGGGTGGCATGGTGGCTCAGTGGATAACACTGTTGCCTCGCAGCACCCGGGACACAGGTTCATTTCTAGCTTTGGGAGACTGTCCGTGTGGAGTTTGCAAGTTCTCCCCGTATCTGCATGGGTTTCCACTGAGTGCCCTGATTTCAAAGATGTGTAGGTTAGGCGGATTGGCCATACTAAATTGCCTGTCGTGTGCAGGCTAGGTGGGTTGGCCATGCTAAATGCAGGATTACAGGGATAAGTGGGGTGTAGGTCTGAGTGGGATGCCCTTGGGAGGGTCAGTGTGGACTTGATGGGCTAAGTAGCCTTTCTGAACTGTAGGGATTCTATGATAATTCTGCATTTTAAAAGTTGACTAAAATAGAAAAAGTATAAGTAGATCCAGTTCATCTGTTTCCTTTCCTGAGATTATGCCATTAAAACTGTTGTAGGAACAGCACATAACTCAGGCAGACTTTATGGTTACTTTACAGAGAGCCTGCTGTATATTGGTGCAGAGGCGTGGAAACCAGCAGAGATGAGATGCATGTAGGAAAGGTAATGTTTACAAAATTTAAAATTGAATTTGCTGTAGGACTCTGAGGATGTTGGGAGATAGGAAGCATGAGGTCTGGCTGATCGGCCAGGTTGTACTGAGTGAAAGAAGACACAAATTTCTGCTGGGTGTAAAGAGGATAGGTTTAGAGCTGAGTCAGGAATGAATAGTGAGGGGTTTGTAGTGTTGGCATGTGGTTCGGGTTATGTTCAGATATTCTCTAATCAACCTGTTTGCAGATGTTACTCCACACCCCAGGAGCAGGTGGGAGTTGAACCCAAGCCTCCTGACTCGGAAGGAAGGACACTATGAGGACTCTCATTTGTTATTTTCAGGTGGGGTAAAGGAATAGTTGCTGTGTGTGTACTAGTAATGAATTAATCAATGAATTATCAAGACATACAGAACGTTATTATGCTCTAACCTGACTGGCAGAAGAGCGACAATATGAGATTAGCTATTTTTTTTTTACCCTGTCCAATTTCACATTGAATTGAAAATAATTGCCCGACAATTTCACGAAGCATCTTAGTATTTAGTGTAATGCTTTCTGTGCCTGCTAGTGTAATTGCATGTGTGAATGTGACACAAGGATAGTGTACTCAGGCAGACAAATTCTGTGAATCTGAGAGTCTAAGAAAGCATTGGGAATGTAAGCAAAATCTTTACAAAAATATGCTCCTTCTGTAGATACATTGGTGGCCTTTTTCCAGGATTCTATAGACTCTGGAACAGTTCTTGCAGATTGGAGGGTAGCTAATGTCCCTCCAATATTCAAAAAGGGACGTAGAGAGAAAACAGGGAATTATAGACCAGTAAGCCTAACATCAGTAATGGGGAAAATTCTCGAATCCATTATCAAGGACTTTATAGCAGAGCATTTAAAAAGCAGTGGCAGGATCAGACAGAGTCAGCATGGATTTATGAAGAGCAAATCATGCTTGACAAATCTGTTGGAATTCTATGAAGATGTAACTAGTAAAGTTGGCAAAGGGGAGCTAATCAATGTGGTATATTTGGACTTTCAGAAAGCATTTGACATAGTCCTGCATAAGAAATTAATGTGCAAGGTTAAAGCGCATGAGATTGGGGGATGTATATTGAGATGGATAGAAAAATGTTTGGCAGTGTGGAAACAAAAAGTAGGAATTAATGGGTCCTTTTCAAATCGGCAGGCATAACTAGTCGGGTGCCACAGGGATTGGTGCTGAGACCCCAGCTATTCACAATATATATTAATGATTGGATGAGGGAACAAAATGTAACATCTCCAAGTTTGCAGATGATACCAAGTTGGGTGGGAGGGTGAACTGTGATGAGGATGCAGAGATCCTTCAGCATGATCTGGACAGGTTGGTTGAGTGGGCAAATCAACGGCAGATGCAGTATAATTTGGATAACTGTGAGGCTATTCACTTTGGAAGCAAAAACAAGAAGGCAGGTTACTACCTGAATGGCTGTAAATTGGGAGAGGGGAGTGTGCAGCGGGACCTGGGTGTTCTTGTGCACCAGTTGCTGAAGGTAAGCATGCAGGTGCAGCAGGCGGTAGGGAAGATAAATGGTATGTTGGCCTTCATTGTGAGAGGTTTTGAGTGCAGGAGCAGGGATGTGTTGTTGCAGTTATACATGGCCTTGGTGAGGCTACACCTAGAATATTGTGTGCAGTTTTGGTCTCCTTTTCTGAGGAAGGATACTCTTGCTCTCGAGGGAGTGCAGCAAAGGTTTACCAGGCTGAATCTGGGGATGGCGAGACTGACGTATGAAGAAAGATTAGGATTGTTTTCGCTAGAGTTCAGATGAATAAGGGGGGATTTCATAGAGATTTATAAAATTCTAACAGGATTAGACAGGGTAGATGCAGGGAGAATGTTCCCGATAGTGGGTGTGTCCAAAACCAGGGGTCACAGTCTGAGGATTTGGAGTAGACCATTTAGGACGGAGATGAGGAGACATTTCTTCATCCGAAGAGTGGTAAGCCTGTGGAATTCATTGCCACAGGAAGTAGTTGATGCCAAAATATTGAATGCATTCAAGAGGCGGCTAGATATAGCACTTGGGACGAATGGGATCAAAGGTTATGGGGAGAAAGCAGGATTAGGCTGTTGAGTTTGATGATCAGCCATGATCGTGATGAATGGTGGAGCAGGCTCGAAGGCCGAATGGCCTCCACCTATCTTCTATGTTTCTATGTTGAAGTGAGTGTCCCTGAGTTTCATTTGGGTGTGTTGTAATGTAATGTACACATTTCCCATTTCAGCAGCATATTGGAAAGCTGGTTAAGAACATAATCTGCATCACTCAGTCAATCAGCCAGAGCTTAGGATCAAATGCAGGCTGTTTCTATGGTAAAAGACACAGGAGAATGTCAGAACTCCTGTAAGTGTTGAATCTGGCCCTGGCAAGACTTGCATGTAAAAAAATGTAAAATGGAGGAGACAGAAAAAGAGGAAGAGGGAAAGAGAGAGACGGGGCTGGGGGGTGGGGAGAGAAAGAGTTGCAGTTTCTACTTTGAAGAGTCGAAAACAAAGTCACAATTTTGTTGAGGCAATGACTTGTGCCGACAGTGACTAGGGAGTTGACTTGTGTTTTCTGGCACCAATACAATGACTGGGGCCAAAGTAGGGTCTAAGTAGCTAACATTTTCACAACACAACCTTTATTGTTTCCCAGCAATAGCCCCTGAACATGTGGAGTTTGTGCACCAGTCTGGGAATCCAAATGGCTGGTCGTAAAAAAAAAATTGGGAGAAGATTGCAAGCACATTTTTTGAAGGAGTGCTAATGTGCTAATCTGCAAAATTACATGATCCAGGTGCAACTCACTTTGAGATTTCATCTTCTGCTAGTCAAAGCTTTCATTTAATAACACCACACTGTACATTAATAAGTACCACTTTAATTAATCGTGTTTTAATTCGATTAATCTCAATACATTTGTAATAATATAAGTCAGCACCACATACAATAACTAGACTGTCTCATATCTCAATCAATGAAATTCAGAGCATTATTCAGCATGTTCAGATTTCTATCTGATCCTGCATTTGTACTGTTATAGGACAAACATGTATTTATATCATAAATAAACACATCATCATGATGTTTGATTTGACATATTGTCACATGTACCTAAGTAAAGTGAAAAGCTTTGTTTACAAGCAGTACAGGCAGATCATAGTAAGCAAGGACATACAGAACATAGAGTTAAAAAAAATTTAGACAGAAACATATAGGTTGCATTGCACACAGGGTGTGCTCTTGGCAAGATCAACATTAGTAAGATCAGAATTATTTGAAGTTAGAGAGTCCATCCGTCAGTCTAATAATGGCCAGGAAGAAGCTGTTGTTGAACCTGCTGGTCCTTGTTTTCAAGTTTCTGTCTCATCTGCTTCCAGAAGAGGTTGTAGGAAATCATTACCAGGGTACGATGAGTCTTTGATGATGTTGGCAGCTTTTTTGTGGCGGCGAGCCATGTAAATGGAGTCCATGGATGAAAGGTTGGCTTCAGTGATGGTCTGAGCTGTGCACACCACCTTCTGTAGTTTCTTATGGTCCTGGGTAGAGCAGTTGCCATACCAGGCTGTTATACACTCAGACAGTATGCTTTCAATGGTGCATCTGTAGAAGTTGGTAAGGGTGCTTATGGACATGCCAAATTTCCTGACCTGCCTGAGGAAGAAGAGCTATTGCTGTGCCTTCTTGACTGTTGCATCTACATGGGAAGTCAGGACAGGTTGTTGGATATCATCACTCATAGGAACTTGACACTCTTCACCCTCTCAACATCATGATGTAGATGGGGGCACAAGCTCCTCCCTTCTTTCTAAAGTCAACAATCAGTTCTTTGGTTTTTCCAATGTTCAAACAGAAGTTATTCCCTTTGCACCACATCACCAAGCCCTCTATCTCCTTTCTGTATTCTGACTCATCATTGTTTGATATCCATCCTACTACAGGGGTGTCATCAGCAAACTTGGAGATGACATTCATTCAGAAATTGGCAACACAGGCATGGGTGTACAAGGAGTACAGTAGGGGGCTGAGAACGCATCCTTGGAGGATGCACTGTTGAGTGTTATCATGGGTGCAGTTGTCTATCATCACTGATTGCGGCCTGTGGGTCAGGAAGCTGAGGATCCAGTTACAGAGGATGAAGCGGAGACCAAGGTCATGGAGTTTTGAGATCAGTCTGGAGGGAATAATGGGTGTTGAAGGCAGAGCTGTAGTCAATGAACAGGAGTCTGACTTAGGTGTCCTTGTTGTCCAGATGTTCCAAAGATGAGTGCAGGGCTAGGGAAATGACGTCCACTGTGAGCCTGTTATGTCAGCAGGCAAATTTTAGGAGATCGAAGCAGGCTGGGAGACTGGAGTTAATGTGGGCCATGACCAGCCTCTCGATGCATTCCATGATTATGTAGGTCAGAGCCACTGGGTGGTAGTCATTAAGGCACGTTGCATGTGCTTTCTTAGGTACAGGGATGGTGGTGGTCTTCTTGAAGCAGGTGGGGACTTCGGCTTGTAAGAGGAAGAGGTGGAAAATGTCAGTGAATACCTCTGCCAGCTGGTCCACACAGGATCTAAGTGCATGGCTGGGGACTCTGTCCGGGCCTGTCGCTTTCCTAGGGTTGACTCCCAGGAAGACCAATCTGACGTGTGCAGTGCTGACAGAGGAAGCAGGTGTGTCTGGGCCTGTCAGGGCAGGTGATACTGAGCCGCTGGAGTTCTGCTCAAACCGAGCATAGAAAGTATTGAATGCATCAGGGAGGGATGTGACTTTGTCTGCTATCTTGCTCTGCTTCATTTTGTATCCCATTATGTTGTTTAGGCCCTGCTACAGACGGCGGGAGTCCGTATGGTTGGCTTGGGCCCCTAACTTGCTCCATTGTTGCCTCTTGGTGTCTCTGATGGCTTTGCGGAGGTCATATCTGGATTTTCCGAATCGGTCTGGGTCATCCAACTTGAATGCTGCACGTCTGGTCTTCAGTAGGGAGTGGATTTCCTGGTTCATCCAAGGTTTCCGGTTGGAGAACACCTGGATTGACTTCTTTGGTACATAATACTCCACAGATTTGCTAATGAAGTCCATGACAGTTGTGCCGTACTTGTCTCGGTTTTCCGCTGAGCACTTGAATATGGTCCAGCCCACCAATTCCATGCAGTCCCAGAGGCCAGCATTGTACGCCTTTCGTGAAGGATCCTCCCGTTTCAGCTTCTGCTTGTAAGCTGGGAGGAGGAACAGCATGTGTCACAGCATGGGCAATTGTAGCTTTGTAATTAATATTATGTTCATGCCAAATATTGCTCCGCAAAGTCACACAAAAATACAAATTAATGAATACTATTTATCAGGTTTTGCAATGGTTGATCACTTTTGCAAAATTGTGTCTAAGTATTGAATGTTTAAATACTTTTGGCAACAACATCAGTAGAACTAGGTTTAACTCTCACATACAAACTGATGAGCCCAAGGTTTACAGCTCCTTCACATCCCTTCGAACACCCCTCAATGTCTGCATTGTCAGCCTATTTCACCCATCACCTAGACTTAGATGGGACGTCAATTCCCTCCAGTTAAACTGTGGGAAGATCAAAGCTATTGGGCTGAAAATTCCCAGTTCCACAGCACCAGACATAGAGATGCGGCAGGCACTGAGAACATAATGAGGGGATGTGTTTGGTCCTCTGCACAAAGACAGGCAGTTTACAGACTTAAGGGCCCAATTTGGGGGTGTTTTGCAGCACTATTGGCATTTTACCAACAGTTGGCTGACCTACTACCTGTTAAATGGAGACAGCCTCCTTGATTTGTGCCAGCAAAGGCAGAAAGAGGAACGACTAGTGAAAAAGGATGAACCCACAGCCCAAATGCTTCTGCAAGAGGGCTAAGTCCTTCAGTAGGGCCTAACAATTTGTCCCTCTGAAATTGTGCTTTAGATTTACACCTCCGAGGATGCTGTCACATTTTCCTACCTGCCACAGCAGTGCTGTCTGCTTCTGCTGGTGAGGTGTCAAGGCAATGAAGCTGCCAGCCCTCTCTTTGGATCAGCAGTATCTGGAGACCACCCGCCATCCATAAAGCAGGAGGCTGCTCCCAGGAAGTTTGCCAGCTTCCCTGTCTCTAGGTATGTAGGCTCACGACCTTCCTTTAACAGCCAGGAAGATTCTCCTTATTGCCTGCATTGCATTTAACAGAATTCAACACTTTAAGTACTGGAATTTTTCCTCACGTGCCTGTATCCTCTTCAAGATGAATAAATTGCTTCTAAGATGTGGTATCTCAGTAGAATGCAGTGGTCCAGCTGGAGTTTAATGTTGAAACAAAAACAGAAGTTGCTGGAAAAGCTCAGCAGAGTCTGGCAGCAGCTGTGAAGAGAAATCAGAGTTTAACATTTCGGGTCCAGTGGCCTTTCCACAGAAGCTCTGAGGGAGGGTCACTGGACCTGAAACATTATCTCTGATTTCTCTTCACAGATGCTGCCAGACCTGCTGAGCTTTTCCAGCAACTTCTGTTTTTGCTTCTGATTTACAGCATCCACAGTTCTTTTGGTTTATTTTTGGCGTTTAATGTTGCTCACAACTTGAAATCAGCCTTGTCACCTTGAATTCTACATCCCTTTGAGATAAAGGCCTTGAGTTACGGTGAGAAAGTGTTTCTGTTGCTGAGCTAGTGATCTAAAGGCCTGCAAGAGCGAACTGAAGACATGATTTCAATTCCTAACACAGCAGCTGGAGTATTTTAATTCAATAAAATAAGCAACATCTGGAATAGGAAGCCATTATCAGTAATGGTGATCATGAAACTACCAGACAGTTATAAAACAACTGAACAGTTCATTAGGGAACTAAATCTGCCAACTTTATTTGGTCTGGCCTATATGTTATTCTAGATCCACAGCAATGTGATTGCCTCTTAAATGCCTCTGAAATGACCCAGAAAACCACTCAGTTATATCTAAGAAGGTGGTTCACCATTGCCTTCTCAGCGGCAATGATGTGTGGGCAATAATACTCATCTTACAAGCCATGCCTACATGCTCTGTCTATGGCTGGCAGTCATTCTGATTCCACTGTTGTATCTGATTGAGCCTTCCATTAATGGACCCATTCCAGGTTGTGATTTCTTACCAAGTCAGTTCACTGCAAGGATCACTTTTACTGTATCTCCCAAGATCTACTTGCGCAGTGACCAGTTGGATAATCAGTGCTGGAAGTGACATTTGTCCAAGTTCCCCACACCTCCCACACCACAGATCCTGATCATATCCCATTTGTTGTCATGAGGAAAGGGTCCAACTTATCAATCTTGATTATTTTTTAAAGTACATGCATTTGATGCCTAGACCAATTCCCTGATCCACCCATTTCTATATAGCCCAAGTTCAAAATATTGGCCTCCACTCATGCATTGGCTGTCCGATCTGAAGCAAAGGCTTGGGAATTCTTCAATCTTGGCTTTTTCTAATATAGCCATCATTTTCTGTGCCAGGCATGGATGGAAGCATTCACTTTCCTGCAGCTTTAGTAATGTCTCACCAGAGTTATAGTACAACGTCAGCAGCGCACTTGGGGCCATTTTTCTTCCTGGCTACAAGTAGACACGAAAACCTAGGCTGCATCAGATTTCAGAAATAAAAGGGCTTATGAACCTATCCAGTATGAGTCTGGAGTTCAAATGACAAATAAATATGTTTAAATCTCTGCATGACACATTGATATTTTCTATTTGCAACAGCATTGCTTCTGTTAGGATTCTGCTTTATTTCTTCTTATTCAATAAAATGATACTTTCTATTTCTCATTGGTCACAGGTTGGAATCTCAGCCTCAGATCGTATTTCATTTCACTTCCCACTCAAGCACCACATCGTTAAAACTATCCTATTGTCAACTAGGCCACTAGATGGACCATTCTATTGTAACTATCACAGCCAGTGCTGAATCAACCTCCAGTTGATCTAATTTGATAGGGTTTTCCATGGTTTGAGTACATGGTTGCAAATGCCATAAGGCAAGATAACAATATGCAGAAATATGCTGGAAGCACATGATGAGGTATGCAGCAATCAAGAGAAAACCATTCTCATGTTTCCAGTGAATGACATTTTCACACCTTTTCCTTTTTGTTGATGCTGTTCAAAAATTGAGAGGCAGATCTCTTACCCATGTCAACAGATCGTGAGGAACAAATGTTACTTTCCTTTCCAAATCTCTCCTTTCTAACATTCTCCTTTACAAGGAAAGTGAGTTTAATTTTCCTGTTGCAATCTTGCGACAGTGATTTTAATGAAAACTGCATGGAATATTTAACCTGAACATGATTGTCTCCATTTGACCGACTGCAATATGGTTTTGAGCAGATACTGTTATTAAAGGTTTTTTTATTAGCGACTGAAACATGTCATAGGCTTCAAAAGATTCTTCTTAAACAGGATGTGATTTTATTAGTCATAATACTGAGGAAGTTCCATACCAGTTGCATCATTAAGTTACATTATTGTTCCGTTTATGTAATCTGTTCTATGTGCATTTCAAAATGAACTTAATCATGCTGTACCCCCCCAAAAAAAGATTCTGAATACTGGATGTCACTGAGTGAACCCATGGTCCATAAAATAATAAATAACTGAAAGAAAATAATTTTAGTTTGCAACTAGAGCATAACACAACTTAGGGATTCTATTTTTTTTCCATTTTGTGTTTCTTACGTTCATGCTGGAAAACATTTCCTGAACCAGGCGTCCAAAATCAGCACTCAGAGTGTCCAGTTCAGATATTACACAGCCAGCTGCAATATAAAGCTGATTTTACCTAGTCGCATCAATGTGCCTTAACCAACCTCTGAAGAGCACCCTCTACTGCAACAACAGGACATTTATCATTCCCTGCAACAACCACCCATTCGGAGATTGTCCAGTTCAAGGACAGTTTCCCAAGTTCTATGCTCCCAGCAGGAAATCTTGCCTCCTGGTTGAATAAACTCAGGAATTCAACTACAGCTACGAACGATTTTCCCATGGTGTTAAAGTGAATCGTGTGAGTTCAAATTTCTGATGTGGCCTGCCAGTGGGCAAGGTTCTCCACCTGGAGCACAAAATCAGAACATGATCCATTCAGTGCTGATTTCCATGCAGTTTTGTGTGTCGATTCATGTTCAAGAATAACTGGGTTGTGACTCATCAAATTTAATTCATTGAGGATCCATGTCAGTGAAAGGTATCTTGTATTCCACATATCTAGACCCATCTGCTCTGCATTATCCACTCTGTCCAATACTGCCATGCATTTCTGTCTGCAGAAACAACTGAGGTGACATTCTGTTTCAGTCTCACCTCTGACTTCGACTGTAATCAGTGCTAAATTACAATCCAGCGACTTTAGCACATTCTCCATGCTGACACCTCATTGCTTTAATGAAGGAGTGCTGCAGTGCCAGAAGTGCCATCCTTTAGATAAGCCCTTAAATTGGATATAAAAGATCCATTGAAATATGTAAATAATATCAAGGCTGTTTCCTGCTGTTCTAGATAATATTTAGTCATCAACCCTTTATTTTGATAAAATAGCATACGTTAGCAGAAAATCCCCTGGCTCTCTTCCTGTTTTCTTACCATCATTTCCTCCTCCAAATCATTTAGACATTTATCAAACAACAGGGGCTCCTCAGAACACCACTTGTCACAGATTTCTATTCAGAAAAACACCCTTCCGCCACCTCTGTCTTCTATGGCCAAGCTAGTTCTGTATCCATCTTACCACAGATCCCATGTGACTGCAACTTCTGTATTAGCCTGCCATGAGGGACCTTGTCACAGGCCATGCTAAAGTCAGTGTAGGTGACATCCACCTGACCTTAATCATCTTTGTCATTTCCTCAAAATCTCAAATCACGTTTGAGAGATACTACCTCCCCCATGCAAAGCTATGCTACCTGTTGCTAAAAAGTTCATATTTTTCCAAATGTGAATAAATCCTGTCCTTAAGAATTTGCTTCAATAACTTCCCTACCACTGATGTAAGGCTCACTGGCCTGTGATTTACTGAATTATTCCTATTGCTCTTCTTAAACAAAGCAACAATATTGGTTATTCTCCAATCCTCGGGGACCTCTCCTGTGCCTAAAGAGCATACAAGCATTTGCACAAGATCCCAGCAATTTCCTCCCTTGCCTCCCTCAGTATTCTGGGATAGATTCCACCAGGTCCTTGTCTACCTTAATGTTTTTCACAACACCAAACACCTTTTTTATATCAACATGCCCTCGAATATCCACATACCCTTCTCTAGACTCACCATCACCACATCCTTCTTTGTGAATACCGATGCAAAGTATTCATTAAGGACCTCACCCACATCTTCTGGCTCCACGCATAAATTTTGTCCTTGAGTGAACCTACCCTTTCCCTAGCTACCCTGCTTTAACTTATATATGCATAAAATGCCTTGGGGTTTTCCTTATTCCTGTTTGCCAGGGTCATTTCATGGCCCCTTTTCACCCTCCTAATTCCTTGTTTAAGTTCTTTCCTGCTTTTTTTTATATTCCTTGAGGAAGACTATCTGCTTGCAGTTTCCTAAACCTACATATGTTTCCTTTTCCTTTCTGACTAAGCTTACAAGTCTCTTATCATCCAAGATTCCCGAATCTTGCCATCCTTATCCTTCAGTTTCACAGGAACATGCTGGTCCTGAAGTCTTAAAAACTTTAGAAGATTCCCACATGTAGATTTACCCTCAAACAGCCACCCCTAAACTACATTCTCCAGTTCCTGCCTGATATTGAGACAGTTAGCCTCCCCTCAATTTAATACTTTCACCGGAGGACTACTCTTATCCTTATCCATAAATAACTTAAAACTGACAGAATTATGGTACTGATCTGGCAATGCTGCCCCCACTGAAATTTCGTTCACCTGGCCAGGCTCATTCCCCAGTACCACGTATGTGTGTCCCCTTCCCCGGTTAGACCATTTACATATTGCTCCAAGAAACCCTCTTGGATGCACCTAACAAACTGATTTCCCCTTCCCAGCCTCTGGCACCAAGGGAGTCCCAGTCTATATGGGAGAAGTTAAAATAACCTGCCACAACAACCCTGTTGTTTTCACATTTCTTCCATAATCTGTCCACCTATCTGATCCTCTATCTCCTGCTGGCTACGGGAGGTCTGTAGTACAATCCCATCAAAGAGATTGCACCCTTCCTATTCCTGAGCTCGGCCCATATGGTCTAGCAGGATGAACCCTCCAAGGTGCCATCTCTCAGTACAGTTGTGATATTGTCCCTTATCAGTGATGCAACTCCACCGCCTCTTTTACCTCCCTCTCTATCTCACCTGAAACAGGTCTGGAATAGGCTAGGATTTTCTCTTACGTACACACACTGGAGATTTCTCAGATGTTATATTTTTGGTCCAGGATCAGAGGGGTGGCATGTGGCTGGTGGGATGTAGTGATGCAGGCTTGTGCTGTTGGGAGGAGTTTAAACCAGTTTAGTGAGGGAAGGACACAGAGCATGAGTGCAATAGGGACACAGCATAATGTAGTAAAAGAGAGAAGACGAGAAAAGTTCAGCCATATTAAGAGTCAGGGGAGTAAAGCGAGGCTGGACAACCTCTATTTTAATGCTGGCAGTATTATACTTAAGACCGATGAGTTGAAGGCATAGATTGACACGTGGAATTGTGAAATTGTTGCCATCACGGAGACGTTGCTATGGAATGGCAACTCAATATTGCGGAATATATGTCTTCAGATGAGGGAGGAGAGGGTGTAAAAGAGGAGATGGTGTCTCATTATTAATTAAGGAATCAGTTACTACATTAAGGAAGGCTAATACCTTGGAAAAATCTTCAAATGAGGCTTTGTGGATAGTGTTTAGGAATAAAAAAAGTCCAACAAGGGATGGTGCAGATCTGAACCTAATTCTGGGAATGAAGCTGGACAGAGGGTCGAGGTGGGCAATCATTTTATTGATAGTGACCACAACACAGTACAATTTAAGTTTGTTATGGAAAAGAAAAAAGGTGGTCTGCAAATAATGATTTTGGGTTGAGGGAAGGCACATTTTATTAAGATAAGGCAGGATCTCACCCAAGTTGACTGGGAACATTAATTTGAGGGTAAATCTACAGTAGAATTGTGGAATGCTTTGAATAAGGAATGGGGAGAGTACAGGCCTAATATGTTCCCTTTAGGGTGATATGTAGGAGAAATGAGTCCAGCCAACCCTGGATGTTCAGGAATATTCAGGACTGGATAAGAAGGAAAAGAGATGGTTTTAGCAGGTACAAAGGGAGAAATTCAACGGAAGTCCTAGTCGGGTATAGAAACTGCAGGCGGAAGCTCAACAAAGCAATTAGGAGAGCAAAGAGAGGGCATGAGAAGCACTAGCAGGTGAACTTAGGGAGAATCTCAAATTATTCTATTTATATATTCAAGGGACCAGGATAAACAGGATCAAGGGGGCAATCTGTGTAGAGCCAGAAGACATTAGCAGAATGCTAAATGAATACTTCATATCTGTCTTTGCTTGAGAAAAAGAGGATGTCTGTACAGAATTTGAGAAGATGGATTGTGAGTTTTTTTAGCAGCTTGACATGGGAAGTAAGAAGATATCAGATGTTTTGGTGGGCTTAAAAGTAGACAAATCCCAGGTCCAGGCGAGTTGTATCCCAGGCTGCTGTGGGAGGAAAGGGAGGAAATTGCAAGGGTTCTGACCCAAACTTTCAATTTCTTTCTGGCCACAGGAGAAGTGCCAGAGGACTGGAGGACAGCTAATGTGGTTCTACTTTTCAAGAAAGGTGATGGAGATAAACCAGGGAATCACAAACGGTGAGTCTCGTATCAGTGGTAAGGAAACTATTGAAGAAAATTCTGAAGGACAGAATTAATCACCACTTAGAGAGGCAAGCTTTGATCAGGGATAGTGTTGGAGAGGGATTTTAAAGAGGAGCCTCAGTCCGTGTTCAGTAGCACAAATTGATCTTTATTCATATCTCCGTACCACACAGCATGGGACAGATCTCTAGGACACTCTTCCTTTCCCAATAAAGTACAGGATATTTATACATTCCACGTTACAATGATTACATGTAAAGTTGACATCAGTGCTTGTAACATCCCCTTTGCCCATTATGCCCCTCCCCAGACATCATACTGAGTGGGTGCTGTTCAGGATACCTACATGTATAATATGTAATGGCAATTGCTTAAAAAGCCTTTGATTATGATGGGATTAGACTTTCCTTCTCACTTTACTATATAACAAGTTTTCTCTTTCCCACTAAGATTTCTATGAGGCACTGCATTATCTGATCTGGTTGCCAGGAACATGATGCTGACAATGGAAACTGCTGCCTCAAACCACAATTCCCTTCAGGAATGGGCAACTCCAACAGACAGTCAGATTGGCTTTGTCAGAGGGAGGTCATGCTGAATAAATTTGATTGAATTTTTCGAGGCAGTGGCCAGGTGTATGGATGAGGGTAATGCAATTGTTGTAGTTTATATAGATTTCAGCACAGCCTTTGACAAGGTCCCACATGGGAGACTGATAAAGAAGGTCAAAGCACATGTGATTACAGAAACCTGGAAAGTTGGATCCAAAACTGCCCTAGTGATTGGAGACAGAGGGCTGTGGTAGATGGTTACTTGTGTGACTGGAGGCAAGTGTCCAGTGGTATTCCACCGGAATCCGTGCTGCATCCATAATTGTTCGTGATATTGATATGATGTAGATGAGAGTGTGTGGAGGGAGAGGGATGATGATGAAAGAGGGTGCGTGCTAAGTGAATTTGTGGATGGCACGAAGATTGGCTGGGTGGTTCAGAAGTGAGGAAAAATGTCTCAGGTTACAGGAAAATATAGACAGACTGGTCAGATGGCATATCAGTGGGAGATGGAATTTAACACTGAAACGTTTGAGATAATGCACTATGGAAGCAGTAACAAGATGAGGGATTACTCAATGAATGGCAGGACACTAAGGAGCTTAGAGGAACAGAGGGATCTAGGGGTGTTTGTCAAAAGATCCCTGAAGGTAATGGGACTGGTTAATAGTGTAGTTAAGAAGGCATTTAGGACTTTTGCCTTTATCAATGGTAAACTGGTTAGCAGGGTAAATCACATGGAATACAGGGAGAACTAGCCATTTGGACACAGAACTGGCTCACAGGTAGAAAACAGAGGGTGGTGGAAGAGGGTTGCTTTTCAGACTGGAGGCCTGTGACCAGTGGTGTGCCACAAGGATTGGTGCTGGTTCCACTGCTTTTTGTCATTCATATAAATGATTAGGATGTGCATTGAGTATATGAGTTGGGAGGTCATGTTGCAGCTGAACAGGACATTGGTTTGGCCACTTTTGGAATATTGCATGCAATTCTGGTCTCCCTGCTGTAGGAAGCTTGTTGTGAAATTTGAAAGGGTCCAGAAAAGATTTACAAGGATGTTGCCAGGGTTGCATGGTTTGAACTGCAGGGAGAGGCTGAATAGACTAGGGCTATTTTCCCTGGAGCATCGGAGGTTGAGGGGTGACCTTATAGAGGTTTATAAAATCATGAGGGACATGGATAGGGTAAATAGACCTTTTCCCCAGGGTGGGAGAGTCCAAAACAAAATGGCATAGGTTTAAGATGAGAGGGGAAAGATTTAAAAGAGACCTCAGGGGAAACTTTTTCATGCAGAGGGTGGTATGTGTATGTAATGAGCTGCTAGAGGAAGTGGTGGAGGCTGATATGATTACAACATTTAAAAGGCATTTGGATGGGTATATGAATAGGAAGGGTTTAGAGGAATATGGGTCAAATGCTGGCGAATGGGATTAGATCTATTTAGGATAGCTGATCGGCATGGACGAGTTGGAATGAATGGTCTGTTTCCTTGCTGTATGTCTCTAAGACCCTATCAGTAGAGGCATAGATTATATGAGCGGGGAGGTTATGTTGGATAAAACACTGAAAGAACTCCGGACGCTGGAAATCTGAACAAAAGCAGAAATTGCTGCAAAATCTCAGCAGGTCTGGTAGCATCTATGGGTAGAAATCAGAGTTAATGTTTCGGATTCAGTGACTTTTCTTCAGAATTGATAGTAGCAAGGAAAAGGTTGATTTTAATGCAGAAGATAGGGTGGTGGGAGGGAGTAAGAAGTAAAGAATAGGTGGAGATAGAGTCCAAAGAAAGAGAAGAACAGTTGGACAGACAAATAAGTGGATAATGGTCAGCCTGACAGAATGAATGGCTGCCAATGGGGATAATTAGTGGCTAACAATGGGTAGTGTGTAATAGCAGACCATGTGATAAAAAGGTCTGGTGTGTGGGGTTTGGAGTAAGAACAGGGGAGAAGTTGCCTCAAGCCCTAAAATTGTTGAACTCGATGTTGAGTCCAGAAGCCTTTAGAATTCCCAAATGGAAAAAAAGGTTCTTTCAGTTTGCGCTGAGCTTTGCTGGAGTACAGCAGCAAGCCTGAGACAGAGATATTGGCCAGGGCATGTTGAAGTGACGGGTAATTTGAAGCTCAGGGTCTTTTTTGCGGATAGAATGTAGGTGCACACATTGTGGAGACCACATTGTGAGCACGGAAAGCAGTAGACTAGATTGTGTGAAGTACAGGTAAAGTGCTGCTTCACCTAGAAGTTGCATTTGGGTCCTTGGATACTGAGGAGGAAGAAAGTAAGTGGGCAGGTGTTACACCTTCTGCGGTTGCAAGGGAAGGTGCTGTGGGGCAATGGAAGGTGTTGGGAATGAAAGAGAAGTGGACTAGAGTGTCCAGAGGAAACAGTCCCTACAGAAGGCTGACAAGGGAGGAGAGGGGAATATGTGTCTAGTGGTGGTAGAAATGGTGGCCAATGATCCTTGAGGTTATGTTGGAGCTATATAAAACTATACAGCACTAAGTGGAAAATGTAATTTCACAGAAAGGGCACAGAGGACATTCATGAGGATGTTGACTGAGATGGAGCATTTTAGCTATGAAGGGAGGCTGGATGAGCTGTGGTTTTTTTTGGAGCAGGGAAGGTTTAGAAGGGACCTGACTGAGATATATAAGGTTATGAGGAGCAGAATGAATAGAAAGCAGTTGTTCCCCTTAGTTGAAGGGTCAATAACAAGGGGCATAATTTTAAGGTAAATTTGAGGAAATGGTAGTTTCACCCAGAGGGTAGTGACGTCTAGAATGTGCTGCCTCGGAAGGTAGCTGAGATGTGAAAACTCACAACATTTAATAAGTATTTGGATGAGCCTTTGAAGTGTCATAGCCAAGTGCTAGAAAGCGGGATTGGTGTAGATAGTTCAGTGCAGACTTGATGGACTGAAGAACCTCTTTCTGTGCTCTATGGCTTGATGTGTGTAAGTTGGGAAGGAACACTCTGGAAAAACTGAGGAAACTGCTGCACAGGGTCAGGTTCAGGTTTTGGTCACTGTGTCCAAAATTTAGAGATAAAGAATAAAGCATGAGATGTCTCTCCAGCCCTAACTCTCACTCTGTTCACTCCTCCACATGTTATCCATGCCACAACCAGTCTAACCCATGCCACTCATCCACCCACATTGTCGTTCACTCCCTCCATGCCAAGGAACCTCCCAAATACTCCTAAGGCCCTTTATCTTCTCTACAACATGATATACTCCCCAACTACTTCCAAAATTCAGACTTCCATGTCTACCTAATCACTCATCCCACCCACCACTGGCTTTCCAGGTAGTAAGTTGAAAAGCAGGACATCTAAGGTTGTAATCTCAGGATTACTTCCTTTGACATGCACTGGTGAGACTAGAAATAGGAAGAAATTACAGGTAAATATGTGGTTAAAGAGCTGGTGTAGGAGGGAGGACTTCCAATATATGGATCTTTCAGATGTCTTCCAAGTTAGGTGGGACCTGTATGAGAAGGACAGGTTGTACCTAAACTGGAAGGACACCAATATCCTGGAAGGGAGGATTGTTCATGTCGCTTGGGAGGGTTTAAACTAGTGTGGCAGGGATCGGGAACCAAAGCAGTAGGTCAGTAAGTGAACTGACCGAGGAGAAGTTAAAGGCTAAAGCCAGTAAGGCTATGAGGAAGAGCAGACAGGGAGGGTTTACTGAACACGGTGGGACCGGCCGTCTGATAAGTATTTGTTTTAACGTGAGGAGTATAACAGGTCAGGCAGATGAACTTAGAGTTTGAATGAGAACATATAACCATGATGTTGTAGCTATTAGAGCATCTGTTCAACTGCCGATGGCTACTCTTGCAATTCGTGCTCACTTTGATCACTTTGAAAGTTACATATTTCTCTGATACTACTGTTGATATTGTAAGGTTTCATGGTACAGTGAGATCAGTGACTGTGCCTAAGCTAGATGGTCTGGGCTTACATCCCATCACAGGACTGGTTAGCCAAGGGAAGCATGTTCATACCCTAGGCAAAGAGGTTCTGAATCCAAATGGCCAAGTCACAATGTATCCCATGTTTCCTAATCTTCTGAAAGAGCCTACCATGAAGTACTTTGTCAACTTCAGTTCTGAGGAAGGGTCACCGAACCTGAAACATTAACTCTGATTTTTTCTTCACAGATGCTGCCAGACCTACTCAGCTTTTCCAGCAACTTCTGTTTTTGTTCCTGATTTACAGCATCCGCAGTTCTTTTGGTTTTTATCCACTGCTCTACCCTCATCCATCACCTTCGTCACCTCCTCAAAAAAATTCAATCAGCTAATAAGACATGACCTGCCCTGCACAAATCAATGCTGACTGTCCCTAATTAGGCCACAATTTTCCAAATGTATGTAAACCCTCTCCCTAAGAATCCTCTCTGATAGCTTTCCAACCACCAATGTGAAGCTCACCGGTCTATAGTTTCCTGGATTATCCCTATTTCTCTTCTTCAACAGAGGAACAACATTAGCCACTCACCAGTCCTCAGGGACCTCTCCAGTGCCTAGAGAGGATACAAAAATCTTGGTCGAGGCCCTGGCAATCTCTTTTGCTCTCTTGTCTCGGTCAATAACCAGGGGCAGATTCCATTGGCTCCTGGGGACTTATCAGCCTTGATGCTCTTCAAGAGATCCGATACCACTTCTTTCTTGACCTTGAAATGCCCAAGTATACGAGCATGCCCAACGTTAATCTCACTATTCTCCATATCCTTCTCCTTGGGGACTACCGATATAAAGTTATTTAGGATCTTACCCATATCCTCTGCCTCCAAGCACAAATTCCCTCCTTATCTTTGAGTGGTCCTACCCTCTCCCTACTTATCCTCTTTCTTTTAGTGTATGTATAAAATGTCTCGGGATTCTCTTAAGCCCTACTTGCCAAGGTCATTTTATGGCCCCTCCTTTCCCTCCTAATGTCCTGCTTGAGTTCTTTTCTGCTTTCTTTATATTCCTCATGGGCCCTGTCTGATTTTATCTTTCTAAACCTTACATTTACTTCTTTTTTCTTTTTGAATGAATTCACAACCTCCCTTTGTCATCCAAAGGTCCTTTACCTTGCCATCCTTGTCCTTCCTCCTTACTGGAACATGCCGGTCCTGAACTCTCATCAGTAAACTTTTAAACAACTCCCACATGTGGACTTGCCTGGTAACAGCTGCACTCTTTTCAACTGAAGCCTTTTCAGAACTCTACAGACTCAATGTAACTGACCCGTTCCTCAGGATATTTGCTACATTCCAATTCACTTCAAGCCTCAAAAAAAATTAATATTAAAATTAGGAATAGGTGGCACATTATGAAAGTTACAATCAGGAGATTCCTGATCATCTTTATGGACATTCTGCTTTCAGACTATATAAGATATGACGGAGGAAGTAAATTAACTTGTTAACTGGAAAAGCATTGAATATTTCATTCAAGCCAAATTAAATAAAAACCATGACCGAGTTCAGTTGCCTGACCTTGGCTATAGTACAACATTCAGATCCGTAGGAAACAGTGCATTGTATATTAATGTGAGTAACAATGGGGAGACAGAGACACAAGGAGAAATTGAGTGCACCAATGTTTTATCTATTCAAAATAAATTAATTGCAAATAAGAAGGATAGTAACACACAGCTTTATGATTCAATATCTACTCCATACCCAAACCTGTCTATGCCGCTAAAATAATTTTCATCTATTTGTTTATCCAAAAGATGTAATTTGCCCAAGCTTTATTGGTCCATATAATATAAAATGTATCATAAGAAAGAAATACCAAAACAGTATAATACTGAAGTAGGAGCAGAAAATGGTGCAGAATGTGAGCAGGTTTGGCAGTGATTGTGACAGAGAAACAGAGTTAATGGTCCAAGACAAATATGGCTCTTCTTCTGAACTCGAAGATACTGAAAGAGTGTTGCATTTTTGGAGGTGATTTACTTGGATAAGACATCAGTTTGGAATTCACTCTCAGATAGATGTGAAGGATATTGTTGTGCTTCTGCATGGAAAATTAGCTACGATATTGCTGAATGGCAGAGAAATCCTGAGGGGCTGAATGGTCTACTTCTGTGTCTACGTTCCTAAGAGCAGGGAATTTTCTAAGTGTTTTAGCCACAATTTACAACATCACAATCCACTGTGTACAAATGTTTCTCCGAATACCCATTCAAAATACCCTACAATTAATCTTATATCTAGAATCATTCAATCTGGATCCCTCTGCTATTGGTTTGTTTATAATTTTGCTGTGGCATTCTTTCAGAATTTTCCATGCTGCTATGAAATCACTCTGAAATCTTTTCAAATGGCAATTGCCCCAAACCTGCACATCTTTCTTCATAATTTTACTTCCTCTGCTGGGTATCACCCAAGTGAATCTGCACCATAAGTTCTGTATAGGATCAATGTTTTTTCGAGAATGGTTACCCAAAATTTTCAATCCTCCTAATTCCATAATCCTTACCCTTCTCCATTAATTTTCCGTGTAGTACCTCGTTAACGACTTTTTGAAAGTCCAGATCCAGTATTTCTCTCATCTAGCATATTTGTCACCTCATGTAACAAATGTCCCTTCCTTTGTTAGTGTCAATGATCAGCTACTCCAAACATTTATTAAACTACCATCACTCTTACCAGCACATACCAGCAGATTTTTTTCCTGATAATCTCAATTAAGTTTACATCTGGAGTCAGCTGTGGTGAAAGCCAAAAAACCCAATGAACTTGATAAAGACATTTTCATGTTGATTTCCGCCCTCGAACAGCCAGAGATGTTTCTTTATTTTGTTATTTCTCTAGTTAAAATCAGAGAGAATGATATCTGTCCCATGTTTACTTGGCTAAAATTAATTGCCTTACTAATAGGCTTAAGAGTCCTGTAATGAAAGAACTGATTTTAATGGAGGAAGTACTATCTACTGAAACAGGGACATTCTTCTCACTACATGGACTATAGCCTAGCGATAAAAGTAAAACCAGAGAAACAGGAATGACCAGGTTATGAGATTTTCACAAGATTGTGACTGTGACAGAAGTAATGCTTGTGATTAACTCAGAGACTTGGATTTATGACAGCAAGATGAAAGTCACCACAGATGAACCAGAGTCCAAAGGCAATTCTGTCTCTAACAATGTTATTGCTGGACCATCATCATGTGCATACAAAAGTTCAAATGGTGAGTTAAGCCATATTTGAAGGAACAGATTTCCAGCATTTGTATTAGGCAATGGAAAATCTGTGATCTGTTAATATGTCCCTATTATTTCAGCATCTGCTCTGCTAATTTGGCTCTCTGTGACAGACTGTCTGCTTGAAGCATAGCGATTGGGAATGCTGGAAACCTGGCTTTGAGCTCAGTTGTGTTGAGAATGAAGGTTCATGGGCTACCAAGCATTTTATATCTTATTCTGCAAACAGCAGCCACTTAAGGCAAACAAACATATAACAGATTTAAAGTTTGTACAGCACAGACATTTCTTTGCAGCAGCTATAAAGTTCTTTGGTTTCAAAAGTTAGGGTAAAGCTGTAAAGATGAACAGAAGGAAAGTGACTTTGTTCAGCTCATCAGCATTATCTAACCAAGCAAAATGGAGTGCCTTAGAGAAAGTAGCAGCAATGATGGATACCAAAATATTACTCAGAGAGAATGGAAGCAGATATACCAAAAGTTCTGTTACAAGAAAATCTGCCAAGGAAATGCAAACAAACATTTTGCCATATCAAATAAATCAATGAATATATTTGCCGCAAAGCGAGGTCGTAGAATTGCTTGCGAAGCTGGTGGGTTTGATTGCAAACGTTTTGTCACCTTGCTAGGTAACATCATCAGTGCACCTCCGGTGAAGCGTGGGTGTTCTGTCCCGCTTGTTATTTATATGCCTCGGTTTGCTGGGCTGGTTGGTATTACTTCTGGTTCTGTTTTTCAGTGGTTTGTATATCAGGTCCAGTTCAACATGTTTGTTGATGGAGTTCCGGTTGGAATGCCAGGCCTCCAGGAATTCCCTGGCATGTCTCTGTTTGGCTTGTGCTATTATGGATATGTTGTCCCAGTCGAATTTGTGTCCTTCTTTGTCTGTGTGTATTGAGAACAGTGAGAATTGGTTGTGTCTCTTGGTGGCTAATTGGTGTTCGTGTATCCTTATTGTCAGTTTTCTTCCAATTTGGCCTATGTAATGTTTCTCTCGGTCCTTGTATGGTATTTTGTATATTATATTAATTTTATTGGTTGTGGGTATGGGATGCTTTATGTTTGTCAGTAGCTGTCGCAGGGTGGTTGTTGGTTTGTGGGCTATTCGGATACCCAGGAGTCTGAGTAGTCTTTTCGATACTTAATTATTCCAGCAACCACCCCAACACCCATAAATGGAGCTGCATCAGGATATTATTCAAATGGGCTACAACACACTGCAGCAATCTGGAATTGTGCAAAGTAGAACAGGAGCACTTATACGGAGTTTTTAAAAGGAATGGATACTCAAAAAGGACAATCCACCATTACCTCCGTGACAGCCCATAACAAGAAGACACAACAAAGCCAGACACACTAATCACCCTACCGTACATCAGAGACATGTCAGAGATGACCACAAGGCTACTCAGACCCCTAGGTATCAGGGTAGCCCACAAACCAACAACCACCCTGTGACAGCCACTGACAAACGTGAAGGGTCCCATACCCACAGCCAATAAAACTAACATATATACAAAATACCATGCGAAGACTGTGAGAAAAATTACATAGACCAAACTGGAAGAAAACAGACAATAAGGATACACAGACAGCAATGAAACACCAAGAGACACGACCAGTTCTCACTGGTCTCAGTACACACAGACAAACGAATTCTATCATAGCACAAGCCAAACAAAGACATGCCAGGGAATTCCTGGATTCCTAGCATTCCAACCGGAACTCCATCAACAAACACATTGATCTGGACCCAATATACGAACCACTGAGAAACAGAACCGGAAGTAATACCAACCAGCCCAGCAAATCGAGGCATGTAAATAACAAGCGGGACAGAACACCAATGCTTCACCGGAGGCACACTGACGATGTTACCTAGCAGGGTGACAAAACGTCTGCAACCAAACCCACCAGCTCAGCAAGCAATTCTACAACCTCATCCACAACCCGAGCTACAAATCTTCTCAAATGGCACAAAATGTTTCCTGTCAACCATTATTCTCTGACAGTGCTGTAAACAAAGAACTCAAGACAGAACTTAAATATTGCTAAAAGGGAAGAAATTTAAGTCTTTCATTTTGCAATTATCAGGACACCAAAATAAACAGACCTGAAAAAGGGGCCAACCATTTATATAGCGTGAGGAGAGAGTGCTGATTGATTGGGTCAGTATTGACATGGAAATGCAGTACGAACAGTTTAACTGTCAACTTTAGTTCTCAGACCAGGTAGGAAGACTAATTGTTAAGGTATTGCTGTGGGGAATGCAGCAGAGAATGGGAGTCTCCATGGTCGCTTTTCTCTAAATGAGAAAGCTCCAAAGTATGCATGAATTTCTTTTGCTTGCATTAAACAGGGTTTATTAAACAGTGTTTTTGAATGCAGCTTCTTGCACGTGCAAATACAACATGTTACAAGCACAGTCCAGATTATTTAACAGATACTGCCCAATAGCAGATTCATATCTAACATTAGGCATTGTGTTGTGGGGTTTGCTAGCACAGTTTGGTGGAGAAAGATCACCACATTGCCTGCTGCAAGCAGGAAGCAGGATGTGTTATTTGATATTGATGTCCTACAATCATTGGATGTCTGGCGTACATACTTGGCATCACATTAGCACTGAAACGCATATCACATTATTCATTTGTGTGGTAAATAAAATATCCTTTTGGCTTGGAGGCAGCAACCTGTTAGTGGAGAAAGTTACTCATGGGTTCACTGTAAATTGGCATCATGGGACAGCTAGTTTTATTTGTTATTCAACTTTTTGAGACATCTTCACGTTCATAGACCCTTTTCTTAAGGACTGACTATTTGATCAGGGTTGATATTATCACACAGGATAGGTTTGATATACCTCTTCTGAGCCTAGACTGCGAGCAGATGGCGAGCACCCTATTAACAAAGTTCCGAATGTGATGAATCTTGTAGCATGTGGAACAGTAGGAATTTCAATACATATACTGACGAGTAAAGAAATGTGTTTGGTAGATAGTAGTTGAGAACCCATTGGCAGATTGCTTAACTAATCCATTGAGGAAGAGGAGTTCATTTCATTGCTCTATTTCAATGGTACATTTGAGCACAGGATGGAGCTTTTAGCAAGTCGTATAAAGAAATTCCTAATGCTGTTGTGGATTCGAATATTGTCAAAGTGTTATCCACATATTGGATATGCAAGGAATAGGAAGTTTGTGGTCATTCCATCAAAGACACACTTCTCATGGTAACCAAGATGCTAGCAAGAGCTGGGCCTAAAGGGGATCCCATGACAGCACTATCTGTTTGGGAGTGCATGATGGCATTCAAACTTAACTGTGCGGGTTTCTAAGTTCAAGTCTGTTTTTCAAGTTTGTCCGTTGTGTTCTAGAACTAGTTATGCCAGCTTCAGAAAGCTTTAACTCCTTGGCTCTTTTTAGCAATGTTTAAATTCAAGATAACTTTTATTGTTCTTTCATTGCTGAACTTGCAAGTCTGCACTGCAGCACAGAGTACTTTCTAAATGCAATTTTCAATTGCAACTCCAGTCATATTTACATTATTAAAGTGGTCCGCAGAAAAAAACAAAATCTAACTCAAAATGCAGATTTATTAGCACAGTAAGACCCAATTTCACATCTGAAGAGTCATGTAGTCATTTGGCCCAATGAATCATGCTGGTTCACCGCAGAACAATCTGGTCAGTCCCATTCCACTACAAGTGACCATCCAATTTCCATTTTAAATGATAGTTTGTTTTTCAGTTACTGTTCACACGGGCAGTGAGTTTCTGGTCATTACCAAATGCTTTGTTAAAAAGTCCTCCTGACAACTTCCAGACATCTCTTACCCAAAATGTTAAATCTGTATCAAGTTGTACCATCAGCTAATAGAAAAAGCTTCTCTGTCTACCTTCTTCAAGCCTGTCATATTCTTCCATCAAACGTCAATCTCCTTTGCTCCAAAGAGAACAACTTCAGCCTTTCTAACTCAGCATGTAACTAAAACCCGTCATCCCTGGAAATATTCTGGTAAATCTCCTCTGCAAGGATCGTCACATGTCAACTAAGTGGCCAGAACTGAACCGATTATTCTAGATGAATCCCAGCTAGAAAGTTCAACATACCTTCCCAGCTTTTACAGACAATTGATATAATGCTTCATTGTTTGTCACTCCTCTAAATTTGGGGAAATTGGCAAATTTTGAAATTTTACTCACTATTCAAAGATTCAAGTCATTGATATTTCACAAAAAAATGGTTAGCATTGACTTTTGGGGAGAAGCACTATCTATCCTCCTCCAGTCCAAAACAACAAGCATCTACCCCAACGTACTGCTTTCTGTCCTTAAATCACATTTTTATCCAATTGCACAATGAAATTCCTATTCCATAAATTTCAGTTTTGTCAATCAGCCTGTTATGTGGTGCTTTGTGTGAAATGTGTTCTTAAACTCCATGTAGATAGTGTCTACTATCCTCTCTTCAGCAATGTTTTCTGTTACTTCATCAAAATTGTAATTAGATTGGTTAAACAAATCCATACTGGTTAATTAACTCAAACCTCACTGAGTTGTCTTTGATTAATTGTTCTAAAACTTGATCAACAACTGATGTTAGACCAACTGGTCTGCAGTTGCTGGAACTCTCCTTGTACCCTTTCTTGAATGATGCTTCACATTTGCCAATCTCCAATCTTTGGGGACCTATCCTATACCCATATCGTCAAAAAATTAAGACAGGCCTTTCTAGAGTCTCCATATCTACTTCCTTTAGCAACTTGGGGTCCTAGCTATCTGGATCAAGTAACTTATCTATCCCTATCATTGCTAACTTTCTATTACCTCCTCCCTTTCAACGTTCATGCTGCCCGCTCCTCTGCATCTACAGATACTTTATCATATACCTGTTTTTTAATATACACACCTTCTTAATTGGTAATACTCATAGGCACAAGGTTATTTTTAACTGATATGCTGATGTGATGAAACAGAGGGATAGAAACTGTTATCTATGAGATGCCACAATTTGGATTTTCCTGTGGTTTTTGGAGCAACAGAAGATTTTACCTTATTTATTAGTTGTCAGTGAATTTTGATATTTAAATACACATTGTGTCAATGGGGTGTTTTCTGACACTATTTATGTTGTGGATGTAGGCAATGTAGAGAAATTAAAGAATCCAGTGAATCCAGTGAGTTAAGCACAATTAAATTATAATAATAAGTGAAAATTCTTTGCTTTCAGCTTAATTTCTATAGGCATTAAATAGTGACTTCCCAAGTACATGCCAAAAATCCATGTTTGGAACTTCAGTTCGGATATCTGCAGATGGGACCATGTGCAATCAATGCAATAAAATCTAACCATAACCATTCTGCTGTCATTGTCCAATCATTGCAAATTGCTAACAGATAGATATGTAGGTTGTTGCATTAATCAAGTCTGTTGCAGAATGACCGTCATCCAAACTTATTGTTTGAATTGAATATCTAAAGCTGATTCACCTTGTAACTGTAGTTAGCACCAGAAAAAGACCAATCACTACAATAATCCATTAATGAGGTTCCTCAGCATTGAATGACTGACACTTTTAGTACATTTTTATTTTTAGTCTACACCTTACAGGTGCATAACTTCAAGCAGTGATTGTGGACATGCTTTTGCATTTTGCAAAGCAGATGTCAGATATTTATTTGTCCACAGGATGTACAAAATAGTCCCATGAAAAATCTAGACCAGGACATTTTAATTAGTAGCCAGTATTAAATGGAGATATGTTGGCTTTTTAAACGCCATCTCTAAGGTGTCCAATGTGCCATGGATCAGGGGTTGACATCGGGTTGGCAAACCTATGTTCAAAATACATGTTTCAACAATGAATAAACAACAATTTTACTTTCAAATTTCCATTGATGTAATAGTGTAGGACTAAAGAAGGTGAATTCATTGATTCAGAATCTGGTTTTATCACCTCACATATGAAATTATTTGTGAAAAACAAACCCTATTTCATTCAGACCATGTGTGCCAGATTTAAAGAAATAAGACTTAATACAAAATTATGGGGTGACAGTTTGACATTGAGATTTTTAAAAATGTTATTATATTTGTACAATGGCAAAATAAATAATTAATTTAATTCAACAGCAAAGCTAAGCCAGAAATTTCATTTCATGCAGAATGTTACAGACTGTGCCCATTATTTTATTTTCACTTGTATCTTTTGTTATTTCAACTTCAGTAAGAGATTCCTGTGTGATGGCTAAACACTGGGGAACAACATCTGTGTCAATTTGTTAATGTAATAAAGTTGTCCTTCTGAATCCCTTGATTGTTCTCAATCACGTTTTGCTGATGTCACTCTTTGGACAAGACTCCACTGCAGGTGCAATGACCACACACTGATCCAGTGGATTATTTGTACAATGTTCTCGGGGTCATTTAGGTCCTGCACAACTTTAAATTGGAAACAGGTCTGTTTCTTCAGCAGATGAGAAGAAAATGTTTGAAATTGATGGTATTATTATAACATGTAAAGTAACAGATAATCTGGGAGCGTCTTGTATACTGTAACCTAACTGGGCATTTGAGGCTTGTCATACACCATGACATTGAAACTTATTTACTTTGGATACAATGGAACCCTCAGGGTGTGTTAGAGCTTTTAACTTACTCCAGATATCTATTATTTGTATAAACCTTTTTCATTTAATGAGTATGCACTGTGTGAGAGCCCACTAAAAAAGATGTTTTTCCAGTAACTCACCCAGCCACGGAGTGGGAAGATTTAAGTTCTGCTTTTGGTGATGGGATATCAATCTGAACAGATCAAGGCACTCTCCCACCAGAGAAGGAAGATAAGCAAACACAGAAATACTCTCAGCTTTGGGCAGCATAAATAGAGAGAACCAAAACAGAAGTTGTTGGAAAACCTCAGCATGTCTGGCAGCACCTGTGGAGACAAATCAGAGTTAACATTTTGGGTCAAGTGACCCTTCCTCAGAACTGATGGCAGCTAGGAAAATGTCAGTTTTTGATGCAGAAGATTGGGTGGCGGTAAGGAATAAATGATAGATGGGGATATAGGCCAAAGAGAGAGAAGAAAAATTGGACAGACAAAGGAGTGGATAATAAGATGCTGTTCTTCCCGCTTGTGCTGAGCTTTCCTGGAGCACCGCAGCAAGCCTGATACAGAGATGTTAGCCAGGGAACAGGGTGGTGCGTTACAGGGTCAGGCAACTGGAAGCTCAGAGTATTTTTTGCAGACAGAATATTAAGCGTTTTGTGAAGTGGTGACCCAATCTATACTTTATTTCCCCAGTGTAGAGGAGACCACATTGTGAGAGCGAATGCTGTAGACTAGATTGTGTGAAGTGCAAGTAAAGTGCTGCTTCACCTGGAAGGTATGTTTGGACCCTTGGATACTGAGGAGGGAGAGATAAACGGACTGGTGTTGCACCTTCTGCAGCTACAGGGAAAGGTGCCATGAGGCTCTGGTTTAGTGAAGGAAGAGTGGACCAGGATGTCCTGGAGTAATGGTCCCTGCGGAAGGCTGACAAGGGAGGGGAGGGGATGTGTGTCTGGCGGTGGCATCTTGCTGGAGGTGGCTGAAATCATAGCTAATGATCTCTGAATGTGGATGTTGGTGGGATGGTAGGTCAAGGACAAGGGGAACCCTACCACTGTTGCGGGAGGGAAGACAGGGGATGAGGGTGGAAATGCGGCAGATTGGTCCGACCTGGCAGAGGGCCCTGTCAACAACGGTGCTAGGGAATCCTGGGTTGAGGAAGTAGGTGGACATTTCAGAGGCTCAGAACAATTTCGGAAATTATTCATTTCTTAATGATTCCGTCATAACTATATACAATGGAATCTTTTAGAAACACATGCCACAAATACAGTTGTGTAAACCCTCTACTCTGTGTAACATCATCACTAACTAGTATTTTTGTATCACTGAAATTAAAAGCAATGACAAAGTTCTGACAGTGAATTCTGTTGGGCAGTATGAGGCCAACACCAGGAGGCAGTCTCACACCATTTTAGTGTCTCTCCAGCTATTGGAACGATTGGGCCTAGTGTGAAGTCAATTTTAACTCATTCTTGTGTATTCTAGCAGCACATTTGCAATCTTTTCAAAATTCATTCTAATTATAAAAGGAGTTCCATGTAGCTATTAACTTGTACCTTGCTGAAGCTGGTTCTAAAGAGAAACAATATTATAAGCTTTAAAATCCATTGGTAAAAATCGGTCTATAATTTTAGATGCTGTCAATCAGGGATACTCAGTATGTGCTTTATGGGCTTATGTAGCCCTCACTGCCTCCCTCTTGTCTTTTAAAACACATCTTAGATCATGGATAAAACTTTCACTCAACTGACCTAAAATCTCCTTTTGTAGCTTGGTGTCAAACTTTGTCCGATAAGGTTCCTGTGGAGTGACTTAGAATGATTTACTACATTGCTATTTAAATCTATGTTGTTGTGTGCTGATTTTTGTGGCCATCACTTTATTTACATGTTTCCTACAGTTTTACCTCCTGACTACCTCACGTCCCTGAACGTAATACTGTGGTTCCAATGTCTCCACTTACCCTGAGTTGGCTGGCACTATTGTTTTCAACTCTGGTGTCTTCTTCACCATCCACATTTTAATGTATTGTCATCATTTTGAGGAGTACAGATTAGATGGTGGTGCCTAAGATTTGGAATTATCTCACAAAACAATATAATTGGTATATGAAGAGGTTGAACTTCTGGCTCCAATCACTAAAAGTGATTATGGCACTGTTCTTCGGAAACCCAAACTGTACTTCACTGTTTTCCAATCAGACTCATACATGTGACACACTTGTAGAAAGACAAAGGCATTCAAGCATTTGGCAGATGGATCATGACTTATTGAGATCATCTGTGTTGAATACTTTGATTAATATTGTCAGCTATTCCACAACAACCTAAACTGTCAAGAATCATAATAAAACAATTGAATATTCTGTAAAATAAGAAAACCTCTTTCTGGATGTCACTTGGAAATGCTTGAATCCCACACACGCTATTTCCATTGGCAGTTTCTTTGTTACAACCAAGCAAAAGTAAATACATGATAGATTAAGTTGAAAAGAAACCTTTTCACAACAAATTGCCTATTAGAGAGCCCAATTTCAAAATTTATAAAACTCATAAATAGCATATAAATGGTTGTGAATTAATAAATTCAATCTGACAACATAGACATATTGACTTAAACTCAAAATGTTGACAGCATTGGGCATTCATTTCTACTTTATAAATGAAAGAGAACTGCATTATGCAATCTATTGTAATTACGTGTAAACTGAAATGTTCTTAATTGTGCAATAGTTTTATGATTTTATATTTATTTTAATGATTGAGCATCTGTTCTGAATTATGATTATTTATTATATTTGTGTCATCATTACAATTTAGCACCTGCTGCCATGACTTTTTTCAGTAAATCAACAAACCAACATTAATATCAATGATTTCTCTGAATGCAACAGTCTGCTCCTTCAGCAGATGTAAATATGTGACGTTATTAGTGCGGGACTATTGTCTTAGTCGGCTGTGATTGCTAGTGAGAGATAAAAATCAATTTAAAATCTTTCTTCGCATCAAAATCCAGGCATACGAATTCTGCCAAACCTGGTATTGCCCTCTCTCTGAGGTTCACAATTCTTTTTCAGGTAAGGCTGCTCTAACTTGAAAGTACATTGTTGTAACACATCAATGGCCAATTTATTATGTTCTTAATAGAAAGGACATTTTTGCACCATGGACAGATCCATTCCAGTAACAAAAATGTTATTCGATCCTGTCTGATCTTAGCTTTGTTTTCAATGGTCCTAATTTCCTGGGTTATTTCCAGTGAAGAGCACACACACAGCAGATGAGGGTGTTGTGATAATATTGCATGTGTATGTGTCCAAAAATCCATTACCGACAATACTGAAAGTTTCATCGTGCCAACTGCAGAGGGTCCCAATCTGTAGGATTGCATCACTTTAGGAACTTCTTTGATGCCTGTCGGCCCTGCTAAAAGGCTATATCTATCCAGAGCTATTACGTGATCTTTGACCTAGTAAGAGGACAAGTAACTGAGAATTCACTACAATTTCAAGACATTGTATTTGATCATGAAATGAAGGGATTGGGTTAGGGTTATGGTAAATATCCAACCAGCGGAAAAATATTTCCGGATCCTGCAGCAGGGATAGAAATGAAGCTACAGAAAAGCTGAGAGCAAAGGGGACCTTCAGAAAGGGAGTTGTTCTTTAATTACTGCATTGGATAGTGCTTGATAATTGAATTTCTTGTACACTGTCTCAAGTCTTGATCTCCATCAGTACTTTGCAGCATTGGAGCAGGTGGATAGCTTTTAACTCACCAGCAGTCCTTAACCACAAGCCAGCTCTGGATTACAGGGAGAGGTATTTGGAAGTAATGGAAACAATATGAGGAATAGTAGCAAATTGGTTTTGGCATAGTCTAGTCCAGAGGAAAATAAGGCTAATTTTTCAGGTTGATGTCCTTTCATTGGAAAGATTAGCTCAGTTGCTCTCTCCACAGGTGCCACTAGACTGGCAGAACATTTCAGTATTTTCTGTTTTTATTCTGCTTTGATTTCAGATTTTCAACTTCCATGGTATTTTTGCTTTTTCGCATTGGTCGAGAGGCCCGGACCAATGATCTGCAGATATGAACCCAGATACCAACATGGCATTTGGAGCATCTAAATTTGGTCAGTTAAATAATGCTGAAGTAAAAATAGTGATGATGTAGTTATTGGATCGTCATTAAACCCCACCAGGTTTATGTGTGTCCTTCAGGGAAGGTGATCCTTACCCAGACTGTCTTCCAGACGAGCTGAAATATGGTAGATCATTAATCGTCTGCGGAAATGACCGAGAAAATCATTCACATTTGCCAAAGTATTTTCATCCATGACCGAAATTGAAAGAATTCCCAGCTTCACAAGCTCCACTTATAGAAATGGATACCCAGACATCAGTGTAGGTGAGTGGTAGTAGGAGTCCCTGGGAGTCAGACCTGTTAACCCTGGAACAAGAGCAGACGCTATTGAACCTAGAGGTGAGCTGGGGTGGTAGGTCTGCTTCAGTGCATGAACACTTTACATAAGTATGTCTAAGAAAAATCCCTCTAGCTCTCACCCATCATCCCCTACACCCTTTGTATGCCCCATCCATGTCATCCTATGTCTCTTCAGGCCTTGTACTTTTTAAAAATTTCTCCATGGGATGTGAGCGTCACTGATTGGTCAGCAGTTATCATCCATCCCTAAGTTTAAAGCCAATCACATTGCTATGGGTCTGGAATCACACATAACACAGATCTGGTAAGGATGGTAGGTTTCACTCCCTGAAGAACATTACTGAAATCACATGTCAACCTGTGCCTCAGTATTGTTTCATAGCTGTGGGTATTACTGGCAATGTCAACACTTGATGCTGTTACAAATTGCCCTCAAATTGAGTGGTCTGCTAGGGCCATTTCAGAGGTCAATTATATGTCAACCACAACACAGAACGTGCAACCCCTATGGGCCTGAATATCATCCATTTCATGGTTTACCCCTCTACCCAGTATTTGTGACCTTTAAGAGCCCCAACTTTGCCCACATGTGCAAATGTATGGCTTCTACCATGCTTTTCCTTTGCACCAACAATGCCAACTGCTTTAATATTCCCCATGGTCAGATCTCAGAACCCGTTTCAATATCAGATAAATTAAAAATCTAAGTATCTACTGCAGACTGCATTATATTAAAAAAAGTCAGCCTCAGTTAACATAAAACCCACCTTGCTACCTTTAAAATAAGTAATGCTTTATGACAGCAAGCATTTTATGCAAGTGCACAATCCATTCTAAAATTAAGCATTGGAATTCATAGTCTCCACTGCAAAAACAGTTTGACCATTTGCACCTGTCAATCACTGAAATGGCAGTTATCCCATTGTGATAATGAGTGATTATGAAATCAGTCATGCAACAGTAATCCAGTAACTGAAACACTTATATCAACAGGCAGAGTGAAATAGCATACAATGACTTTTTTTAAATACCCCCTTTTTTATCAAAGCCTTAAAGGCCAGGAGTTTAAAATGCTTTGAACTTTACATATTCATTTGACATTAATTGCATTTAACAGATCTGCTTGATAGTTTTGAAAGTTGGCATGTCTTGTCAATTCCAAAGAACTTGAAGGTAATGAGTTAATGCACATTTTGCACACATTCATGTCTACATTGAACAATTCCAAAGGGATTTTACCTCTCACAAAGTAGCATTTTCCCTCTCTAAAATGATTCCCAGTATCAAAAAGGATATGCTGCCTTCCAAACAAATAAATGCACAAAGTCATTAGTAGATGTACTTTTCACACTTTAGTATTCACTCTCGTGGGCTAAAAAAATTTCAAATTTAAGAGATTTTGAAGCAATTTATACAACTGACTGGCTTGCTAGGCCATTTCAAAGGGCAATTGAGAGTCAACCACATTGCTGTGGGTCTGGAGTCACATGTGGGCCGGACCAGGTGAGGATGGCAGATTTCCTTCCCTGAAAGATATTAGTGAACCAGATGGGTTTTTCTGTGAATGGTTTCATGGTCATCAGTAGATTCTTAATTCCAGATTTGTTTTATTGAATTCAAATTCCACCATCTACCATGGTGGGATTTGAACTGAAGTCCCCAGAACATAACCTGAGTTTCTGGGTTAATAGTCGAACAATAATACCACTCGGCCATTGCCTCCACAGAAGTGACAGCTGATGATTAAGATGGCCAACTTCATCCATGAATTGTACATTTATGAAATGCAACCCAATGCCATTCCTGTCCCTCCAAAAACAGGAAGCTCCCCGTTTGCAATTTTTGACCTTCTCTATTTTTTTCACCAGGGTGGAGAGACTTTCCATCGTAGCAAAAAATCAGACCTTATCTCAATTCACAAATCTCAATTCACCCCTTCCAATTCTACTTTTGTTTCCACCCATGGGTTTCCCAATACTTTTCAGGTTCTTGAGAAATAATTCATTTCTCCTGGGAATAAACAGAGGCGTGCCAAAGCTCACACAATTTCTCTTACATTTCTCACAGTTCTCTGTTTCTCTGTTCTCCCGATAAGATTTCATGAGGTCTTCCCATCAGCATCCAGATAGGCAAGCACTCCTATTCTCATTCAATACCTCATCAATATGAACTCCCCAATAACTCAAGCATGAAGTTCACTGCATTTTTGCTTTGTGACTTCAAATCAAGAATAAGAACTTCTTTTCTGTTTACCCTCAAATCCTGGTCCACAGCTGTTTACAGTTCCTACCAAATTCTCTCTCTCTCTCTGCCTCAAAGCTGCTCCCAAGCTGACTGTTCCTGTAAAAAAAAGAAAAAAAATCCAAAACAAAACGATAAATCTCCTTGAAATCTGAGCTCACATCACTGTAGTGCACCTGAGATATCCCAGATATAACTTTATAATAACTAACTTTACCTTCAAAACATTCCCTTGATTCTTAGGCCCAAATGATGAATTTATATCTCTAATGAGGACAATGACAATCTTACTAGTCTCATTGGCTCCTTTACTAACCTGAGAAGTATCTATTGTTCACTGTTTTCGCCCCTCTTACCCTGATGCCTTCAAATAAACATTGTTATCTTCTGAATTGTAATTATCTAGAGTGTGTTTACATGTTTCTCAAAACCATTTTTTATTTCCACTCATCTTATATATAAAAATTCAATCATCAGCTTAAAAGCTATATTCTTAAGACATATGTATCATAATATTAGGTATTCCTAACAATGCAAGTGGTTTTCCCTATCGTTAATATCCAGTATTCTGTATACCTATGAAGAAAAGAGGTTGGAGTTTTAGAATATACTTCATAGTCAAATGCTAAAACTTTATTTTTTAATTATGCTTAGTCATATCGCCATCTATTTTTCTGCCTTTCCCATCAGGATTTAACTTTTTTTTCATATTGTCTTGCTTAACCTCCTTTAATCATTCAATCTCCTTGTTCCTCTAAGGTGTGCAGTTTACCTCAACTCCCAAATTGTCCATTCTATGTTATACAGTTTCCCATTTCACCTTCCATATTAGTTTATGCCCTTTTGTACAATTCTGGTTAATCTCCTTCAGATTGTAAGGCCCCAGTGTATTCAAGTATAGCACATCTCTTTGTACAATGAATCGTGGAATCTGACTCCTACCCTCCTATGTCATGGGAGATAGTGTAAAATAGATAATAGTGAGTTGCCAGCCTGTTTTACACTTCTCCCAATTTTTGTTTATATTGAAGTCAATGGAGAGGTGTCACCTAGCTCTGTCTTGTTCAATGCTATTGTACAGAAAGAAGGAGCAGAACCTTATGTCTGTGACCATGTTGCATTTGGTAACGTGGACGTTCAATTAGGTAGGAGGGTGACAGGCAAAGATCATGCCATCTTTCTGCCCCCTCCCTGGCAGGAAAGCCCCATCACCACGTGAGGTCCTTAAGTCGGCAATTAATAGACAATTGACCAGATGAGAAGGGATGAACATCTCTCATTTTTTGCCTTCTTCATCAGTTACAACAAAGTTTTATGTTCTTTTCAGCACAAGGCCCACTTTTCTTTAATTAAAATGGTGTCAATTAATTTTACTCTAGCTATAAAGAGTGAATCACAAAGTTGTTCTAAGTTTAAAGAAAGGTGTTTGTTACCTGCTAATATCTAGAAAAACATTAAATACCCAACATCAAGCATACAGTCTGCTAGCAACACACTCACCCACACACACCGACACACACACCCACACAGACACACACACATACACACACATAGACACACACAGACACACATATACGTGCATGCACACACACACTCTCTCACACACACACAGACACGTGGGCCAGTAGCAATTGTGGACATTGTCATTACCTTTTAGTTATTGGTTTCCCACTGCTTCTTTCCAATCACTGTGAATATACCTTCCCCAGCCTGTGTTCAGTTCTGCAGCCTAAAATCCATCTTCCCTTCTCTGCAAATACAATAGTGGCTCAGCCATACAATCTATCAACTGAGTGGTAATTTGCCCAGGATTGATAATTGTACGTAATGTCTTATGAAGAATCTGATGATAGCGTAAATCAAATAGGATATGAAGACCTTTCTAACCCTCTCAACAGGTTGGAGAGATGACTGGTTTGGAGAAAATGTTCATTTCAGCTCAGATTGTTTTTTGTTTAATTCACGTTGGTTTCATAAAACTTGGCTGACCTCAGTGGCCATTTTTACATTAGTATTGAGATCCCCTTTTAAACCAATTTCAGACCATGAGAGGCCCAGGTATTAAGTCAGCCAATGGAATCCAAAGCTCCGTAGTCCATATTTTGTATCATCATGACAATGCCCAATGAAAGGACTTACAGAACTAGTCAATTGCTGATTTTTCAATTGGTGGTCAAGGCCCAGTCACATGAGATTCCTCATAAGCTCTGACCTCATCTCACTGGTCAGAGTTTGATTGTTACTGTGTAGGAGGTCATGAATCCTGTTGTTAGTGCTGCAAAAGTGAATTTCATTGTATGTTTTATTATACTTATGCATAAATTCATATTATTTTCACTTCTCAGATTTCCGTACAATTGCACTTTAGCCAGTTTTAAACAAATGTACAAGGAATGGTATGCCAGACATTAACGTCACAAGGTTTTGTGTACAGCTTCATTGAAGAGAGAATTTATAAATTCTAAATGTAAATTTACAACTGTAAAACTGTTGCTTTTCCAAATTGTTATTATTTGTGATTCACTCTCTCTAAGGAAACAGTCGTTTAGTTTTAACTTATGCAACTAATTCATGATGAGTAAGTCAAATGAGGTACAGACCTAATTAAGCATCATGTTTGACACAGGATACTGTAGCCTTCATGAATTTGCACATTGGAATGTCTCCTTTCATACCAATTCTGCAAAAGAAATTGAAAAAGGTGCTATGCACCTTAGAATGTGTATCCTGCCTATCACTCTATATGCAGCCTGAAACTTATAATGTGAAATTCATTAGTAAGAACTGAACTTTTCTTTGTTGAATTGTTTGCTGTCTTTGTTTCTAGGAATGGCGCCATTCTGCCAGCATGAAGTCTTTTGGCATCCCTAGCCTAGTGCACTCTGCCAGCAGAGTGATTATTAAAGACATAAAGACACAGAGCTGTCTAAGCTCATTTGAGTCAGATGTTTGAACTTTTAATTTACTCCAGTCCACATTACAAATACAATCTGTGTTAAAGAAAATAAAACTCAACTCCTCACAGAATTTGAACACTGTGTACCTGCTTGTTAAGTAAAGCTGCAAGGATTCCTTCAAAGAACTCATTTGTGGTTTCCTCTTTTTTTAAAAAATGAAATTGCTGTTAAAAAAAAGGCCCAATTGTCCTTGACTGAGAATGTTTCACTGCTGTAGCACATTTTGCATGGTGACATGGCAAAATTGTGACAGAGGAAGGAGGAGTGTTGAGGCCCTGCAGTGACAGTTTATGGAGTCAGGGCCAAAGGTTAAAAATCAGGACCTTCATGAAAGAAGCCTTTGGGTTACTTCTAATGCTCTGTACTAGCTAGAATAGAAACATGATGAACTGGCAGGACCATGTGCGGTCAGAAATATGGTGCAGGAGGGAGGGTTTTGGATTCTTGGGACTCCGGCACCAATTTCATTGTAGGAATGCTATTTTTTTAATCAACTTGTTCAGAAATGCTGTAACACACCTCTGGAGTGAGTGGGACAAGAAATTAGACCTTCTGGCCCAGATGTAAGGATGGAGGCAGAAAAGACCAGACCAAGACAAATGGTCTACACCTGAACACTGCAGTGGTCAATATCTATTTGGGCAATTAATTAGTGTCAAGGGCAGGTGGGAGTACACTCAATTTAACTTGGCAAGTGTGGCACTTGGATGTAGTATTAAACCATAGAAACAAGATTCATCAAAGACCAGCAAAGACTTTTACAGTTAGAAACAATGCAGATTTGGGTGTGTTCATTGAAATGAATGGTAATCAGCCATATGGAAATACTATTTAGTGACAACATAAAATTTGCTGAATAAGGGTAGGATTGGGTTCTTCATAGTCCCAAAATATCAGAAAATTTAGGGAAGGAAAAAGAAAGGGTAGCAGATTGAATGAAATATTTACAGTTAGAAACAGGAAATTTCTTGAAGTGTCAAAGACAGAAACTATTTGGTTACGTTATAAAAAAGGAGTTTTTACATTACTCCTTGAACTGTGCAAGCTATCAATCAAAATGGGAGGGAGAAAGAACAACAGATGCACAAAGACATTACTGAGAGATATAAAGACTAGAAAGTGGTGAAAATGGGAGAATTTACCCATCCCAAAATTGAAGACGTAGTAGATGTGTTTTTGAAAGAGAAGGGGTATGAATCTTTTGGAATTGTCTGAGATAAAAGTGATAAGGCTGAGGTAATAGGAAGACTGGCTGTACTTAAAGTGGCTGAGTTATCCAGTCCAGATATGATAGATCCTAGTTGCTGAAGGAAGGAAGGAATGAAGGGTGGAATTGCAGAGGTGCTGGTCACAATCATCCAATTGTCTCTGTGAACAGGGCTGTGCAAGGGACATGAGAATTGAACCAATTACCAACATTGCTCAAAGAAGGGAAAAGAATAAACCTGGTAATATCTGGCCAATCAGTTAACCATCAATAAAGGAGTTCTTAGAAACAATATTCAGGGAAAATGCATCATCACTGGGATAAGTAAAAAAGGAGCCAGCATAAAGATGTGGCACTATGGTGGTTCAGTGGTTAGCACTGCTGCCTCACAATGCCAGTGACCCTGCTTCAATTCCAGCCTTGGGTGACTGTCTATATGGAGTTTGCACATTCTCTGGGAGGGGTGGTGTGGACGTTTTGGGCCAAATGGCCTGTTTCCACACTGTAGGGGTTCTATATTCTGACATAGACTAATTTGATTGCTTCTCAGTGTTGGATGAGTGTAATGCAGTGATTGTTGTATAGATATATTTTCAAAAAGCATCTCAGAAGTAAGCACATATAAGCATTGTTCATTAGACAGGTCCATGAGATAAAAAAGGCAGTAGAAACATGTATTCAAAATTGTCTAAGGGGTAGAAAACAGAGTTTGTGTGCTCTCTCTACTGTATATTGATAGCATGTCTGGTATGCAGGGGGTAACAGCACAGGTCAACAAAGCAGTTAATAAAGGATCGGAGATCCTGGGATTGCTAATTGGAGGTTAAAAATACAAAAGCCAAGAAATAATGTGCAATCAATATCAAGCACTTGTTAAACCCCAGAAGGATTAATATGTCTAATTCTGGCAACTCAATTTAGGAATTTAGAATGTGAGGATGAAGAATTGAATTAAGAGGATGGTTCCAGGTTTGAGGAATTCCAGTTACATGTATAGATGGGAGAAACTGGAAGTTTCTTTTTTTGAGTAAACTATGCTAGGAAAACATTTGTAGAAATATTTAAAATTACAAAGAGTTTAGATGGAGTAGAAAAAAAGAAGATGTTTCCAATGACAGAAAGGTCCATAATCAAAAGACAACTCTTGCGATGTGGACTAATCAGAGCCTCTAAAAAGTAACCATGCTGTCCTTGTAAGGAATCTGGAGTAAGCTCTGTCCCTGATGTGAGAGACAGAGAGAGAGGGAGAGAGAAACCATTGAAAGAACTGGGACCATCTGGAATAGAAGGAGCTCAGTTGTGGAGGCAGTTGGGGTGTCGATATTGAGGCTTTGTCAGTGTCTGGAACATGGCAGCAGCTGGGGGCCTGGGTCAGGACTTTGGCAGTCAGTGAGTGAGACCAACATGAGAAGAGCGAGCCCAACGTGGCGGTGAGGGAGGTCCCCTGGCATCTGCAGCAGTGGCGAGAGCAGGCAGCCCCAGGTCTCCCAGCATCTGCCAACGCGGGGATAACAGTCAAAGCAGAGGAGATTGAGTAGGGAGTGCAAGATCCTCATGGTTAAGCACTTAAGAAAGACTGTAATTTTGAACTTTTAACTTTATTTCTTTATTTTTCTGTTTAGTACTGAGAAGGACTGTAACATTTAACTTTTGATTTTGTTTCTTTATTTTTCCACTTTGTACCTAAGATTTTGTACCTAGGTATTTTTGTATTAAAGATGGTGCCAGGAATGGCAATATTGTACACTTTTCACTGTATTCCTGTACTTCTTTACTTGAGTAAACGTGACAATAAAATCTGACTCTAAATTCTAAAATCTAAGTTTTAAGGTGACCAGCAAAAGATGCAAACACATCATGAAGGTAAATTTATTCATCCAACCAATGGCTGAGATTTGCAATGTATGGTGGAGCAGTGCATACAGAGTCAATAATCGACTTGCAAAATTCAATGAATTTTCAATTGCACTATTATGAAGAAAGAGTAACTGAGTGGGACGAAATGAATGTATTTCAAAAGAGCTTGTGCAGACTCAATGAGCTGAATAGATAGCTTTTGTACTGTGGTATTCCTTTTGCAAGTCTAGTACTTACAGAGGATATCTGGTTTCCTTTGACCTCCAATGCTGGCAGGAGACTTACCCACCAGCTACATATGGAAAAGTCACAACCATAATTCTTCAGTCATCTAATCCGTGGATGGAAAATGAGAGGCAGTCAATTCACTAAGATGCCCTAATATGCGTCGACAGCTAATTCAGTTTTCTGTCCCATTGTATAGTTAGAAAATTTAACTCTGGAATTTATTTTTGTAAGGATCACCAATACTTACAGCAAGCTACTCAGTCTATGGTACAAAAACAGAAGTTGCTGGAAAAGCTCAGCAGGTGTGGCAGCATCTGTGAAGAGAAAATCAGAGTTAATGTTTCAGGTCCGGTAACCCTTCCACAGAACAGTATATGGTATCCATGTTCTGGCCCACTGGATACCTGCATTGTATGGAGTAACACAGAGTCATACAGATTAAGAATGCATGAAATTTGATCCCTGCACTGTGCTGAATTGGTTTGTTTCTGCCAGAGATGCTTCAGATCACTAAAACCAATGTCTATAGTATCATTAGAACACTTTTGCAGCTCTTAATCATTAATGCTGGAAAATGGGTCCCTTGATTGGGCAGGAGAGGTGCAAAAGTCTTAAAGGAAAGTATCCATCAGGGTTGTGCTAATCTCCTGTCATTGTTAATGGTGGCCAATCAGGAAACCCTGATGGACATTATCAGAACAACATTGTCTTTGCTGATTTGTGAGGATAAACTTGAAATGGTCAAATTACTGACAACTCGTGTGTTAAGTTCATGCATACAGAATAATCATTGCGATTTGCCCAAAGCTTTTGTGGGAAAATATGGAATGTAAGTCATGACTACAACGTGAGTGAAATCTCTGTTCTTCTTACGCAGAAAGAAGACAAGATTCTTGTCAACACAGTGTGAAGCTGGAGGAACACAGCTGGTCAGGCAGCGTCAGAGGAACAGGTAAGTCAACATTATGGGTCGGGACCCTTCTTCAGGGCTAAAATTATTGCATCTTTTGAAACTCTAATGATTTGATTGCTGAAAATTCTCCTCTTATGCCTATGTAACCTAATATATCTTCTTAGTCTATATTCCAGTTCAGACGTTTCTAACTGCTGTGCTGTGCCCTGCCTCAATTCTGCTTTCTGTGCCAAAGTTTCACGATGTTGCATCCATGGGTTGGATGAAAGTACCAACAGACACAGGGGCTGTTTACTTGTGATGGATTACTTCTCCAAACCTCCCATTGTCTGATGACTTAGCAATGCTATACCAGTGTCTGCTCAGATACTTTTTCAGAAAAGAAAACAGATGTTGAACTAAGAAGTCAGGTTGAGAATAGGTGACCAAAGGATTGGTCAGAAAGATGGCTTTTGGAACAGGTTTTCAAAAAAATGGAGAGAAATGGAGAGCTTTGAAGATAAGATTCGATTAAGGAGAAAGTTCCAGAGCTGTGACCTGAGGTGATTGCCGGGTCTGCCAGTAACAATGAAGTAAACAACAGAAGATAGTTCACAGTAACAGAGTCAGAAATATTGTGTGCTTGAGAGGTGTAGCTACAGGGCTGCAGATGGGAGCAAAGATGAAGGCTTTTAAGTTTATCGTATTTGGATATTACAAAGTCACTTCCTATACGTTTCCTATGTATTTCTGACTGCTTCAAATTTCATTTGGAAAGTCAGCAATTTAGTAAGCATAAGCAGCAAATCAAACCACAGTATACAGAAATTATAAAGTTAAAAGTGAGGCTGTATTAAACACGAAAACGAAAGCGAACACGAGGAAAGTCTACAAAGCTTCAATTCAATCAAATCATTGTGAAGTCGTGAAAGTTCGTTAGAATTTCCTACATGTTCTCTCAGCTGAAAATGTAGAGGTAATAGTAATATTGATGCATTACTCAATTTTTTTTTAAAAAATGCTGCCTAAATTGTTTGTTTTGAAACACAGGATTACAATGTTGCATATTACTGGGAAATACTTTCTGGATGCTCCTGCATTTTTTGCTCTGAATATCTTAGTTGTTCCTGACTGGCGACTGTCTATGTCAGCCATGGCAAACTCCTGTGGCATTAACTGAGTGGCAAATGCCAGTTAATGGGCAGAATCTTGTAGGGGTGACAAGGATTTCAGTCAGAAAACCACTGAGACCCCCTCCCTGCCCACCACAGAAGGCAGTAGGTATTGTGTGTCTCTTAGGGATTTAACAGCAAAGACCCCAAGGGCACAAGTACCATTTGCTGAGCGCTGCCAACAATCAGAGAATGGCTATCCCTTCTGAGTTCGAATCAAAGAGGGACCCAGGCACAAATAATGAGAAGAAGTTGCAAGGACAAAGGGAAAAAGATCAACATCAGTAGGAGCAAGGGTGTGGCTCTCAAACACCTCCATGTTTTGTAATGTCAGGCAGATCCCCTTAGATTAGGCACCATGTGCCTTTGTAGTAAGGGACCTTCCCTCCTCACAGTCAGCCTGGAAGCTTACATGCAAAACCACGCCAGGATTTATTTGCCTTGGTCCCTGTAAGGAAAGCCCCTTGAAGTCATTGGGAAACGGTATGGGAAGGCTATCCATGGGCTTTTGCACTGCAGATTTATCCTATCTCCACTAGCCACCCTCCTGCCCCACTAAATGCTCCCCTGTCACCGAATGCAGCATGGAGGGAGAGGCTATAATAATCCATCCAAGGATTTCTGCCTTCTGAATCAAATGAAAATCAGCCGTTGATGCCAGGATTTACGACCTAGGCACTCCATTCACTGGCAATCCATTGACAGAGAACTCTGAAAGCTTGGAATAACTGAGATATTTGGATGAAAATCTGCAAATACTTTGTACAGTGAATTTTTGCTGAGGTAAATTGGATAAGTAACTGATTGTAAAATTATTCTTTGTGCAATTTACACAGGAACATGCACATTAGGAGCATGAGTCTGCTCTTAGCTCCTGAAGCCAGTTTTGCAATTCAGTAAGAACATGGCTGATGTAATTATTCTACATTCCCACTGATTATCAAGAATCTAACTACCTCTGCTTGGAACTATCTAAAGACTCTGCTTCCACTAATCTTTTGAGGAAGACAGTTCCAAAGATTCATGACCCTTGGTGAGAAAAACATTTTCCTCATCTCTGTCTCAAATGGACAATGCTATCTTGTGAATCAGTGTTCCCCCAGTTTTAGATTATTCCATTACAGGTAACATTCTCTCCACATCTATCCTGTAAAGACCCCTCAGGATATTATATGTTTCAATCAAGTTGCCTTTTACTGTTCTAAACTCCAGCAGACAGAAGTTCAACCTTGCTTCAAGAGACAAGCTGCCCATTAGACTAGCAAACTTTAAACTTGTGTTTACTATAAGAGATATTCGGCAGAATCTTACAGGGGACCAAGATTTGTGGTAGATTTGCATGGGTAGTCCGGCAAGGCCATCTCAACGTTGTGGGCAATTTGCTGCATCCAATATGCAACCACCAAGCAGCAAAGGAAGCCCCCAACTTTCTAAACCTGATGTTCCCATTGAGGTGTCAGTATCTGAACTGCTGGCACATTCAGGTGACAGCCTTGTCATTACTTGTTACTGTCAACCTTAGAGGTCAAAAAGGTGTGTTTTGGTGGAACAGGCCAATTCTTCATAGAGGTCATGGACATCCCAATACCACCTGCAAGATACAAGAAATAGAAAGCAGTGCAGCCAATGATTCAAGGCGAAGAGCAATGAATGACACAGACAACATGGTCACTGTGAGAGATGCAATGGATTGAAGGGTGGGACTTATTCAGTTGGTAGGACATAGATGTCTCAACATCCTCACAGGAATGAGAGGCAGGATTCTGTCCTCATTGAGAAGTGGGGCTTGATGTTAGGCATCCCAACCCCATCTGCTCTCCTGGAATGGGAGAAATGGAGGGATGGAAGAAGCTGAAAGTAGGTTGCCTGGCTATTACTGCTGATACAGGTGGTGACAAAGTGAACACTCTGAGGTGTTTAGAGTAAGTGAGTAAGGCCACTTAAGCTTCATAGTGTCAGGTAATAGGGTGGGTGACAGGGGGTAGGTGAAGATGTTGCTGGTAAAAGGGGCAGGAGCAGACCATGAATCTTGGTGGGATAGGATACAGTAACAGAGAAAAAGTGAGTGTAAGAAGGCATAGCATCAAGTGTGGCACTTCCCTGGCAGAGGGGAGATGGTCATTGACCTTCTTGCAGCCCTGCTGGCTGTTCCACGGTGGTGGCCAAGCGGCATCCTCTGCCAATGCCCCGAGAAGATGACTCCTCTCCTTTCCACCACTTCTTCGATCAGGACTGCCTGCTCCCTGTCACAGAATCACAGGACTATCTTACACTTCTCCAACATTTTCAAAATGCTTGTCCATCACTGAGTGGAGCAGTTTTGAAAGTAGTGTTTGTCTGGGTGGGCAACAGTATTTTAAATATGATGCTGATCTTTCAGCGAGTAACCACTAAGAGGCGAGTAGTTCCAGGAACAGCGTATCTTAGGGTAGGGCTATGATCAGACAAGAAAGATGCCATAGAGGCTGGGTACATAATTAATGGCTTTAGTAAATACAGAGAGAAAACCTGCTTAACCTTGCAGCAAAAAAATTCCAAAAAACTCAATGTACATTGTCACAAAAACACAAGACTCAGTCCAATATTTGTTTGCAGTATTATTCACTCTCCTAGTCAATATCTTTAAGTTATGAATTACTCAGATTAATCACTCTTGCTGAAGAAAGATTAAAGATTATAACATTATAGAGTCTTTAACATCATGCTGTATGTATGACAAATGGAACTTTAAGGTAGTAGAATATTTTAATTTCAGAGGTCTTGCAAAATGAGCAATATTGAATATCGACTTTTAGTATAAATGGCCTATTTTATACGTTGTCCAATTTATGTTCTCAGTAGGGGATACATTTCAATTCTCATACTGAGATGATAAAGTGACTCTATGTTATGGTCTGATTCCTTGTTTATGCACCATATAGGTGTTCCCATTACTGGGAACCATTTCTCCAAGCTGACTGCATCTTCACTCCTGCAAAATGTTGTGCCTTTTTTCTTTTAACTATGAACACTGGAGAATTAATTCACTCTCTTTGCTACCTTTTCAGGTGCCCACTGCACAGAACAGTGATGTCTCTAAAAATGGTTTCTGCCTTTTGATCATCTGCTGGCAGCATCTCCAAGTTCTCCTCTGTAAAGGGGATAACTCTCAGAGTTTATTCAGTCTTACCCAGCATCAGCAACCTCACTCTGAATGGTGAGCTATCGCTACCCGAGTACCAAAACCTCACTCTGAATGGTGAATCATCACTACCTCAGTGCCAAATAATGTACAGGAAATTTAGGAAAAATGAACAGAACCCTTGATTATCTACTTTTTGTTTATTTGGCCAAGAGAATGTCACTGGCTGGGCCAGCATTTATTGTCCATCATTAATCGCCCTAGTGAATTTGGTAGTGAGCTGGTTTATTGAACTGTTGCAGAACTGGGGTTTAGGAATACCACAATGCTGTTAAAAGAAGCCAAGTCTAGGATTTTGACCAGTTCCAAAGGAGGATGGTGTATGACTTGCAGGGAAGCCTGTACATAGTAGTCTTTCCATGTACATGCTGCCCTTGTCCTTCAAGGTAGTAGAAGTGAATTTGGAAGGTACTGTCAAATTGGCCTTGGTAAGTTACTGCAGTGCATTTTGTAGATACCATTTCCGATGAGGAGAGTGAACGTTGAAGGTGGTGAGTGTGGTGCCAATGAAAGGCCTGCTTTGTTTTAAAAGTGCCAAGGTTCTTCAGACCTGTTGGAGCTGTATTCATCCAAGCAAATGGAGACTATTCTATCACAATCATGACTTGTACCTTACGGATGATGGTTAGGCATTGACCAGACAAGAGGTAAATTACTTACTGCAGAATTCCTAGCCACTCAACTGCTTTTGTAACCACAGTATTTATATGGCAAATCCATGTTCTGGTCAATAGTGACCTCTGGGATGGTGATAGTGGAAGATTCAGAGATGGTAATTCCATTTAACTTCAAGCGCAATAGTTAGATTATCTCTTATTGGAGTTGGTCATTGCCTGGCATTTGTGTGGTGTGGTGACTGTCATTTATTATTTATCAGCCCAAACCTGGATATTGTCCAGGTCTTGCTGCATTTGGAATATGGACTGCTTCATTATCTGAGGAGTTATGAATGGTGCTGAATATTGTGCAATCATCAGCGAACATTGCCACTTCTGATCTTATGATGGAGGGAAGGTCATTGATGAAGCAGTTAAAGATGGTTACCTCCCATAACATAAGAAAATGGGAATCAATATCATGCAGTTGAAGAATTCAACAAATACTTATCACAGCCATTATGTACAAACATTACATTCCTCAGGCAAACAAGTCTCCGTGCTCTTATGAAACTATTATGTTTCAACAGAACACATGTTTCCATTAAAATGTCATGCTTCAAGCAATCCAAAGTAAAATGGATTATGACGTCTTTATAACATGTTATGCTGCAGTGTTCATGTGCCTGTCCCTTCAACATATACTGGCCGTGAGATACAGGAGAGCATATATTCTGGTTTTGGAGCCTATGTTAACATGTTATTGTTTTCAGTCAGATTGCTTTCCAAACAATAAACATGACCTCTTACTTGGTTAACAACTCAAGAAAACTCGTCTGTCTGGCTAATTCTTTGCAACCAGCATGTAAACAGTTAAAAACATTCACTGGGTTAGCACGTCCATCTTTTTGAATTTTAAGTGTACCTGTTCCAGACAAACTAGGAAGAAACATTTCCCCCTCCTCATCTAGTCATAACTTTTACTATATCAGGCATGGACTCAATTTATATATCACTTATGTACATCAGTATTATTGGTTACTATTCGTTGAAACAATTTGAAGCTGTTTCGACTAAGTGAAACATAAATCCTTAGCAGTAATGTCACTTGTGTCTTCCTCTGTTCATTTCAGTAATAGTTGTGTTTAACAGCAGAGCGACATTTATGATAGTAAAAGATATGTGCCTGACATAAAAGAGATATTAAGCAGATGTGAAATGTAGGAGCAGATTCAGCATGGAACAAATCTTCCAAGTGAGAGCTGTTTAAAACTGGTTGCAGTTTGGCTGATTTCTGCAGTGATACTTAACAAAAAAACTACATTAAAAGAACAGATGAAACCAGTACCGCCAACCTTTTATTTTATTTTGTCAGACTAATGGTAAAATAATTATGATACAGAAGCGTTCTGGTTTAGCATTTGCAGAAATATCTATACTGTTCATAAATGCTAATGACTTTACCAGACCTGATGTTTCCCTCCTCCATTACTAGATTGTATCATGGAAAGTAATCGAAATGGATGTGTACATGAATTGGGAATGATTTTGATCAAAGCAAAGACTTGCTTGAAACAAATATATTTATTTGTTGCCTCTATGCAAAACATTTATTCTGGAAGTGAAGGCAATAGGAGGAAAACTGTAATGGGGAGTATACAGTGAGGCACTAATGAGGAATTCTGTAGAAATAAAGAACACATAAACATTTGCAACTCAGTCCAGCTGATGTTCTTTGGCTTCACTTCAATGATTTTCTGTTACACAACCATTTTTATTTTGTACAGTCTATTACATGAATCTTCTACCTTCTTGATTTTATTCTTTTGAAAGGTACACAACCCAAGTAATACATTGTCTTCTTTTTTTCAGACAGACTTGCCATTTTTTGTTCTAACTTCACCTCTACTATAACTACAGTTGAGGAGAAACTAGCAAGAAGCATTTAGTAAGAAGTTAGATAAGTACATAAGAGAGGAAGGAATAGAAGGTTAGGCGAATAGGATTAATTGAAATAAAGTAGTAAGAGATGTGTGCGACAAATACAGGGATAGAATAATTACATGCAAACATACGTATGAACATCCAAATTAGCAGCAGGAGTAAGCAATTCTGGTCCACAGATCTATCCATGATAACCCTTCACCCCCTTGCTTATTGAGTATTTATCTGTCTCTTCCTTAAAGGTATCCAAAGACTGCTTCCACCGCCTTTCGAAGAAAAGAGTTTCAAAGGCTTACACCCCACTGTGAGATAAAAAAAATTCTCTTCTCTGTCAAAACCCCTCAGGATCAATCAAGTTGCCTCTTACTCTTCTAAACTCTAAATATAAACCTGACCTGTCCAAACCTTCCTCAGAAGACAAGCTGCCCATTCCAGGCATTAATTTGTTAAAATTTTCCAAAAGTGCTTCCAACATATTTTACATTCTTCTTTAAATAAAGAGAACAGCGCTGTACACATTTCTCCAAGTGCGTTCTCATCAATGCCCTGTATAACGTCAGGATTCACATGACAGCAAGTTATAGTCCAACAGGTTTATTTAAAATCACAAGCTTTCAGAGTACTGCTCCTTTGTCAGGGGATTTTAAATAAACTTGTTGAACTATAACCGGCTGCCATGTGACTTCTGACTTTGTCCACCCCAGTCCAACACCAGCACCTCCACATCATGTCCCATAAAACTGCAGCTAAAATGGCATCAACAAGGCATAGGAAGGGAAGTCTCACATGTTCCCACCTCCGCAGGATATTACCAAAATGTGGGAATAGCAGCTCCTCAGCCTCCTTTTGGCCAGAGATAGGCAGCTAACTAAGGTCATTAACTAGCCTTTTCATGGTAATTTTACAACCCTAACCAACAGTGTCAGAATGCCCCACTTGCTTAGCATGAGGAGCACACCAGCCTTCTCAGACGCTTCCTGGTTTTGTAAAAAAATAGTCTTTCATGGGTTTTGGGCATCAGTGTCAAAGACCAGTATTCGTTGCTCATCTTTAATCAATTGGCTTGCAAGGCCACTTCAGAGGCCAATTAAGAGGCAATCAATTTCCTGTGAGCCTGCAGTCCTCTCCATGTCCTCAATCCACATAGGTGAACAGCAAACCCACAGGAGCAATTTCACTGGCAGTAACCAATGTCAAGGCTGTCGTCAAATTAAGGAGATTGACTGGCTGTCCGTGATGCTGGCCCAATCAGAGGGCTGGCAGCTCAGCACCGAAAGCAGAACCACTGGTAGAAATGGCTGCTGCTGAGGCTACAAGGAGGAAGACAGAGGGCCTCCATGATCACAGTGCCCCTGGAAGGGCTGGCAGATATGTCATAGGCAGGCAGGCCCACATGAATGCAGAGAGGGAAAAGAAGTGCCAACTCCATGTAGTTCACCAATATGTTTTAGTGAAGGAAATCTGCCATTCCTACCTGGCTAACATGTGTCTTTGTTTATTCATTCATGAGAAGTGGGCATCATTAGCTGGGTTCAACATTGCTGTTAAGGCTCAATCCGTGGTCTGGAGTCACGGACCTGTTAAAGGTGGCACATTTTCTTCCCTTTAGTGAACCAGCTGAGTACTTACAACAATTTAACCCAACCTTTAATTCTAGATTTTTCATTGAACTGCATGGTCATTCTAAGCTATACTGTGCCTTAAGAATTGTTCATAGGTTTTATATGATTTTGAAATTTCATGGCCCTTGTCCTGGGCTGAATGGATTGCTCCTGCTCCAATGGTGACTTCTCTCACGCAATCTTCTACTCTTTTTTAACTATTAATTATTCGACCTACATACATGGTACACATCTTCACTGCTGCTGGGACTTTGCAATGTTTCGTCCTTGGCGCCATATTAAAATCCCAGCTCTAACCACTGTAGATATTGCAAGCCAGAACGGCTCCTCCCACTGTAGTCTTGCACCATTATTCTGAAAAAAATAGCCGTAAAAGTAAGTTATCTTTTCAGTTTGCTGACAGGGAGCAGGAGGTGCTGGGGAATGGAATGGTGGAAAGGATGGGAATGTTGTATCCCGCTGACAAGTAAAAGGGGTCATGCCACCAGGTCTCGCCAGCTTTACACCAATATAGCAGCCCAGGCCAATGCATGCCCTAGGGGAAACCAATACACAGCAAGCAGGTAAAATGGTAAATTCTGCACTCCACAAGGTTAAGTGCCATCACCTTCTCTCTTCACACTCACAGGGCGACCACTAGGTCTAATTCTGCCACTACACACACCTCTCACCAATGCTCAATCACCACAGCTCTCATCATTGCATGTCCACTCAGCAGTTCCCACCCACCTCAACCTGCCAAACTACTACCCTTCCTGCCCTCTGCACTTCCAACTCACACTGGAGACACCTCACCATTAATTATTCTTCTATCCACTTTCATCATATTCAGTCCCTCCCTTTATCTCATTACCGGAACAATTGGCCCACCCAAGACTGAAGTCTCAACAGTACCATGACTGGCCTACCTGTAATCCCTGGGTTGGCTGCGTCTGACCTACAGGACAGACCATATCCCAATCCCCCAACACGGACATGGACCCCTTGACTCTGATAGGCTCAAGTGCTTGCTTAAGTGACCATGGCAAGCCATTGCCCTCGAGAATGAAATAAGACAAGCCTCTTGACTGACTGATCAAAGTCCTCCTTGAACTCACTAAGAACTGGTCGCTTTTCACATTCAGATATGGCCATATGATTGAAGAACTTACAATGCATATGCCCTGTAAATGGCTGACCCTTGTACGTATGACATTGGCATAGCATGGTGCTGCACAGTGACATACCCAACTCATTGCTGTTCAGTGTGACAAATCAACTATGGCAAGCCATCTGACTCTCCCTCTATGCTGAAAAGCAACATGAGCCACAGAGGCTAACAGCCTCCAAGTAAATAAGAAATGAAGCCGACAGCCATAATGCATCTTGCATGAATGAGATATCTGTGTGTCCTGGCACACAAACCAATCAGGCAGAAGCATGGAAGTTGTAGGTGTCTCTGAGCTCCAAAGTGAAGTTCTGAAGGGCTGAAATGGCTTGTGAGTCGGACAAAAGCAGATAATATGAGCTGCTGAGGCTGGTGATTTAGTAATGTTGATATGCATGAACAAGGGGAGGAGCTGGTGTACAGGGATGTTGAGGTGAAGACAGAGCTGGATGATAGCCTGGCGAAGCATACAATGAATTGCTGCCACGGGGGAACTGCTCCAACTTTCATATTGGGAACTGGCACAGTCTAGTTTCCCATGGAAGGAAGAGAGAATTGGAAGCCACAAAGTAATGAGGTGAGTTGGGCTAATAATGAGATGCAAATGCATGGAAATAGCATAATCTATGCTTATTTGCAAGATGCTGAACTCAGTATTTAAATCTTAATGGGGATTTGAGAAAGCATTTTCTCCAAGATTCTGATACTTTTTATTTTCTCCATTTTTTCTCGCATTTCTAACCATTGCCCGCACCACCCTGTGGAATCAAAATTCTGCTCGTTATGTTCTTCTGTATTTATAATTCTCTTGCTGTAGCTTTTACACCAACATGACCTGGACATTTCACCAGCTAGCTTGTGAATGTATTACACAGTATGGGTGCTTAGCTAGAGACATTAGACATGGACCCAGGTTCTATGTTAAGTTAGAGGTGGGAGCAGGAAAATCCACCAACTTCAAAGCCCCTCGGTTAGACAAGAGAAAATTTAGCCTGACTTTTACTCCAATCACTATCCTATAATAGAAAATGAGCAAAATCAGTAAAGAAAAAAAAAGAGATTAATTGACATGCCTCCTAGAGTCAATCTATCTCACTAAATTTATAAGCTAGTCTTACACACAAATTGTGGCTGGTTGAACAAGGTAATGGAGCAGTAAAACTGGTATGAACCAGTGCCTACAGCGAAACAGGAACATTTCCATAATTCAACTTATTCCGTTTTGAAGTATTTATTATTTACAGGGACAAGTTGACCAACTGACCATTAGCTACATTGCAATAAGTCATCAAAATGAGTGATTTGGACTGCAGGCAGAACGACCTGATATTATCTGAGCCTGTCACAATAATTGCTGTTAAGACAGGTTAATGAGTGACAATTACATGTCAAAACTGAATGCTTCTCTCATTATTAAAAGTGGTTTCTACAGTTCCACTTGCACACAACAGATGGATTTACAGTGAGAATATTTTATGTTCATCAGTGATTTATAGGAGTATAATGCAGTGTCATCTAAACACATAAAAACTGTAGAATCAGAGCAGGAGCAGAGCACACTTTAGGGAGGTTATTGATGTAAGCTTAAAATAACAGAATCTTACTATAGAGCCTTAGGGAATCACCAAAGATCCACAGCTAAAAACAGAGACATTCATAACATTTGGAGATGCATATTGGATGGAGTTGCAGTCCTAGAGGTCTCCTTTTCACTAGCAAGACTTTTCTCCTTATCTAGTCGGTATTTTGTGGGTATGAGGAACAGCACATCAGGAAAAGTTGGGTCAAATGACCGATTGCAGTGCTGCATATACTTTATAATTCTATGAACTCACATTTTTAAAAATAGAAAGCATGACTTGTGAAAATGTAAATGCTATTTCTTTCTAAAAACCATGCTCAATTTGTTTCTAACTATCTAACATGGTGGTTAGAATCTCTCATGTAGAAACTTGTTATTGCCTGGCACTTTTGTAATGTGAAGATCACTTGACAGTTGTCAACAAACATCAATGCAGTCCAGGTGTGGTTGCATGTATGGAGACTTTTAATTCATTCACGAGATGAGGGCATCACTGGCTAGGCCAGCATTTGTTGGGGCCATCCCTAATTGCCCAGAGGACAGTTAAGAACCAAGCACATTGCTGTGGGTCTGGAGTCACATGTAGGCCAGACCAGGTACGATGGCAGTTCCTTCCCTAAAGGACATTAGTGAATCAGATGGTTTTTTTGGACAATGGGCAATGGGTTCATAGTCATCGTTAGACTCTTAATTCCAGACTTTTTTTTGTTGAATTCAATTTCCACCATCTGCCATGGCAGGATTGGAAGCTGGGTCCCCAGAACATTATCTGCGTTTCTGGATGTAAATCCTGCGATAATACCACTGGACCATTGCTTCCCTCAAAGTGACTGCTTCAGTGTCAGAGAAGTTGTATCACTGAATTGATGATATAACCCCACTTCTGACATTATGATTATGGAGAGGTCATTGGTGAAGAAGCTGAAGATGGCATGGCTGAGGAGCCTGCCCTGAAGAACTCTTACATCCAGGATCTGGGACTGAGGTGTTTGGCCTCCAACAACCACAAACATCTTCTTTTGCGCTCATCAAGACACCAACCAGCAAGGGCTTGTCATCTCGATCTTCATTGACTTGCATTTGAATAAGACTCCTTAGTGTCACCCTCAGTTTAACACTGTCCTGATGCAATTTTGGGCCTTCCCTGAACGAGGTTGCTAATTTACTGCAAATCAAAATAGATTTGACCTCTTATTCCACGTCCATGAGCAACTACATTGTGAATATATAAACTCATTTCAAAATAACATAATTATTGCATAGAAGTAGAATCCCTACAGGGTGGAAGCAGGCCATTCGGTCCATCGAGTGCACACCAATGATCGGAAAAGCATGGCCAATCCACCTCACCTCCACATCTTTGGACTGTAGGAGGAAACCAGAGCACCTGGAGGAAACCCACGCAGAAACAGGGAAAATGTGCAAACTCCATATAGACAGTCACTCAAAGCTAGAATCGAACCTGGGTCCCTGACGCTGTGAAGGAACTGAGCCACCTTGTCATCCTTTATTCAAAGAAATCCTTAGGCAGTTGGATTTCCTCTCAGGGGTGGGTTGGGTTTTCCTTCACAATTTCCTTCTCAGCTCAGAACTCATGTGTGGGTAAAGTGCCAAATTCTATGGGCAGGCAGGCATGTTCTGAGCTGGGCCCTTCCAAGCTCCAATTTCCAGATACCATCACAAAAGGTACCTGGATGGAACTTCACTCTTTGCGACCTAAGAGTATCACTCAAACTCCACTCATTATCCCTCACCCACCCCTGCAGGTATGGGAGACTTGCCAAAATTCAGCTCTGTTCTTCAGTGGTGAATCCTTAGAGGTTGTCCACCAAGTCATCTGGGAGAGAAGAGATGTACTGTTTGCAAGAGATGGCAACAAGGAGCCATTCTGAGTGACCAAGGCTTCTGAGATCAGCGCCTGTGGTGGACCCATCAGAGAGACTGAATATAGTACTACAAAAGGATGAGTGATCTGCTGCACAGCAGCAGGTAAAATACTACTGTCTTCTCAATGCTTCATCCCCCAATGATTATAGGTCAACATTGCGAGTTTGCTAATGCACAAGACTTCCACACACAAAATTAGGATTCCAGGGATCTCCGTGAAATGCTTTATGTATAATTAATGTCTGTAATTTCAATGCAGCTCTGAATGTTGCACTGCTTGTCAAACAGTACTATTACCTCTCACATATCTGCCAAAACAGAACATGAGCTCCGACACTTAGCAGCTCATGCACCTCAGCTCACTGACTTTTCATCATAACTGGGAGAAGCATTTCACCAAAGTTTTGCATGGAACAAGGGCAATTCCACAAAATTAAGCGAGAGTACTACATATACTAGAGATCGGAAATAAAACCAGAGAGTGCTGGAGAAACTCAGCAGGCCTGGCAGCAATGGTTAGTTATTTTTCCAGTGGTGCTAGGATCCGTGCAAGTGGATACTGCAGAATCCTCATTGTAGCAGACTCCAAAGGAATAGCCTGGGAAACTAAATTTTCCACTGTGCTTGAAGGCCTATGAAAGTCTCCATTTAACTCAGAGATTTCGGAGGTTTCCAATGAAATTATGTGAAGTAGTTACCCAAGAAAAGTTAAACCATTAAGTACACAGTTCAACTCCCGAGTAAGAGTTTAGCAGACGCCACACCCACTTCACATACTCCCAATGATAATTTCTCCAGATCACTTGCACCCTCCAGACCCAATACTGTACTCAGGCAATTAAGACTCCCATCCACTGCTGGAACAGACCCTCAACAGCATTCTGCCACAATTGCTGGACCCAGCTCTTGGCCTCTGCTGATACTGCCTGTCCCAGCCAGACCCCCTTGATTCCAATTTTTCTCTGGCCCTTTGATGTTACACTCGGTCGAATGCAGCCTTGATGTTTAGGGCTGTCACTCTCACCTCATCTCTGAAACTCAGCTCTTTGGCCATATTTCTCCACATGCCCCACTCTGACTCATCCTAAACACTGCATCACTTACCTACCCAGCTGTCGTCTATCCCCTAGCCATCAGGCATCATAGCCCATGGCAGCCTATCACTACCCATTTGGCAACCTACTTACCTAGCCCCCAACCCACCTGTCACCACACTATACTTGGCACCGTATCTAATACCCATAAGACCATTAGACATGGAAGCAGAAGTAGGCCATTCAGCCCATCAAGTCTGATCGACCATTTTCAATTCTACTTCCCTGTCTTTAACCTGGAACCCTTGGCTTGTTTACTGATTTACTTTGATGCCAAATTGCATAACCTCATATTTTCGCACATCATATTCCATCTGCTATATTTTTGCCATTCACTTAAGTGGTCTACATCATTTTCATTGACTCATTTGCGGGACATGGATGTCACTGTTTGGCCAGCATTTATTGCCCATCCCTAGTTGCCCCTGAGAAGGTGGTGATGAGTTGCCTTCTTGAACTGCTGCTATCTATGTGCTGTACTTTGACCCACACTGCCCTGAGGGAGGGAATCCAGGATTTTAA
>NC_063336.1:30292528-30292832 GCF_021869965.1 Rhincodon typus
GATAACAAGGTGTAGAGCTGGATGAACACAGCAGGCCAAGCAGGAAGGAGCAGGAAGGCTGACGTTTCGGGCCTAGACCCTTCAACTTGCTGAATGAGCAAAGACATTTTTCTCTCAGTCCTCATACCTTTTTACCCTGTGAGTGCGTTCTCTAGCTCCATATTCTCCAGCCAGAGGATGGATTCTCTCAGATTTTTCCCAGGGCAGAAATGTCAATTATGAGGGGACATAAGTTTAAGGTAAAAGTGGACTAGGTCAAAGGAGATGTGAGAGGCACATTTTTTACACAGAGAGTGGTAAGTGC
>NC_063336.1:30293232-30337918 GCF_021869965.1 Rhincodon typus
ATGCTGCTTGGCCTGCTGTGTTCATCCAGCTCTACACCTTGATATATATTTCTAAGTCAGGATGGTGAGTGGCTTGGAGGGGAACTTGCAGGTGGTGGTGTACCCATGTATCTGCTGCCCTTGTCCTTTTGATGGAAGTGGTTTTTAGTCTGGAAGGTGCAGTCTAAGGATCTTTGCTGAATATCTGCAATGTATCTTGTAGATAATACACCCTGCTGCTCCTGAGCATCAGTGGTGGAGGGAATGGATATTTGTTGATGTGGTGACAATCAAGTGGGCTGCTTTGTCCTGGGTGTCAAACTTATTGAGTGTTGTTAGATTTGCACCAATCTAGTCAATTGGGAAGTATTTCATCACACTCCTGACTTCTGCCTTGTAGATGGTAGACAGGCTTTGGGGAGTCAGAAAATTAGCTACTTTCTACAGGGCCCCTAGCCTCTGACCTATTCTTATTGCCACTGAAGTAATATGGTGAGTCCAGTTGATTTTCTGATCAATAGCATTCCCCCAGAATGTTGGTAATGGGTATTCAGTAATGGTAACACCATTGAAAGTCAAGGAACAGTAGTTAGACTTTCTTTTATTGGAGATGGCCATTACCTGGCATTTGTGTGGCATGAATGTTACTTGCCACTTACCACCCCAAGCCTGGATATTATCCAGGTCTAGTTGCATTTGAATATGGCCTTCTTCAGTATCTGAGGAGTTGCAAATACTGCTGAACATTGTGCAATCATCGGTGGCCATTCCCACTTCTGACTTATGATAGAGGGAAGGTCATGAATGAAGCAGTTGAGGAAGTTTGGGCCTGCAACACTATCCTGAGGAAGTCCTGCAGAGATGTCCTGGAGCTAAGATGACAGACCTCCAACAATCACAACCATCTCCCTGTATGCTTGGTCTGACTTCAACCAACAGAGAGTTTGCCCCCTGTTACCCATTGATTCCTGTTTTGCTATGGGTCCTTGATGCCACACTTGGTCAAATGCAGCTCAATGTCAAGGGCTATTCACTAGAGTTTTGAAGAAGTCTATACTGCCAGGTATACACGCATATATGAAATATATGTCATATGCATTTATATATTATGTATTTATATATTTGTTGCATATATATACAGTCCTTGTGTAAACAAATGTTTCTGATTTTGACAAACACTTTGGTGCCTGTGAAATAGTTCCGGTGGGCTGAGATAAAAATGAGCATTCATGACATCTTACTGTCATGCAAAACCTGACCTAGAATCCCTACAATGCAGAAAGGGGCCATTCAGCCTATCGGGTCTTCAATGACCCTCCAAAGAACATCCCACCAGACCCAGCTCCCTATCACCCCACAGTTCCCATGGCTAATCCACGTAGGTTACACATCCCTGGACACTATGGACAATTTAGCATGGCCAATCCAGCTACATATCTTTGGACTGTGGAAGGAAACCAGAGCACCAGATAGAAACCTGCACAGACATGGGCAGAAAGTGCAAACACCACACAGACAGTCACCCAAGGCTGGAGTTAAACCTGGGTCCCTCATGCTCTGAGGCAGCTGTGCTAACCACTGAGCCACCACATCGCCTGACCTGCCTGCACTTACTGGCAAAATTTTTAACTGTCGTCAGGAAGTCAACTTTTTTCCTCGCACAAAACCAAGTTCTCCCATTTCCCCACCCACTCTTCTAAAAGCTCCAAGTGGGCCCAGAAGATTCTGCCTTTTATCTTTATAAAGCGATGAGTGGCAGTCTGGTCAGCACTCATCTGTTTTGTCACAGTTTCATTGAAGGGAAATGCCCTCTTTTCCAGTCACACAGGGTAGCCTTACTCTCAGTTAGAAAACAGTATTTCAACAATGTTAAAAATCTCCTCTTGTTTTAGGTGACATTTCAAATACTTTTAAGATGCAGTGTTAGTCCTAACTGTTGGGCCTATGACACTGCAGCTCTTGCTGGCTACATATTGGGTTTTACAGGAAAAGAGAGACTCAGTGATCGAGGGAACAAATGAAAAACAAACAGAAAAGAAATGCAGCAACGTTAGGAAAGTCGAGGGCAGGATAAGCCACTGGGGACACAGTTTTATATTTCCAATTTTTAAACAAGAAAAAAAAATCAACTAACTTTTTTTGGCAAATTAGTCCCACACTTAAAGATTGGAATTACTTTTTTAAAATTATATTTTAGTACTGTGCCAAAGTCAGGATCAATGAAAATGCGGCAGAAAAGTGACAGCTAGGAAATAGTGGTAAACCAATTTACTATCTTAATACATTTTCATAAGCAGATCTAATGTTTCAATTTCTTTCTTTATTTCACTCTGCAAAAAGCATTTCACTTCCTTCCTAATCTGTCATCTTTTATTAATCAGTGTATCCACTACAGAAAGTTACAAAGTGTGGAAAAAATACTTGCAGCGGATAAAGGTTCATTTCTAAAGTTTCATGCAAAGATAATGAGTCATATTTAAATAGAAAAACAGCTCCTTAAAGGATCAATGAAAAGCATGATTAATTTTCTACAAATCTGTATATAAAGGGAGACATGTTACTAATATAAAAGAAACCATTTCTTTTTAATTGCCCTATTTAGGCTGTGTTTCAAAACTAACAAAAATCAAACCTGCTTAACATCCTTTCCTTTAATATACTTTGGCACAAAATTCATTGGAGCTCCTTTAAAACTCCTGTTTTAAAGATGCAAAGGAATTTTCATGGACCTGTAAATGAAGGTAATTGCCAGTGTTGGCTGTGCAGCCCCACTTCTGTTAAGTGCATGGTTTCCCATTAGCTCTTTAATGCATTAATCCATGGATATAGAATTAATAACAGTCTGCACAAGGTATGCAACAGTGCAAGGTTCTAAAAGACTCCATTGTTGGGGTTTCAATCTGATTTTTGGGAAGGGTACAGAATGTAACATTTACGCTGTCTAATATTTAGTGGACTGTTGAACTGATGCAATTTTTAGGTAAACAAGGAAACAACTTGAATTTGCAGATATGAAAATAAAAGGTTGTTAATTGACTGACAAAGTGTGCCCTGTGTGTTTGGAAGTTGGCTGCTCTATAAATGTAAAGCATTCCCATGAATTATTTACAATTTTATTGTGTCAGGTTGAAGCTGCAATAGCAGTTTTCTTTAATTATTGAGAAATGAGATGAAGAGTCAGTTCAATGGTACTGGACATCATTAAGACAGATGAAAACTCGAACTGATGGCAAGGTAAATCACAGAATATCAGTTAATGGTTCCCAGCTTTGGAACAGAACAATTTCTATTTCAAGATGACAGTCGATCTGACATCACTTGCTTCTTGGGCTTGCAATGTGGTCCATTTGTTATTGCAGAGTTTAAATGCTGCTCTATTGCAGTACGATAATCATAAGTTTAGCATACTATTCATTTTTCCAGAGGTAGCATCATACTTAGTACTGAATGCATAATCTGTGCAAACAAGCACAATGTCCATCTTACATTCCTTAGTTTGATGGAGGTATTCGCCTGTACCATATACCTTTGCTCCACCATGTCCCCTAAAAATACCATCACAATCCATGCTTTGCTGATATTGAAGCATAATCAGAGAAAGGACAGGATCAAAATATTGTTTATGACATTTCCAGGAAGTTAGACATTTGTAATTAAGGTATTAATTAGCTTACAGGCTTAATACAAAGACACAAAATAGATTGTTCAATGATATCCTCTTTCATTTTCCAATTAGAATGAGTGGAATTTTTAACAAAACGTAAGGTTTTTGAAGGTACACTAATTACTGTACATATTTTGTAGCCAATTTTAACTTTGTATGATAATGCAATATTGACAAGATTGGATCAGTTGTCCTGATTTTTAGCCGTAAAATTTCATTCTTTTACACATTCACATCAAAGTTAGGATTCTAGTGCAAGGGAGAAATATGCTTTTTCTTTTTGGTGTATGAAAGAGCACCCTGCTCCTCTGGTTCCATAAGAAAGCAATAACTAAATACTTTACTCCTGTTACTATGTTCTTAAAACCACTAACTTTTTTGGTCTCTTCTGGAGCTGAACGCCTTTAGTCCCAAGATGACCTGGTGCGAATTAAGTCAGGCCTTGATTTTGTTAGTGAGCATTAATTTCTCTAAATAACATTAGAGAAAAGCCCCTCTGCTTTGCGCAGTGTCCTTACTGGCCACTCAGGATGGTCATGAATGACTGGGATGTGAGGAAATAAGTAACTCAGAGTGTTTTAACCTCCTACCTATTTTCCATCTGTGAAGTTAATATCACCACCATAATTTCATACAGACATTGATGGTCTACCAAGATGGCTGTTTGGAATGTTGTCAATAATGAACCTCAGAAGTGGTAAGTTGTATAAGTGCCACAGTCTGCAATTCTGATCTTTGCTGTATCCTTCAATTGGATTGAATCCTACTGCATCAGTCTGCAATTCTGATCTTTGCTGGTATCCTTCAATTGGATTGAATCCTTTCTGTTTTCTTTCATTTACTGAGTATGATGAGGCCATCATTCATTACACATGCTTAATTACCCTTCATTAACCTCTGGAGTCCATATTGATGATAGTATTTGTAGTTTTGATAAGGTGGTAAGTCATTTCAGAGGCTAATGTTGTGCGTCTAGAATCACATGTCATCCACGCCACTAACAATGGTGCATTTTCTTCCCTAAAAGGCCTTAATGAATAAATTGGAATTATGTAACCATTTGTTAGTTTCACAGTGACCATTACTGATATGAGCTTTTTATTTGGTATGCCTCACTGGGGTAGCATGCCCTGCTTCTTGGAGTCATCACAAAAGTTAAAGATTCTATAAAAGTATACAAAATTCCCCAATTTACCTGTCTTTTGCATCCAGGTTGAGAGAAACACTGACCAAGTTTCCATTCTGACAAGAATCACTGTGCCTTCTAAAGAATTAGATTCTAGCTGTAGATAAACAACTATAGACCATTGACAAATAATTCTACTAGTTAAGACTTTAACTTCTTTATAAAACTCACCCTATACATGCATACGGAGAGACACAAAAAATGTGGGAGTTATGGACAGAGGGAAAGGCTGCGAAGGCATAGAGTCCTAGAGTCCAATAGCACAGAGACAGGCCCTTCTGCCCAAACTGGTCCATGCTGATCCCATTTCCCCGCACTTGGCCCATATCCTTCTGAACATTTCTTATCCATGTATTTGTCTAAATGCCTTTTGAATGTTGTTATTGTACCCACCTCAACCACTTCCACTGGCAGCTCATTCCATGTGCATACCACCCTTTGTGTAAAAAAGTTGCCCCTCAGGTTCCCAAATACTCCCCCTCTTAACTTAAACTGATGCACTGTAGTCCTCAATTCCCCAGCCCTGGGAAAAAGACTGAGTGCATTCATCCTATCCATGCCTCTCATGATCTTATACACTTCTATAAGATCCCCCTCTCAGTCTCCTACAATCTAAAAAAAAAATCCTAGCATGTCTAATCTCTCCCTATAATTCGGTCCCTTGAGTCCTGGCAACATCCTTGTAAATGTCTTCTGCACTCTTTCCAGTCTATACTTAACGCCCTGACTGATGAAGACCAGTGTGCCAAAAGCCTTTTTAACTGCCCTGTCTACCTGTGACTCCATTCAGAGAACTGTGCACCTGAACTCCAAGGTCCCTCTGTTCCACTACACTCCTTAAGGTCCTACTGTTCACCAAGAAACTCCCACCTTGATTCAATGGCCCCTGCACTATGTTTACTAAGACAATCCTGTTGACTTGTCAGGACTTGTAGCTCCCCGATCATCCTTCTCCAGGTATTTTCACTTGCTTTCAGGATGCACAGGGCAACTGGGTCACACTCATAATATTTCTGATTTAATGGTTAAAAGCCACAGTTTACAGCAACTGATGAGGGGAAGTAAATTGTCTTTCTTCGGTCTTGAGGTGATTTTTACTGCAGAGAAAAATACAGTCAATTCCTCTTCAGAGGTTCTGTCCAAACATACATACCAACAAGTTCAACTACCTGGGAGTTATGGACAGAAGGAAAGACTGTGAAGGCATACAGTCATAGAATCCTACAGCACAGAGACAGACCCTTCCGCCCAAACTGGTACATGCTGACCAAAATGACCATCCATGCTCACCCCATTTCCCTGCACTTGGCCCATATCCTTCTGAACACTTCCTATCCATAGTTGTTAGCAAGCAGAAGGCCTTTCTCATTGACAACTGATCACTCCCCCACCAACCAATGATCTACATGCTGCTGGCTAAATCTCTCATTGTAAACATCTCCTGGCTCCAACTTGTCTGTAGTAACCTCCCCCACTGTTTGACCAAATAACAGTGTAAACAGCACTTACAATGAGTGTTAGTTAAATTGCTTTTAAAAAGTGCAGTGATCTTTTCCATAATCCTTGCTTTTCATAGAATCCCTACAACGTGGAAGCAAGGCATTCAGCTCATCAAGTCTACACTGACCTCCAAAGAGTACCCACCCAAACCCATCCCTTACTCTATCACCCTGCATTTCCCATGGCTAATCCACCTAACCTGCACATCCCTGGACACTCTGGGCAATATAACATGGCCAATCAAACTAGCCTGCATGTCTTTGGAGTGTGGGAGGAAACCCACACAGACATGGGCAATGTGCAACTCCACATAGACAGTTGCCTGAGAGTGGAATTGAACCTGAGTCCCTGGCACTGTGAGCACCATGCCACCTTTATAATTAGCTCTTTTTCCAATTCCGTTCACAATCAAAAATGCAAAGAACAATACAGATTTTGTATATTCCAAACAAAAATAATAATAAGTTGAATTTTAATTTCCAAATTACTATAGTGGGGTTTGAACTGAATACTAGTCTAGACCTTGACACGATTTGGTACCAGAAGTTTCATTTGTAATCCAGAAATTTTCAAAATAAGTGACTTTTTCTGTAGTAACTCTTAATGCACTTTAGCTTTACATCTGACCAATAAGTGCAAGATAATTGCTGGAAGTTAGGAAAGTAATAAACATTAGAAATGCACAATAGATCAAATGATATGTGAAAGAGAACAACAGATTAAGTTGTCTGTTTGGCATGCTCCCTTATTAGAAAGTTGAATCTTCAAGATCTACACCAGAGAATTGATAATCCAAGCAGCACTTCAGTGGTGCGACTCAACCAAGGCTGCATTCCCACTCTTCCAAATTGTGGACTTACATATGAGTTATTGCAGGCAGCTCAAAGATTCTTTCCTTGGTGAATCTCTGGTTGTTATTGTCAATTCATATATCGTTCACAGTGTAATCTACTAAGGTCAAACCCTTGTGCATTCCAAAGCTGTGAGAATAAAACTTCCTTCCAGGATTGAGGTAAAGATTGTTATATTGGAAATAATTGTAGTTAGAATTAGTTATCTATTTTCATAATACTAAAATTGATATAGTGAAATAACAAAAATATTTGCCAAAGATTTATAACAACAGTGTCGAAACTTGGAATTACTTTTGTATACGCCAGCATTCTAAAATGTTTGGTTTATTAGTGTATTTGTGATTTTGGTGCATATAATCAAACAAACAAATCTTCCCACTACAGATGTAGCTTTTCAAAACAGAGTCAAGTGAGATCTGTAAGAACATAACGTGCAATGGGAGATTTATTTTCAGAGGTTATGATCATTGTGTTTGTAAACACAGTGATTAAAATACAGTGACTGCTTTGTAATTTATTTAAAGGTAAATTTACAATCAGAATGTAAAGGAATGACTTGTATTGACAATATGTTCAATAAGAGGATTGTAACAACTCATGCTTGTAAATTTGGAATTGATATACATTGTCCAAATTGTAGAACCATAGAATGTTTACAGCATTGAAGCAGGTCATTCACTCATTGAACCCAAACAGATCTCTGCAACAGCAATTTAGTTAGCTCTGCTCCTCTGCCCTAATGAGAGCTTTACATTAAAAAACTGTTATCATTACAAAACAGCAGTTACCTAATTTATCATAAGGGCAGTCTTTCTATTCTTAGTTTTTTTAACAATACATGTTTTTGATAATTAATTTTGACATTAAAAATACTAATAAGATTTTATGATGATGAGTCATCTGCACTGATTTTTATAATCAAGGGCTGGTCATAAAAAAAGTCACAATGAAAGTTTTGCAAAACTTTAAAAGGTTTGCAATAAACGTTTGTTTTTAATGAGCGATCAGCAGCATTCTGCAATCTGACATTTCTAATAATTGGGATTGCTATAATGAGAGCTTTTCAACAAATAGCTTCATTTTGATGAGGCTGGGCTGTTCAATACAATACCAATCACTTCCCGCTGCTTTCACGCTCTGCATTCATTCACATGTGAAGTCCTTTATCCTTCATTGCTCCCAAAGTAAATCATGACTTTAAGCTAATTTGAACCATTAGCAAAATAAGTATATTGCATTGGCTCAGATGAAAAATAAAAGTCAAAGTAAACCAGTCTAATCCAAGCTAATGCGTTGTCCCTGAGTATTTCAAAAATCTGACCCTCTAAGATTTTCAGTGACACTGGACTTCTGATGACAAGCTTATGTTTTTATATGAGTCAAATCCTGAGGGATGAAGAATATGCTGAAAGTGTATGTTGGAAGATATCCAGTGTCCACAAACAGGTTTGATTGTACTTTGATGCCAGTTACATTCGGGGAGCGGAAGATCTGTTGAAAAATCAGCTTGACTCTTCAATCATTTCTTCCTTTCCCAAAGAAGAAAGAAAGGCCTGTTTAAATCAGCTTCAAATCTGAAAACTGTAGGTGTATGACTGTGCCCTGGTGTACAGTAATCTGTTATTGCAGGTGGCCGTGCTCAAAGCACTTCCGAATTTTGAGAAGAAGATCATGCTACATTAATTATATTTGTGAATAACAGCAGAATCCCTTCATTTAAAACATATTTTATTTTACATCAGTCAAGACAAGAACTTTCTGTCACTTGTGAGCTCATGCCACATGGCTTAGCAGAGAAAATAGAATAAACCACCAATGGCCCTACTCTAATGGAGTCAATGTGGCCCAAAATAGGTATTTAACCTTATGTGGTAACCACAGGTCAATTGGTTTGGAAGGCTTGAGCATCCTCTGATTGCCTGAAGTATTTTCAATCCGTTTAAAATTAACTGAAGAAATAGTAATTTGGAATAAAGGTAGCAATTAAGCAACACTTGAAAATGGTCAGAGAGTTTGTGAAAACGCCCACTTGCTGTAAATCAGCTTGTGCTTTGCTGTTTAAAGTGCATTTATTCATTACATCTGAGTATCTAAATACCCACAAAGATACATAAAAATGAGGTCAGGAAATACTGCAAAAGCCACACAACATTCCCCTGCCAATGCCAATCCCTTCTAAGAGGATTCATTGTGCAATCCTCCCACATGATAACTCAGTAAAGACAGCACCCACTGTCTTTTCTTTTTAGGGAGTCTCATATGAATCAAGCCCAGACCAATGAGATGAAAATCTCTTCTCTTTCCATAAAGGACCATTTGAGATTTGGCCCTGATCTGTCTTAACAGAGTTTCCTGAATTCTGAGATGAATGTGAGTAGCAGATGCTTGGTGTAGGATTGGAATGTGGTCAGTCAGGTGGACCACATAGGATATGAGATCCCTGATTGGGGCTGTTATTCTGGTTCAATCAGGGAGCCTTGGCTGACGGATAAAAACAGGAGTGTCAAAAGTTCTGTTTGAACTTTTGTCAAAAGGAGGCAGCTCTGTGCCAGCTGAGTCAGTATAATGTACTGTGCACGTGTAAATAAAGGGTGACTTAGTGATGGGACTTTGCCCTTCATGGAGTTATTTCAGTGGTAACAAGAGAAAAATGCGCCCTTGAAGATATTCACTCATAACAGTCGTCTTTGAGTTGGGGCAAGCATTTCTGGCATTGTGACACTATTTGGGAAGCTTGACTCATTCGATCTTGCCGTTGGAGACTGGGCCCAGTAAGTGGAAAGAATGTGTTATTTTTTCAGGGCCAGTGACATGGGGAAGATGAAAAGCAACTAGTAATTCTCCTGACAGCTTATAGACCCACAGCTTTTTCTGTTGCTGCTGGTATGGGGGGTCAAGACAGCAAAAGTGTTCCACTAGGCCTGAACTGAGTAAAATAACTCAAAGGCCAGTATCCAGGAGAGTTCACACCCTGGAAGTCTACCTACATCTGGTTGGGAACAGTTAAATTGCTTAGCAACGTCCAAATTCAGAGCCAATCAAAATAAACATCTGCTTAAATGGTCACCCGGATCTAATAGAGGTTGATACCAGCGTGGCTGTATCAGTGATTGTGGAACCAGTCTTTACCAAAATTCGCCCTTTACTCCAAACCTTTCTGTGTGACCTTGGCTAGGCTGAGAACCTATACCAAGGAACATTTATAGATTAAGTGTACAACTTCAGTTCCGGTCTTTTATGATAAGCAGCTGGTTCTTGATTACAATAAACCACTCAGGACCAAGCTCAATGGGGTGAAATTGATTGAGAAAGATTCACCTTGATAGGCTCAACATTTTTTGATTAGAAAGTGATTGCCTGAGTGAAGTCCTAATTAAGTACCCCGAAGTCTCTCAGGAAGGCTGACCAGGAAGCAATTCCACAATTCTGCAAGTCCCACCCACCGCCATTTGCATTACATGCAAAAGTAGAGGCAGAAATCAGGAGGCTGGAAAATGAAGGAATCATCAAACCAGTCCAGTTTTGCTGAATGGGCGGCACTGGTTGTACCGATTGTGAAGCCCAACGTGTCGGTTTGCCTCTTGTGGGGATTTCAAGCAAACCCTAAACCACTTTTGGCAGCTGGATAAATTCCCATTCCCTCACATAGACGACCTATATGCAAAGCTGGCAGCGGGTGCTGTCCTTCATGAAGCTGGACATGAGCCGTGAATTCCTGCGACTTGATTTGATGAGGATTCCCAGAAGTATGCCACAAATAATACCCATAAGGGTTTGTACCAATACATGAGACTGCCATTTGGGGTATCATCAGCCAGCTGGCATTGTGACATCATTTCCAGTTGATGATGGAAAACATTTTACAAGTCCTACCCCAGGTTGTCATTTATTTGGCAGACATGCTAATAACTGGGAAGACTAATAAAGAGCATTTAGACAACTTAGACATAGTGCTTAAACATTTCACCAAGGTGGGAAAACTGTGTGTGCCAGGCGCTCCAAGTCACCTATTTGGACTACCGAATCAATAAGAGCAGGTTACACCAATTGGAAATTAAATGGAGGTGATCAACATTTCTCCAGCTCCCATGTCTGTACCAGACCTTAGGTCTTTCCTTAGGTTGATGAATTATTATGGACAATTCCTACGTAACCTGGCCTCCATCCTGGCACCCTTACATCTGCTGTTGAAAATGGGTCAGCCTTGGAAATGGTCTCATAGTCAAGTAGCCTTTAGGGAAGTGAAGAAGCAGCTATCGTTGTCTAAGGTGTTGGCCCAATATGATCCCAAGCAAGATGTGGTGCTGACATGTGATACTTCCCTATACAGTATCAGAGTAGTGGTGGCTCACCATTGGCCCAGCAGAGAGGAATGCCCAACAGCGTATGGTTCCCAGGCTTTGAAGCCGAATAAAAATATTCCCAGATAGAGAAGGAAGGTTTGATAGTTATCTTTGGTGTGAAAAAGTTCCACAAATACCTTTACGGAGGTAAATTTGTAATAGTTACGGACGTAAATTTGTAATATTAATGGACCACAAACACCTGCTACGGCTAGTTAAAAAGGCAATGGGCCATGTTGCCCATAGCTTCAGGTCGAACTCAGCGGTGAGCTCTTATTCTGAGTGCATGCAATTACAAGTTGGCCAAGTGGCAAATGCGGATGCCTTGAGCTGCCTCCCAATGGTTCTGGTTTTAAACTTTCTGGACACCTCTCCAGTCACCGCTGTGGATGCAAAATGATCCCGTCCTGGCATAACTGTGGCGATGGGGGAAACAAAAGGGCTGCCACAACCAGAACTGAAATCTTTTTGGACCGGGAGAGACCAGATCACCGTACAGGACGGCATATTATTATGGGGAGCAAGAGTGATTGTCCCGAGCAAAGGTCGCCGCCACATACTGGCTGAAGTCCACTAGGGTCATCCAGGGGTTTCCAATATGAAGATGTTGGCAAGAAGTTATGTCTGGTGGCCAGGATTGAATACAATCAGAGTCATGTTGGTTGGGCAGTGCCCTGAGTGCAAACAAGTGCAAAAATTTCCACAAGCAGCTCCCCCAAATTCGTGCGAAAAGCTAGATAAACCCTGAACTCGGTTACACACTGACTATGCCGATCCTTTCATGGGCTATATGTTCCTAGTCATTGTGGATGCCCACTCAAAGTATTCGGACATGAAAACAGTTAATTTATGAAACATGGGGATAATGATTGAAACGCAGCAAGAATCTTTTGCAATACACAGACTCCCAGAGATGTTGCTCACAGACAGCGGGCCATCATTTACCAGCAAGGAATTTGAGTATTTCTTAAAGTCAAATGGCTTTGGGCATACAAAGACCGCTCCATACCGTCCATCACCCAATGGTCTGAAGGAAAGAGCAGACCAAATATTAAAGGCATGCTTAAATAAATAGCCTACACAGCTTCACACAATACAAACTGTCCCGGTTCCTGTTTGGTTATAGGATCATCCCTCATGCAACTACCCCTCTGTGCTGGACAACTCCACCAGGGATGCTAATGGGGAGAAGGCTCTGCACCAGGTTAAACCGGATCTTCCCAGACCTGGAGGGGAGAGTGAAAAGACATCAGGAATGCCAATGCCGGACACAAGACTTCTGTAAATGAGAGAGGCAGTTTACTTCAGGGGCTGATACTTGGTATCAAAACCACGGGGATTGCCCTGCAAGGGTAAAAGGCATGGTCAACGCGAGGTCAGGACCAGTAAAAAGTTCAGGTAGGTGAAGTGGTCGTGAACAAGCATATGGACCACATTAAAGCTGCAAACTCGCAAACGGGGCAGGAGCAAAACATAGCCGGTCCCTCAAAATGTCTGGCAAGACTGTCAGAACCTATGGGTTTTCCTCCTCTACCTAGTGCTGAAGAAATATCTGAGGACAAGATGGAAATGGCAGTTGACACAGCCTCAATGCCATTACCACCAGAAGAAGAAGATGAATTTCTTCCGAGATGCTCTGAGTGCAAGAGGTGGGCTATGGTCCGGTACACACTGCCAGAATCCGAGGCAGAGTCAGAGGAACCGGACCTGGTGTGAAAGTACCTCAGGAGAAGCTACAGGAAAAAGAACAGGCCTAAGTCCCAGGCCTTAGAGGGGGAGGGATGTGGTGATTAGAATGAGGTCAGTCAGATGGATCTCATTGAATATGAGTTCCCTGATTGGGGCTGTTAAACTGGTCTAATCAGGGAGTCATGGCTAATAGATATAAACAGGAGTGTCAGAGATTCTGTTCACTCTAGGATCTACCTCTGAGCTAATTGGATCAGTGTAATGTACTATGCATCTGTAAATAAAGGGTGATTTGGTGATGGAATGCCAGCCTTTGTGGAGTTATTTCACTTGGCAGACAGTCTCTCCCATTCAGAATAAGCATTGAAACCGCACTCAGATAAGCCATGATCTTAGCATATTGGTGCAGCAGCTCAAATGACCAAAAGGTCTACTCATGCTGCTAATTTATGCATTCTGGTTTTATGTTAACCCTCTAAAAATGTAGAATTATGTTTCACTTTTGACATTGTAACCAATCCCATGGTGCTGCATAGTAGCATAATTTAACAAAAATCAGAGTCAGATAAGGTAATAGGTAAAGTGATCAAATACTTAGATCCCAATGAGCATCTTAAAGGGGGACTGAAAAGTGATAAGATTTTGGCAGGAATGCCCTGGAGAGCAGCATTGGCTGTCAATGATGGAATGCAGGAAGCAGGCAGAACTGGAGGAAAAATAAGTTCTTGGAGGGGCTGAATGGCTGGGAGAGGTTGCAGAGATAGTAATGATGCTGAATGCAAGGATAAGAATTGTAAGCATGAGGTATTTCTTGAATAGAAACCACTGTTGGCCAAAGAGCACAACAGCCATGTGTAAAAGAGATTTAGTGCAACATAGATGTGAGCATAGAGTTTTGAATCAGACTGTTCAATGCCCCATGAAGTCAATAAATCTTTAATTAATACTATAGCAAATAGAAATCATATCAAAGTCTAAGCAATAACAAAACCTCATGTAAATAGTATCTTTATAAGCAATAATAAAAACTGAAAATGCTTGAAATGGTCAGCAGGTCAGGCAGCGTCTTTCGCATTTCAAGTATGTGATCTTTCGTTGCCTGGAAAAATGAAGTCTGTTTTCTTTTCCACACATGCTGGTTGACCTGCTGGATATTTCCTGTATTTTCTGTTTTTGTTTCAGATTTCCAGCATTTGCAGTATTTTGCATTTGCCTTCATAAGCAATTTTGCTTGAGCAATGAAACGTGAAAGAAAAATATAGCTTCAGGCTTGCCTTATTATTCAAGGCAAATGTGTCAAAAATCCAACAAGCCTCCAACTTTTGATTTATTTGTAATGAGTAGAATGAACGTGTCCAACCCTTGCTAGTCTATTAGTAAAAGAAGAGTGCAGTACCTGGCAGATCAGCGGTATTAAGTGAAAGTTCAAGATGACCAGATTTCAAGGGGCTCTGTAAGTTTCTGGTAATTCATAACACCACACAGTTCTGGAAATTCCTTCAATGAACTTTCATCATTGTAGATTGACGCATTTGCTTTGGATGTCTTTCATTCCATGCTGAAGTCAATAAAGCTAAATCATATGTAACATGGCAAAGGAATTCTAACAAAAGGTCTTTATTTGAAGAGCTAAATTCTTTTATAGTCATAATTTATTTTAGGAACTCTTGGAAACTGCCATTTTGTATTGGCCTACATTCAGTCTTACAGAGATTTTAGAAGTGATTGGTGGAAATTTTATTTCATGCATCAACTGTTTTCTTAATTATGTATACTTGAACAATGTGGAGAGCAATTGTCCAAAAAACCTATGGTATATTAAATGTATTTACTATATTGATGGATATATTTAGTTTTAAAAAATACTGCTTTATTCTGTACAATGCTTTCAACAGATATAACTATAATCCATAATATGGTTGGCAGAAATTGAAGCTAGAGAGGGACAATGTGCAAACTTGGCATGTAAAGAATATCAAGATGGCAGTGCATCTACATTTGGATTTTTTGCTCCATTGGTTACTTACATTTTCTATTTCATATAACATAAGTCAATTGCATCAAGAGTGGTCAGTATCCAGGAAGATTTGTGGATTCAATGTTGAATCCCAAATACAAATCTTACACTTGTAGATAGAGGACAAATTGATTTTTTTTTTCAAGAGTAGGAAGTGGTATTGCAATATTATACATGGGGGAAGATTGATAGATTTATAAATTTCATTGGGTAATTTAGGAGATCTATTTTAACACAAATAACTTTAATGTATTGAGGTTGCTTTATGATTCTTTCACTGTGTCAGACTACAAATCACAGTATAGACAATAGAGTAGGATTTTGCACTGGAGCCAGGTAAACAATACTGGGATCATTCTGGTTCATGAACTAACTCAAAGTAGCAGCTCACTTTCCAATTGAGTTTTGTTTTACTTTATTCACTTGTGGGATATTTGTGTCACTGGCTGGGCCAACATTTATTGCCCCATCAGAGATAGTAGGAACTGCAGATGCTGGAGAATCCGAGACAACAAGGTGCAGGGCTGGATGAACACAGCAGGCCAAGCAGCATCATAGGAGCAGAGAGGCTGACGTTTCGGGCCTAGACCCTTCATCAGAAAAGGGGGAGGGGAAGGGGGTTTTGAAATAAATAGGGAGAGAGTGGGAGGCGGATAGAAGAGGGATAGAGGAGAGGATAGGTGGAGAGGAAACAAACAGGTCGAAGAGGCGGGGATGGGGCCAGGAAAGGTGAGTGTAGGTAGGGAGTTGGGAAGGGGATAGGTCAGTCCAGGGAGGACGGACAGGTCAAGGGGGCGGGATGAGGTTGGTCGGTAGGAGATGGAGGTGCGGCTTGGGGTGGGAGGAGGGGATAGGTGGGAGGAAGAACAGGTTAGGGAGGCAGGGACGAGTTGGACTGGTTTTGGGATGCGGTGGGGGGAGGGGAGATTTTGAAACTTGTGAAATCCACATTGATACCATTGGGCTGCAGGGTTCCCAAGCGGAATATGAGTTGCTGTTCCTGCAACCTTCGGGTGGCATCGTTGTGGCACTGCAGGAGGCCCAGGATGGACATGTCGTCTGAGGAATGGGAGGGGGAGTTGAAATGGTTCGCGACTGGGAGGTGCAGTTGTTTGTTGCGAACCGAGCGTAAGTGTTCTGCAAAGCGGTCCCCGAGTCTCCGCTTGGTTTCCCCGATGTAGAGGAAGCCACACCGGGTACAGCGGATGCAGTATACCACATTGGCAGATGTGCAGGTGAACATCTGCTTGATGTGGAAAGTCTTCTTGGGGCCTGGGATGGGGGTGAGGGAGGAGGTATGGGGGCAGGTGTAGCACTTCCTGCGGTTGCAGGGAAAAGTGCCGGGTGTGGTGGAGCTGGAGGGGAGTGTGGAGCGGACAAGGGAGTCACGGAGAGAGTTGTCCCTCCGGAAAGCAGATAAAGGTGGGGAGGGAAAGATGTCTTTGGTGGTGGGGTCGGATTGCAGATGGCGGAAGTGTCGGAGGATGATGCGTTGGATCCGGAGGTTGGTGGGGTGGTACGTGAGGACGAGGGGGATTCTTTTTTGGTTTTTATTGCGTGGACGGGGTGTGAGGGATGAGGTGCGGGAGATGTGGGAGACACGGTTGAGGGCGTTCTCGACCACCGAGGAGGGGAAGTTACGGTCCTTGAAAAACGAGGACAACTGAGATGTACGGGAGTGGAATGCCTCATCCTGGGAGCAGATGCGGCGGAGGCGAAGGAATTGGGAATAGGGGATAGCATTTTTGCAGGAAGGTGGGTGGGAGGAGGAGTATTCTAGGTAGCTGTGGGAGTCGGTGGGCTTGAAATGAATATCGGTTTCGAGGTGGTTGCCCGATATGGAGACAGAGAGGTCCAGGAAGGGGAGAGAGGTGTTAGAGATGGTCCAGGTAAATTTAAGGTTGGGGTGGAAGGTGTTAGTGAAGTGTATGAACTGTTCGAGCTCCTCGTGGGAGCACGAGGCGGCACCGATACAGTCATCAATGTAACGGAGGAAGAGGTGGGGTTTAGGGCCGGTGTAGGTACGGAAGAGGGATTGTTCCACGTAACCTACAAAGAGGCAGGCGTAGCTTGGGCCCATGCGGGTACCCATGGCTACCCCCTTTGTCTGTAGGAAGTGGGAGGAATTGAAAGAGAAGTTGTTGAGTGTGAGGACGAGTTCGGCTAAGCGGATGAGGGTGTCAGTGGAGGGGGACTGGTCGGGCCTGCGGGACAGGAAGAAGCGGAGGGCCTTAAGGCCATCTGCATGGGGAATGCAGGTGTAGAGGGACTGGCCGTCCATGGTAAAGATGAGGTGTTGGGGACCGGGGAATTGGAAGTTCTGGAGGAGGTGGAGGGCGTGGGTGGTGTCACGGACATAGGTAGGGAGTTCCTGGACCAAGGGGGAGAAAATGGAGTCGAGATAGTTGGAGATCAGTTCGGTGGGGCAGGAGCAGGCGGAGACAATGGGTCGACCAGGGCATTCAGGTTTGTGGATTTTGGGAAGGAGATAGAAGCGGGCAGTGCGAGGTTGGGGAACGATGAGGTTGGAGGCCGTGGGTGGGAGGTCACCTGAGGTGATGAGGTTGTGGATGGTTTGGGAGATGATGGTTTGGTGCTCAGGGGTGGGGTATTCTTGAAATAGGAGCATCATAGTGGTCCGCTCCTATGATGCTGCTTGGCCTGCTGTGTTCATCCAGCCTTGCACCTTGTTGCCCCCATCCCATTCATCTGGGTACAACTCAGCTGAAGCTAATAAAGAGTGCACTTTCAGTTGATTCACTTTCCAGTTCTTTCCTTTCACCTGCTTTCTCTGCTGGATGGTGGCCAATTTGCAGGCTGCACTTGCCTGCGTTGCCTTGGCTTTATACACCCTCTCCTGGGCAGTCTGAGCCACCTCCATCAAGGTAACCTTCTGTTGTTCTGCTGCCAAAAGAGTGGACCCAATTTACCATTCACCTCCTTTAATATTTGTACTTCATAAGTTAACTTACAGAGGCCAGTCAACAGAATATATTTCATTTGGGTGACACCCTTGATCTACTTGGGAAATCCCACTTCCTCCAGACAGTACAGCAGGATATGGAGTAGTCCCTTGGGATGTTGCTGCAAATCCTTGTCCCAAAATTGCAGGGACCGTAGCTTATCCAACCAGTTCAGTAGCGCCCCAAGCTCCATCATTGGAAGGAAGGGGAGCCGAGGATTATCAGATCAGCCACGATCTATTTGAACGGTGGAGCAGATTCAATGAGCTGAAAGGTCTGCTTCTGCTCCTATATCTTATGGTCTTAAGAGGGACTGCTCTTAAATAAGAAGATTTATCACATGTTTGCTATAACTCTCATAACATTTAAGAAGTATTTAGCCAAAGAGTTGTGATGCCAGGGCATACTATGTTATGGGCCAAGTGCTGGAAAATGAGACTAAAATAGCTAAGTGTTTTAAAGTTTTGAGAAGATTTGTAGTTTGGGTTGTGGATGAGGTTGTAGACTTGCTCGCTGAGCCGCTGTGTTTGGTTGCAGATGTCTTGTCACCCTGCTAGGTAATATCGTCAGTGCGCCTCCAGTGTTCTGTGCCGCTTATTATTTATATGCCTCGGTTAGCCAGCAAAAGACATGACCAATTCTCACTTGTCTCACTACTACGCACGGACACAAGGGACATGAATTCAACTGAGACAACACATCGATAATCGCACGAGCCAAACAGAGACACACCAGAGAATTCCTGGAGGCCTGGTATTCCAATCAGAACTCCATCAATAAACACATTGAATTAGACCCTGTGTACAAACCACTGAGAAACAAAACTGGAAATAATACCAATCACCCCAGCAAACTCAGGCATATAAATAACAAGCAGGACAGAACACCAACGCTTCACTAGAGGTGCACTGACGAAGTTACCCAGCAGGGTGACAAAATGTTTGCAACCAAACCCACCGGCTCAGCGAGCATGTCTACAACCTCAGTTAAGTGTTTGTTTTTGACTGGCGCACACTCGATGGGCTGAAGGGCTTCTTTCTGTGCTGTAGATCTCTGTGAATCCATGACTGTGTGACCATCACAAGGATGCGGAATGACGACTCCTGCCCCCATCAAAGTGTCCTTCCTCTTGGGTATTTCACTCAGATCCTGCCGACTATGCTAAATGTAATGTTAGGCTGAAATGCCTTAACTGGTTTTTTCAGATCTGATCAAAATGAGGACGAGAGGATATGTTTGCTTCAATATAATGCAAATTTATTAGCTTAAATTACTTAATCAATACTTAGATTGGTATCAATCATTAGCTTAAACTACTTATATATATTCCAACAGTTGAGTCTCAAATCCTTTTGCTTGTTGGGGTCTGCTTAACAATGGCTGGCACTTGGAACTCCATCTCAATTTCTGCAGTTCTGATTGTGAACTGAGTCTGCTGGTAAAGTCCAATGAATTGTGAAAAGATCCTGATATTATTAGTATTCTGGGTTTAATGGTACATGCTGAATTGACCCTTCTGAGTGCTTTTCCCAAGCATTCCTCTGTGCTTGGAAGTCAAAAACATGTGCAGGTGTCACTGCAAGACAGTGTGTCCCCATTCCTAGTCCATCTTCTGGCAAAACAGCTTATTGTCATGAACCTTTCCACTCTTCATCTATGGCTTGTTGTAATGTCCAATTAACCTTTAATTATCTGGATTGGAGATGTCATTTTCAGTATCATACTGTACAACAATTTGTATGAATGACTTAGATGAAGGGACAGAAAGCATAGGTGTCACGTTTGTTGACAATACAAATTTACGGTAAGAAAGTAAGTTGTGAAGAGGAAAAATGAGGCTATACACTTACAGATAAGTTAAATGAGTGGACAGAGCTGTGACAAATGGAGTATAATGTGGGAAAATGTGAAATTGTCTATTTTGGATTAAATGAAAAAAAGATGCACCTTATGTAAGTGATGAGAGATAGCAGACTTCAGAATGCAAAGTTGTTCTAGCGCATGACTCACAAAATGCAAGTCCAGCAAGAAAAACCAATACAACATCACAAAGGGAATTGAATAAAAAAGTAGGAAATCTATGCTTCAGTTGTACAGGGCACAGGTAAGATAATATCGGGAGCACTCTGTGCAGTGTTTTGGTCGCCTCATTTACAGAAGGATATAAACACGTATGAAACAGTTCAGAGAAGGTTAACCAGTCTAACACCTGGAATGGGATAGTAAGAGCTGCTGATGCTGGAGTCAGAGATAACACCATGTGGAGCTGCAGGGACACAGCAGGCCAGGCAGCATCAGAGGAGCAGAAGAGCTAACGTTTTGGGTCGGGACGAAACATCAGCTTTCCTACTCCTCTAATGCTGCCTGGCCTGCTGTGTTCCTCCAGCTCCACACTGTGTTAACACCTGGAATGAGTAATTTGTTATGAAGAAAGGTTGAATAGATAAGTATTGTATCTGTTTAGAAGAGACCAAGGGAACTTGATTCTAACATAAGATCTGGAGGCATCTTGACAGGATAAATGTGAAGAAGTTGTTTCCGCTTCTTGGAGAATCTAGAATTAGGGGTCACGGTTTAAAAATTGGAAATCACTCTTTTAAAACAAATGTGGAGGTGCCGGTGTTGGACTGGGGCAGACAAGGACCCTTCATCAGAAATGTCTAGGCCCGAAACGTCAGCCTTCCTGCTCCTATCATGCTGCTTGGCCTGCTGTGTTCATCCAGCTCTACACCTTGTTATCTCAGATTTTCCAGCATCTGCAGTTCCTACTATCTCTGATTATATTGAAGAACATGTGTCTTCTTGTATTCATTTTGATCAGATCTGAAAGAACGAGTTAAGGCACTTCAGTCTAACATTACAATTGCAAACAATTGAGGTCCCAGAACCAGTCTCTGTGGTACATTAATCGTTACATCTTGCCAACCTAAAAAACATATATATACACTTCCTTTCTAATTCCTTAGCCAACCAATGTTCTATGCCAATCTGCTAGCCCCTATTTTATGAGCTTTAATTTTCCACAATAACCTCTAATGTGGTATGTTATCAAACACCTTCTGGAACTCTAGATATAGTGTATTCAATGGTTCCCCTTTATCCACAGCACATGTTATCTTCTCAAAGAACTCCAACAGATTGATCAAACATTATTTCCCCTTTACTAAACCATGTTGACCCTGCTTGATTACTTTGAACTGATCCAAGTGCCCTGTTTTCAACTTGTTTTAAAAAAAATGCTTCTGACATTTTCCTTGTGATAAACGTTAAGCTAACTGGTCTGTTGTTTCTTGCTTTCTGATTCCCTCCCTTTTTGCATAAAGGAGTTCCATTCACTGCCTTCCAATCTAATGAATTGGTACCTCAATCAAAGGAGTTTTGAAAAATTAAAACCAATGTATCACGTTATCTGACATGTCACTTCTTTTAAGAAGCTAGGATGACCCTCAGACCCAGGACCATCGAGACCCAGGCACTTGTCAGCCCACAGCTCCAACAATTTACTCAGTACCATTTCTCTGGTAGTTGTGATTTCCTGAGTCACTTCCTCCCTTCTATTTCCCAAGCTATGGCTGCCTCTGGAATGTTACTAGTATATTCCACAGTCAAGACTACTGCAAAACACTTGCTCAATTCATTTGCTGTTTCTTAATTTTCCATCATTAATTCTCTAGTCTCTATTTCTATAGGACTAGCACTCACTTTGTCAATGCTTTTCTGCTTTTAAATATTTATATTCAATTTATCCTTTGCTTTTATATTTCGGGCTATGTTTCTCTCAGACGTTATTTCTGTCCCTTACTAATTTTTTGTTCATTCTGAAATTAAGGCCAATTCTTTCAGGACTGGTGTTAGAAATTTGAAATTCTCTTCCACAAACAAAGATGTTAGCCAAATATTAATTTCAAAGCTGCAATTGATTGATTTTTGCTATGCAAGAGTTAAGAGATATGAAGATGTGAAGAATATTTGGAGTTAGGCTACCATTGTAGCATTCAATTGTTCAATTAATCTGTTTATGATTTGTGTGTCTGTATTGACTGATCTACAATTATCATTCTTGATTGATTAAACTTTGTCATGGAATTTGATAAAAGTGAACAAAACTGTAGAAAGAATATGGATTGGGCATTTTAAAGCACTGTAAAAAGATTGAAACTAGAGTAATTACAACATAGTTCTGAGACATATAACATACAAATCAGAAAAGAGTTACAGTGCAGAATGAGGCCATTCAACCCATCATGTCTGCACCAGCTTGTTAAATGAGTATCATTAACTGGTGCCAATCTCCTGCATGTTTTCCCCATACCCTTGCAAATTATTTTTATCCAAATAATCATCCAATGCCCTCTTGAATGTCTCAACTGAACCTGTCTCCACACTTCCAGGTACGTATTCCAGACCCTAACTGCTTGCTTGTTTTGCAAATCACTTTAAATCTATATTCTCTTCTTCTTGTTCCTTTTATGAGTGGGGACAACTTCTCATTATATACTCTATCCAGTCCACTCATGATTTTGAAACCTTCTGTCAAATCTTCACTGAGCCTTCTTCTCTTCAAGGAGAACAGTCCTAATGTCTTCAATTTATCCTTCTAACTGAAGTTCCTCATCCGTGGGCCATTCTTGTAAACTGCTTCTGCACTGTCTCAAACGTGTTCATAGTCTTCCTATACTGCTGTGCCCAGGGTTGTATTAAATACTCCAGCTAAGGTCTAACAAGTGTCTCAGACAAGTTCAATATCACCTCCTTCCTCTTGCACTTTATGCCCCTATTAATGAAGATGAGGGTAGTATATGCTGTACGACAGCCAGGGTCAGCCCTGGATAGCAAAACAGGCTGAAGAGCTAAGTGGTCTGCTCCTTGTTTTGACTTACGATTCTTAGCTAGGAAAATATTAGAAAAGGACAACAAGGCTGTTTGACCAGGCAAGGTTTATGGAGATGGGAGGTCATGTGACCTAATACATCCAGTGGAGTTGGCAGACAAATTTAGTGGAGACGTAGCTGCATTGAAATTAAATCGGTTAAAGAAGGAAGATGAAGATTCTGCAAAAATGTTAAACAAAGGTGTGCTATTATCGCTAATAGTAATTGATAGGTTCTAGAAAGTGTGCAACAGAGGGAGAGGATTAATATCAGGAAACGTTGCTAGCTAACTTCAGAGAGCTCTTGTAGCATTTGTCCTATCAGACTGAAACGTTAACTCTGTTTCTGTCTCCGCTGAGATTCTCAAGCATTTTCTGTTTTTATTTCAGATTTCCAGCATCCACAGTATTTTGCTTTTATTTTGGCGTGTCTCTTCTAAATTAAATTATCAGTCTCTGATTAATTTCCATCCAAATCTGCTCGAATAAATAGCATGAAGCTAGTATGTCTCACTGTCCGCTTTATGTGGTCACTGCTTTATGTTGCGTCACAGGGCAATCTTACCTATATTATTCCACCTCGTGTGTCTCTGACTTACATTTTTGCCAAAAATTTTTGCTCCACTTGTGTGAACCACCAAACTATTTCTTTCTCAGATGCATGAACACGTTGATATAGATTTGACACAGCAGAATCATGTGGAAGTTTTGGGTGTTTCCACAGTTTGGAGCTAGCGAGAAACCCTGATTGCCTGGTCCAGAGAAGGCCCATCAAACTATACACATGCCAGCAATTTGCCATGCCTTAGCCAAGCTGTTCTAGTACAGCTACAACTCTGGTATTGACCCAACAATATGTAAAATTACTCAGGTATGTCCTGTACACAAAAAAAACAGACAAATTCAAACCAGCCGCTTACTGCCCCGTTGTCAATCATCAGGAAAGTGATGGAAGCTGTCATCAACAGTGCTATCAAACAGCACTTGCTTAGGAATAACCTGCTCAGTGACACCCAGTTTGGGTTCCACATTGGCCACTCAGCTACTAACCTCATCACAACTTTGGTTTAAACATGGACAAAAGAGCTACATTCCAGAGGTGAGATGTGAATGACTGCCCTTGACATCAAGGCTGCATTTGATTAAGTGTGCATCAATGACCCTAGTAAAATTATATCATTATATTTGGCCACCATGACCAGATCCTTGATATGATTTGTGAACAGTTGGGGCTCATGTATTTATCTATGTGGTACCTCAATAGTCACACCCTGCCAATGTGAGAATGACCCATTTGTTCAAAGTCTGTTTTCTGTCTGATATCCAATTTTAATCTATGCCAGCACATTAAATCCTGTGCCATGTGTTTTAATTTTGATAACTAATCTCTTGTGGGACACCTCATCAAAAGCCTTCTGAAAGTTTAAACATACTAAATGCATCAACTCCCTTTATCAATTTTGTTAGTAATATCCTCATAAAACACCAACAAGGTTATCATACATTATTTTTCATTCAAAAATCCATGCTGACTATGCCCAATCAGATTATTATGCAAGTATCTATTTATTACATTCTTCAGGCACAGTCAATCTTGCTGATGATGGCCTTATTGCTAGGTGGTTGGAGTTTAAAGATACAGAAGTGCTGTTACAACTGTACAGGGTGTTGGTGAGGCTTGTGAGTACAGTTTTGGTCCCTGATTTAAGAAGAACGTACTGGCATTGGAGGCAGATTTTGTTGACTTGTGGGGCAGGATTGAGAAGCTGAATACAATACACCTATTGTATTCGAATTACCTTGAAGATCACCTGAAGCCTTGAATTTGGAATACTGCCTCCACTGCCTTCACTTCAGCCTTGGATGTCCCATGATTGGTTCTCTTCCTTCTGTTCCTTCTCTATTGTTTAGACAGTAAAGTGGCCAGCACAGTGGCACAGCAGTTAGCACGGCTGTCTCACAGCTCCAGGGACCCAGGTTCAGTTCCAGCCTCAGGTGACTGGATGGAGTTTGCACATTCTCCCCATTTCTGCTTGGTGCTCTGATTTCCTCCCAAAGTCCAAAGATTAGCATGTTTGGTGGATTGGCCATGCTAAATTGCCCTGTAGTGCCTAGGAATATGCAGGTCAGGTGGATTAGCCATGGCCTAATGAATTGTATGGCCTATTCCTGCTCCTATTTATTATGTTCCTGTTATAATACCAATTTTAAACCTAACCCACAGGATGGGAAAGCCATGGATTCAGGTGGAATGCTGATTTTATACCCAGCACAATGTCACACATTGACATCAATGAAATGCAAAATCCAAAACTGGACAGGGTGTTAAACCAACATTGCAGACATATCCCATCAGTTTCCCAAAAGGCAGATGGGTTAAAATTACCATCACTGTCTGGATGTAAAGTTAGTGATCCACCTGATTCATTCATTAGATGTGGGCTTCTCTGGCCAGGCCAACATTGATTGCCATTCCTTAGTTGTACTTAAGGAGGTTATAGTGAGCTGCCTGCTTGAACTGTTTTTGTCCATTTCCAGTGGTAGGGAGTGTTAGGGAGCAGGTTCCAGGAATTTGAATTAGTGACACCAAAGGAACATTGTATTTAGCCCTGATGATTCACCCAAAGAGAATTATGATCTAGCATCCAGGTGAGAATCAAAGGAATCTCTCCTGACTCATTTTCAACATCAGTTCAAGTTTACCACCTGATTAAAGTGTCAGGACTCTGTTAGTATGATTCCTAGTTCCCAAGGCCTTGAACCTCATCACAGATCCCCAGCCTATACAACAGTCACAACCACAGTAGAGTCCAGTCTCAATCTTGTTCCCAGTTTTCTTCATGTTTCAGATGAACCTTTCTAAACTGCCAACCTTACCCTGGCATTCTGAAGATGCAGCAGGATAAATAATTTTGAAAAGTTAAAGAATTGGCAGAAGAACTTGAAACAAATGCTAAACAAATTAAAATGAAAGCAATCAAAAACAATTTACTGGGTAGTTTTAATTGGGTGAAATATTCAATCACATTTACTCCCAGCAAGGTTTCGTGAAGATATTATGAGCTATTAAACATAAATCATTTTATTTTTTGATTTAGAAAGATCAGAAGCATACGTTTTGTGCTGCACTTTTCCAAACTCTGTCTTTCGAAGTTAGGAACATTATAAATAATTAATGTTTCCTTCTTACAATGTAGAATATTTGTTTTCTTTCTCAAACTATCAATATGGTATTCTATTATGGTGAATTGTACTTCTTAAAAATTTTTTTAAATCATGTCAGGCAAAACGACCTTTGTAAAAAAGGAATGCTATTGTCAAGATACTTTGCACTCATTCTTATTATTTCTATAAAATGTTTGAAATGCTATTGAGAGCAGTCATTTTGGCTTTTGGCTCACTCGCTACAATAAATAATAAAAATGTTGTTGGACCCAAGCATTTATCAGCTGGCCGCTCAGTCATTTTGGAGTCAATCGCTCCAAAATATTTTTTTCTGCAATTGGCCAGTCATTGTGCAGTAAAACAGAGATATGTAACATGCCAGGCAGAATCTGGGAGCGTGACAGTGTTTAACATTTTAAGTGGGTCTGTTTATAAGAAATAAAAATAGAAATTATTGAAAATATAGTCAATTCACAATGAAGGATTAAACCAGAAGCATACCTGTTTTTAGGCACGCAATAAGCACTCCAGTTCAGGATTAGCAAGAGGAAGACCTGGACTGTGAAGGCCATACACACTGATCTCCCAAAAATAACAATAGAATTAAAAAAAACCTGTAATAATGTACGCTGGCATTTCCCTGATGTTAGGTTAACTAGCAAACAACTTCCTGCTTTGTGTCTTCATCCGTTCTTGAACATTGATTGTTTAATTTCCTCGTTCCTGTTGACCTCTTGATTTTCAGGTAGCTTTGGGAAGTTTTCTAAGTCAGTGGCAACAGACACAAAATATCTGTTCAACAACTCTACCATTTTGTTGTTTTCCATGGTCAGTTCCTACCCTTACTTTCAGAAGATGAACACTTGCTTTAGTTACTCTTTTCTGATTTTAATACTTGTACAGTGCAATCTCTTATTCCCTGTTTTTGACATCATTAGACAGCTTTCTCTCATACTCTTCTTTCTAGTTCTGTTTAACAATTCTTTGCCAGTTCTTGAAACAAAACTATCTTCTGACCTACCATTAATCTCTACAGTATTTTTTTTTCAATTTGATTGTATTGTATCCTTATTTAGATGATGCATCCTTCCCAATGAGTCTTTCTTTCTCACTGACATAAACTGATACTTATTAAATATCTCTGTAAACATCCACCAGTGCATCTCTACTTGCTATCTAATTTCCAGGTCACTTTAGTTGGTCTCATTCCTCATGACCAGGTCCTCACTGGCTGGGTCAAAATACTATGCTTTCAGAAATCTTCCTGAATATGTTCTATGAACTCATTTTCCAGGCTATCTTTACCAACTGATTCGCCTAAACTGTAAGTTAAAATTACCATGATTATTGCAGGTTATTATCTACACACCCCATTTATTTCTTCCAGTCCCTTTTGCCCTAGTGTATGGGCTTATAAACTATTTCCACAAGTGATGTCTTCCCTTTCCTATATCTAGCTAAACTAATTCTCCACTTTTGTCTCTCACACAACTATAGAATCAAAGAATCCCTACAGTGCAGAAAGAGGCCATTCAACTCCATTGAGTCTGCACTGATCCTCCAAAGAGCTTCTCACCCAGACCCAGCTCCCCTGTTCTATCCCCATAACCCCACATTTCCCATGACGATTCCACATAGCCTGCATATCCCTGAATACTATGGGGCAATTTAGCATGGCCAATACACCTAACCTGCACACCTTTTGAAAGTGGGAGGAAATCCATGCAAGCACGAGGAGAATGTGCAAACTCGCCCAAGGTTGGAATTGAACCCAGGTCCCTGGTGCTGTGAGGCAGCAGTGCTAACCACAGAGCCACTAAGCCACCCCTAAAACAGAAATTAATAGTTTCCCTACAGTGTTGGAGCAGGCCATTTTGCCCATTGAGTCTGCATCGACACTCTGAAGAGGACCACTCCCCCAACCCCCCACCCTGTGCCTGTGACCCTGCATTTAGGAAGGCTAATCCACCTAGCCTGCACATCCCTGAACTATGGGAGGTAACGGGAGAAAGTCAATACCCTCGCCAGTCCAACTCAGTATAGGTAACAGCACTTGAGTAAAGGCAAGTTAATAGCCTCACTCAGTACATATCCTGAACAGAGGGACTCTAGGTCAGACCACAGCAAAATGAAGTGAAGCCTCAGCCAAATGGTTAAAATTTTCCGCAGGATCCAGGCCAGTAAACCATTGTAGTTGCTGCCAGTATATGGACTCGACACTGCAAAAAAGTCCCAATCGACCTAAATTGAGTAAGAGACCTCATAGGCCCATATCTCAGGAGAGTGTAGGTGCTGGAAACTCCACCTACATCTAGCTCAGAAAGTTCAATTACTTAGTAACATCCAAATCAGAACCAAACAAAATAAAATTCTGGTTAAAGGTCACATGGTTCTGATGGAGGTTGATGCTAATGTGGCAACTTCAACAAGGAGGCCTCCGAAATGTCCACCTTCTTCCTCAACTGAAGATTCCCCTGCACCATAGTTGACAGGGCCCTCAACCGGGTTTGACCGATCTCCTGCACTTCAGCCTCCATCCTCTCTCTTCCCTCCTGCAACAGCGATAGAGTCCCCTTTGTCCTCACCTACCATTCCACCAGCATCCACATCATGGGGATCATGAGCCGCCATTTCCACTACCTTGAGCAGGATGCCACCATGAGACACACATTCCCCTCTCCATCTCAATCAACTTTCCACAGGGTCACCCTGGCCCACTCCTCCTTCATTCCCAATGCTGCCCTCACAGCTGCATGGCACCTTCCCCTGCAACCACCAAAGGTGTAACACCTGTCCATTTACTTCCTCCCTCTTCAGTATCCAAGGCCCAAACATACCTTCCAGGTGAAGAAGCACTTTCATAGATTTTCATAGAATCCCCACAGTGTAGAAACAGGCCCTTCAGCCCAACAAGTCCACACTGTCCCTTAGAGCATCCCACCCAGACCCATCCCCGTAATCTACACATGCCTGAACACTACGGATAATTTATCATGGCCAACCCAACTAACCTGCACATCTTTGGATTGTAGGAGGAAACCAGAGCACCTGGAGGAAACCCATGCAGATAAGGGGAGAATGTGCAAACTCCACACAGACAGTCACCCGAGCGTGGAATCGAACCCAGGTCCCTGGCGCTGTGAGGCAGCAGTGCTAACCACTGAGCCACCATGCCACCGCACTTTACTCAATCTAGTCTACTGCATTTGCTTCTCGCAATGTGGTCTCCTCTACATTGAGGACACGAAGAATAGACTGGGTGACCGCATTGCAGAACACCTACATTCTGTCCATAGAATAGACCCTAAGCTTTCTGTTCCCTGCCACTTCAACACACTATTGCGTTCCCTGGCCTAAATCTCTGTCTCAGACTTGTTGCTGTGCTTCAATGCAGCTCAGCGCAAGCTAGAAGAACAGCACCTCATTTTCCGCTTTCAATATTGAGTTCAAAACTTTAGGGATTGAGGTGCCTTCTCCCATGTGCTTACCCAAACCTCTACACAGTAGGCCTTCTTATCATATGGTGTCCTATTACACACAACCTATTGTTAGCCACTAATTATCCCCATTAGTAGCTATTCATTCTTCTAGGCTGATCATTATCCACCCCTTTGTCTGTCCAACTGTTCTCTCTTGTTCAACCCTATCTCCACCAATCATTTACTCCTTAGCCCCTCACCCACCCTATCTTCTGCATAAAAGCTAACTTTTTCCTAGCTGCCATCAGTTCTGAGAAAGGATCACTGGACCTGAAACATTACCTCTGATTTCTCTCCTCAGATGCTATCAGATCTGCTTAGCTTTTCCAGCAATTTTGTTTTTTGTTTCTCATAGAATATGAGTTCCCTGATTGAGGTTGCTAGCCTGGTCCAATCAGGGAGCCCTGGCTGGCAAATATAAGCAGGAGCGTCAGAGGTTCTGTTCACTCTGAGAGCTGGCTCTGAAAGAGCTGGAGCAGAGTCAAGGACTCTTCACGTGTAAATAAAGGGTGACTCAGTGAATGGGAAACTGGCCCCTGTGGACTTATTTCACCCACAAATTCATCTTGACTTCCTACACAAGAGCAGCGGTTCAGTTCCAGGAATTACATTGTACAGGAATGCTGCTAAGGAAAACAAAAGTTTCATTGGCAGTGATTCCATTTATCTGACCTTAAATCTCACACTGCAAAATAGCAGTTTTGAAATACTTGGCCTTTACTGGTGATGTAAAACAATTTCATTAAAGATTTCTGCATTGACCCTCAAAGCACCATTTCCCTCTAGATTGCTAATTTAATCAAAATCTACCCTCACCTAAATAACATTGTAAGGTTGTTGCATTCCAAGTAGACCATAGGACTTCTCTCTCATTAGAGAGAAAGAGAGAGGATGGGTAGTGTTTTCACCTGAAGGCCACCATGCAAAGGGCATGGGGAAAGGTTAAGAAGGAGAATCCTTCATGGTAACCTCAGCCAGTGCGGGAATTGAACCTTACTGTCATTGCCCAAAGTAATCTTTGTCCAACCACAATACCGATGAATAAGGTGGAACATCAGATGCAAGCACAAGTTCAATATTTAGCAATTAATCCGAATTGTATTTGATCTACCAGATAAATTGTTGGCCAAAAAAAAGGTATTCCCTTTAATGAATATTAACACCCCTTCTTATGGGCATCTGAATCCTCCAGAACTAACTGCGAACATTAGTTATAGCTTTTATCAGTTTGGTACATCCAATAAATCAGCATTGTCATATACAATGGAAGCTTTAAGTAGCTTAGCATTATGATCATACAGAAGATGACTGTCCAGATGACTGTACACTGGTCACAGTTGATGCCTGCGTGATACAATATTTAAGCTTATTCTTCATTGTGTCAACTGATTCATGAAAATAGCTGCCACTGATCTATCTTGTTCTATGGACAACATGCTTGCCTTGTTCGTGTCCTTTCCTTTTTGAGATTCAGGTTCAGGTTAGATCGATGGAATTAGAACTATTTTTCACTAAACTCTGTTACTCTATTCCTTTCATTATAAACTGGGGTAAACACAGACTGTATTAAGTTACTACCCACGTGCTCCATGCTTTAAAAGTGGACAGAAATGCAGCAAGGAAGTTGAATCATGCTGAGTATTCTTTGCCTTGCAGCTGTGCTTTCAAGCTGACAATGTTAAGTGTGTGTTTTTGCTCGTGATTAAAGTCGTGCAGAAAATAAATATGTGTTCCATGGTGCATTTTAATAGGGAACAGCTGCAAATTTAATACAATAGTGAATTAGTGACTGCCATGCAGACAGACCCTGACTTAGATTGGCATTGTCTTCTGAAGAATGAAAGTGATCTTGAGATCTTTACGTCCACTGTCAGACACAAAGTGGCTGTCCCATATATCACAGAGGATGCTTAAAGTTTGAAAATGCTTATGTAATCATATAAACTTTTGATCTGATTTGCCTGTGGTTATAAGGATAGGCAGAAGAAGAATAAGTGTTCTTTTTAAACCCAAATTAAAAGGAAGGCAGCAAGTGCTAATTCAATTTATCAGATTTATAGCAGTTTCTCACGATAATTACAGAAAGTGATGCTATGCCTTCTTCTGATGTTTGAGGCAAAATACCACTATCCGTTTGCAAACTCAGATGCTCCAATCCATTTTAGTACACATGGGGTCTTTAATACATGGCAGTATTCTTGTCTAAATCAATGAACTCCATTAGTCAAATTAAAATGGTCATAAATTGTAAATCAGCTGCATCAGTTAGATTAAAAGAAGCATTTTATTAGACTGTTTCCTCAGCAGTGGGTGTGAATAAGGCTTAAAACAGGTCTGTTTCACCCCAGATCACATCCTGCTGGAGCATTTTTCTGATACTGATTATTTCTTCCAAGTAAAGTGCCTTCAAGGCTTAGAGGAGGAAATGTTTTTTTTCTGTAGCACCTTTCAGGCATACACTCTAGGCTGTCTACTGTCTAGTATTTGTGCTTTCAAACATAACCTGGTTACTTCACAATACCCATCAGAATCAAAGGGAAAGGAACACGTAAGTCATAATTGCATATGTGGGGGACTATATGCCAATTTTCTTTCACCAAATTTCTCTTTTCATCTTCTAAAGTCAGTTTTTCGTGCTAGAGTATCTTAGAGTGCCAACAATCTTCCATCAAAATGCCTACGTTCCATATTACACATCAGACAAGAAATTTAGCCCAGTCATTAGTACATGTACCTCTGGGTTGTGGGTTCAAATCCCAAAGTAAAAATCTGAGGGCCTAAGCCAAGGTGACACTGCAATGTACTAGTGAGAGAGAGATGCACTATTGGAGATGATGTTACCTGGATGAGGTGTTGGGCTGATATCCTATCCTCTCTCTCCAGTGGAGATAAATGATCTTCTGACATTATTTAAAATAGGATGAAAAGTTCACCCTAGCATTCTTTCCAAAACTTCAATCAATATTCATTAAGAAGGAACAGATTAGCTGGGCATGTTGCCATTTGTAGGATTTTGCTGTGTGCAAATTAGTTGCTGTGTTGCCTACATTATAATTGTAACTAATTTCAAAAATACTTAATGTACTGTAAATCAGCTTTACTCATCATGAAAGGAGCAGTTTTCTTTTCCAGTGGGCTGTTCAATCATGGAAAAAGTTTGGATTTATGTATTACTGTTGCATCGATGTCTCACTGCACTTTCTAGTACGAGTTACTTTTCAATTTTAAGGATTGTCATCACTCTGTGTAAACAATATGCAATAAACAACAGTGAGATTCATGACCAGCTGACTTGTATTTTTGCTTTGGTGATATTAATTGAAGTTGCAATATTCCTTGGCATGGTAAATTATTTGTTTTGATAAGCCAAACAAGATGATTAATATTCACTTAAATGAACAGAACCTTAGTTCAGAATTCTTCCAACAAGATAAGAATCTATTGTCTTTAGTTTTGTACAGTTAAAATAACCGGGTATAAAATGGAAGATGGCTATGAGAAAGAACAAATTCCCTTTTGAATGAGAAATAATTAAAATTAAGGTGCTTTGATTCATGTATAAATTGAATTACATATATAAAATTTATATGGCCTGTAACAATTGATTTGACCTTGTGTTGGAGACTAAATGCATTTACCTTCTGCTTAGCAACACTTTAATTGCTGAAATGCATGCCAGAATGTCTTGAGGTTGTGAAAGATTCTATATAAATGCAAGTTACGTCTTTGCATTTTCTTTGCATTGATTATTTGATTGCTTTTGGTGGACACCATCCACCAACGTAGACCATTTTGATGGAATGAACAGGCGCAATGAGCATTTGAAGCCTTTACTTTCTATATGTGACGTTGCCAAATTTTAGGTTTCAAGAGTACAGAAGTTTTACAGTACAAAGTAATTTTAAAAATACTTTTCTGAAAAGGTACAGTGCAGCATTTTCTTGTGAGCTGATTCCAGTTTTTTCTTGCAAGAATTGAGCTGTTTAAGTCTTTTTATTTTGTGAACTGGCTTTCTTATGCTGTAAATTGATCTGGACAGTAACATCACATTTTGGGATTTTATCAAGTTGACAGGAGTTGGACAGAACATCTTACGTGGTTTCCATTAAAAAAAAATTAAGGCTCATTGTCAGAACAGAGCCATGTTAACTTGGTGCAGGAGAGAACAAAATGAATGCTTTGATTCATAAGAGACTTGCTATTCTTTCGGAAACTGTCATCAAGCACAAAAGATAAAGGGTGTTGGAGAAAATCCAAAATGAAACCGACACATCCAATAATATACCCACATCCTCAGTACAGCAATGGAGTGATAGCTTATGTCCTGCATGCTCAAGTCTGCAGAAGATTTTGCTGCCAAGCTGAAACTTCTTGACTTACACCTATGCACACATGCTTTCCAGCAGCAGTTGGCGGGTGGCAACAGGCAGGAGAACAGGGACAGAAATTTCCCAACCTGAGGAATATCGAGGCCAGAAGTAGCATTGCTGAGATCAGTTAACTCAACATTGTTCTCTGACTGAATCCGAAAAATTTCTTGAGAATTTACCTTTAACCACTCAAGATACTTGACAATGCATTTCTGGAACAGTGATGTTCGGACTGTGGGAATCTCATGCTCCCTGAAAAGTAGTGCATCCCTGTATGACACCTATTTAGATAATGCAACATTGTTCATGAGGCAAGTTGTGTTTTAAAGCACTTTCTGTGGTGGGCTGGTAGATTACCGCAATTATTTTTCCATTTTCAGTATTGTGCATTTGATGAATGCACAAACGCTTGGGGGAAGAACAGAGGTCCCAAAGGAGTCAATCGAGAATCTTCTGTCTGTATTACATAACAGTCGTCAGAAAACTGCCGTGGCATTGTACTTATACATATGGCCTCTGTGTCTCCTGTGCTAGTTTGCTTAGAAATAAGAATGGAAAGTAGTCAAAATTTATTAGAAGGATAAGCACTTTTTTTTTCAATTGATCTAATTTTAAAAAAAGACACTCAACATACCTTTAATAATCATTCTCCTTTTTAATCACTTCAGATTGCAATTACGGTTCTAGGGTAAATGTTGATATATATTTTAACAGTTTATTTGTCATATAGAATGCATTTCTGTTGCTGTTATGATCTTGCAAAGAACATGCTTATCATCACGTTTACATAACATAAAATATGTTTGTGTTGGTGATTATATTAAATTCAGAATCAGGCCAATTTATTACGAGTTAGCACTCAAGAGATCTTATAAGTCTAAGGATAGAAATCAGCCTAGCTCCCAAAAGCATCTTTAAGACCCTTGATAGGTGATGATGGGGTTGGTGGTGAAAACTATGGGAAAGGAGCGTGTTTGGGGGTGAGGTAGGCTAATACTGCTTTAGCATAACACCACAAGCAGTGTAAATCCTCAAACACACTAACCACCTTTTAAATTCAACTGTCCTTAAATTAAATATTTAGTTAGATAGTGTGCAGGTTGAAGCCTGCACCTTTTAACCATATTACCCATTGGAAGAGAAGCTTCATGCAGGTATATAATTCTGTTTTCAGCAAAAGAATTCATGTTTCAACCAGTTCACGGAAAAGGGTACTGCACACTGGAATCAACCCTGCAATTACTTTTGAAGCAGAAATATATTCAAACTAGTATCGCAGGAGTTAAAATTTCTGACATCATTACAAAATTATGGAGCACTGCAATGAACTCTAGTTCTGTACTTATCTCTTTTGAGATACCAAGAGACTAGTTCAAATTCCAACTGTATTACCATTCAGATAACAAATTGGCTGTGTGTAATTAGTTCTTGTTTAGTGTCAATGCTCCACTTAAATACAATCTGTAGAATTCAAGTACATACAACACTGGTGTAAAATTATTATCTTGTGTTTCAATAAAATATAAATTACGTGTTTTACTAAATGTGAGCAAAACGAGATGATTTTCCCATGTCTTATATTTGCTTTAATATTGCTTCAGTCTTGTGAAACATACATGAGCATGGAGGATAACTGCACAAAGTTTCATAATATCTGACCTTTTATTAGTTAAATATCGCATTCAGAAATGTAAACATTTCTCTAATTCTTGACAATTTTATCAGAAATATTTTAATGTTCAGAAATATTTTAATTTTAATAAAAAGTACATATTTGAAACGATTCAACACGGTAAATTGAAATGTGCCAGATGTCCAGCGGGCGTAGTAAGGGGGCTTCCCGTTTGCGGATCAATCCAGGCTGACTTTGTTTCACACACAATACCCACATCCCAGTGTTCACACCTTGGCAGCAGTTTCCAGATTAGTACTACAGCTGGTCCAGATGAGCAAAGTACACCATTTAAATGGAGGCATTCGGCATAAATACGCTTGAAGATCATTGTTGATAATCGGTTGAGTTGGTCGTAATGATGTGCATATTTAGTTAGCAATCAAAAAGATTCACAATTAGCGATTAAAGGCAACTTTGTTATCATTGGCGCAGACTGTCACAGAGGATGGATTTGAAAAAAAAAGCATCGCGTGGTGATTATAATGAAACCGTCAGCAAGAATAATCAATAACCAAGAGATGTGCGAAGAATTACCAAGCAATTGTTTGCTATGTCCTATTAGCTACTTTCAGAACGAATGATCCGCCCGTTCTGGACCCTTTGCTCTGTTGGTTCTGCGGAACAAATCCACTTAATGTCTCTACCGCAGCATTAATAAATGGGTCGGGAATTTCTCCTTCTCTGCTGCGGGAGAGGTTCGACACCCTATTCAAAATGTGTCAGCAGTGACACTATTTCCACAGTAATTAACGAATACTTGTTTGCGATGACGTTCGGTTTTGAATTCTGTTTGGTTTTTAGGTTTATTTTACACTGCTGCAGGCGGCGAGCTTGTTGCTCGCTGCCATTCATTTCTTTTAGCGGCGTTGCGGCTCCCTAACGCACTTCAGTAACTTTCAACATCATATCATCCAAAACAAAAAGAAAGCGGCGCTCGAAACATGTCCCTGCCATCAGATTATTGTGGGGAGGGTGGGGTTGTCATTGTAATATTTATTCTGATGTAGCAGGAGTTCCTAACTTGGTTCAAAACCTAGAAAGGATAACGCTCACTCATATACCAACGTTACTAGCTTTATGTAGTTCCCGTGATAACAACCTTTGTTATAATTGGCATTCTAATAATTTTATACATCGATGAACTAAGCATGACAAACAGTGCTTTCAAATTACTTAAAATGATGCTATTTGAGGACATTGTTAGATGATTTGGTTTCCCCAAAAGTATTCTCAAACTGCTGCTCTAGCATATTTCTATATGAACTGTGGAGAATCACAACAGTAATATATATTGTTTTATTTGAAGGCCTGGACTGTCGGCGATAACACTCGGACAATAGAGTGATAAGTTCTTTCTCGTTGTCGGAACGACAGTTTGAGGTTACTGTTTCAACATTCTAAAACAAACACACTGCGAAATGGCTATGAAGAACACCCGCCCCTCCCAAAAAGTGACATAAATCTGAATTCCATGTTGTTTACGAGCCTAGTCCACATTTAAAGGCCTGGCCACAGGTTAACTGAGAAACGACACAAACACTGAGCTGCAAGACACAAGAAATTGCTGTTGTGCAAGGCGAAATTTACATAAAACACGCGAATGCCTTGTTAAAATTTGTAACCATGTCGCTGGTTTATCGAAAAAAAATAAACAGTATATATTAGTTGAATTTCTTTTAGCTAGTTTGACACAGCTTGGTTCAAAATAATCATTTTCGCCTCATTTAAAGTCGGTTACAACGAAGGGACTAGCGGGGAATGCAGATGTAAATGAAATCAAGAAATCAAGGTGCGGGTTAGGGAGCCCCTTTTTTACAACAATTAAGATTTCTTCCACCGCCGATTGTTCAACGGGAATAGCTCATCCTCCAACTGTTTTCACTATCCTCTTCGAAAATGTGTTTTGTACTTCAGTACACTGGAATCGTTAGACTAGCATGTCCTCATAGGTCACATAGATATGTCCCAGAGAAGCAGCTGGCGAAATCTGAGGACAGTTCAATTGTCGTTAAGTGCAAATGTAAAATGCCAAAATAAATCGACGAAGTTAATCAATCAATAGGATTCCTGCTTTGCTTAAATACTGATTGATAATAAAGTTTGAAGGAAAAATATCTTCGGACACCATTCTTTTGAAAACGTGGTAGCGTTTCGCTCAATATCATCTAAAGGCCTGATATTAAGTCTTCCTTTATATACTTGCGCAAAATGTACGGATTATAATCATTCTACACAATGTATATGGACATAAACGACCCGGAAATTGCCATTTGTCATGTGTGTAATTTCAGCTGAACGAGGACATGTGACGTGTTTAGACACAATAGTTATTAAACTTTCTGTCGCGTCAAACTCAAATCCTACATTTTAGTTATTCTACTGCTCTGGCAATCTCTGAAACTGCGGAGCTGTGTTTTGATGAGAATATGCTGCGTCTCATCAGCCAGCTCGGTGAATAAGGTACAATGCGATTGCAATCACCGGGGGTGTTTTAACAACAACCCCTGCCGAATGTCCAGCATGCTGAGCTTCGCCACCTTCATCCCGTAAGATTCAGGAAAGATTCACTGGAAACACCATGAAAATCTGAAGTCTACGGCTAGATGGACTCATGGGTAAGTTTTACCAAACCGGCTCTGATGTGCATTATAAATTTCATCAGCCGTTAATGGACATTTACAAGATCGTGAAAAAAAGACATTATTTGATTTCTTCCTGAGGATTTGATGCTAAGGAAGGGAGACCATTATTACAAGCTCGTTTAACTATCCTTTTGACAACTGTGATCCCAAGCAAATACTAAACAAAAAATTCATTACAGAGATTAGTTCGATTGAGAATTGCACTGGTCACATGCTCTGCACCGCTGCTGTCACCCATCTAAGTGTAAGATGGTGCACTTTTGATGTTAAAAGTGCAGGTAGGGTCCAGTGCTTTCGCAAGATGTTGCCCGCAGCAAGTCTCCAGTGAAATATAGCTTCACATTCGTTTTTTTGTCGGTCTTCGATTAAGCAAAACCAGCGGGATGGAAGATAGTTAAGAGGTCGGTGATCAGAGTAATTGATTGTATTGGTCGAGAAACATCAGAGAGTGCTTTAAAGTGACTAACTTTGCCAAGATGCTCAGTTGTTCTGTTATGCCAAATCGGCTCCAGTCACAATGGGTATAATTAATTATCGCAGGCTCATTGACGGACTGTTTTTAAACCATTTCACCACGTTTAAAACAAATGTTTCGACGCTTTTCAGTCGCATCGATCTCTAAATATAGGTAAAAATATGGGAATAATTATATATATTATATACATATATATAATATGTCAGTAATGCGCTGGCGAGAAATGTAAAAGGGAAACTTCCGTTTCCTGTCAATCCAGGGGAAAGATGAGGGTCTTTGAGCTGGGGGTGGATGAGCTACCTCGGCGCCAGCAGTAGATGGCACAATATACATGAAGCCCAGCTTCAGGCGGCGGGGAGAGAGGGAGCATTGCCATCAGTTGTGTCAGAGTTAGCTGCTTTTATTGGATTTCTTATTGACCTTTCTGGCTTTGTCATAACGTTTTTGAATTGTTTCGTTTCAATTATAGGTAGTGAATAAAATGATTAACCGTAGAGATGAGCACAACAGGATGGAATAACGATCTTTTGCGGCTAATGCAGTAGGTTCTATGAAGACGAGGTTAATGTCTTGGTCATTAGGGTTCACAATTCTATGAATGTGCTGCTCCCCATATATTGTAAACCCAGGGACGATACCCGATGGGTTACAATTCTTTGGTTAAGCTCTCTCACATTGCGCTGGCCAGGAGAAATGCATGAAGTTCCACTTTTATCCGTGTGGTGGGAAAAGGTTTTTCTAAACCATTGTCACAGTACTAAGCGGGTTAACTACACACGCGAGCATGTCAGAGGATTCCACAGACTGGATTTAGGATTATATCTGGAAAAAGAGGTCGTAGAATACCATTAAACGGTCTATATAAATTATCGTGCAATTTATTGGTTAAACAGCAAAGCAATTGTTTTTGGTATGACTCTTTAAGTTTTTTACATGGCAGCTTGATGATGTTTTGGACAGTACAAATACCTAAATGCCACGAGAGGATTCGTTACAGTGAACGCACTCATGAAAATCCTAACTGTCAAGTCTAAATCATCGCCTCTCCTCAAAGCAGAAGGAAATTAGTTATCAGTAGCGCCTGTATTAGCACAAGGTTGACTACGGATAAACACAGCACATTATGAATTAGCGAGACGCAGTCTATAAAAAGAGAGCGGGACAAAAAAATTCAGACAGGTAACCCCAAAGTCAGGGCTTGAGTGGTTCTAAAGTGTGAACCCTCCATTACAAGCCTTCGCTTCTTCCTCACACAAAATCCGTCGAAGTCAAATCTCTTCGACAGTGACTGATGTCTAGGTCAACAATTTTGCAGTCTCAAAACCGAAAGAACTGCGGATGCTGTGAATCAGGAACATAAACAAAGCTGCTGGAAAAGCTCAGCAGGTCTGGCAGCATCTGTGAAGGAAAAAACAGAGTTAACCGTTCTGAGGAAGGGCCACTGGACCCGAAACGTTAACTCTGTTTTTTCCCTTCACAGATGCTGCCAGACCTGCTGAGCTTTTCCAGCAACTTTGCAGTTTATTTCGACGCTTTCCAACCGAGCAAAAGAACAAGAGAAAAAATTGTTTTGAGGGGGTGTGCGGTGGGAGAGGTAAACAGTGAAGCTCCCTGGCTGATGTTCCAGAATCCAATGATAGTCGGTCCCTTTTCGTTTACTCGATTGAGCCTGGTGCAAAGCTTTTCCTCTGAAGAAATCGGGAGATATTTGTGCATTTGGGGGAGAGGGGGCACACTTCAATTGAAGACATTGTCTGCGTTACTATGTCTCCAGGCTGTTTGGTCACAGCCTGTCACGAATCCCATTGACATGGTTCATAATTTATTGAAACGGGTACCTACCGCGATCGACGGGGTGTTTGGTTAAAGTCCGGCTGTTAGGTGGGCTGCACATTGCGACGATGCACGGTTTCGAGTCTGACTGAGGGGTTAAACAAAAATCTTTGATGTTACAAGGTCTGCACTGCACGGGCAACACACGGGTTCACCAAACTCTCAGTAACTTGGACCGCAGAATATCGTGGCGTGTGTCATTCTGCATCTGTTAGGCTGGGGGAAGGAAGCACAATTTAAAATCAAAATAATTCGTAGAGATCTACCGGAACGAGTGGCTATTTTCATATGCGTGCTTTGTTTCAATCGAAACACTCTTTTTTTTAAAAAAAAAGCATGTTAACTTTTACAGACTATCCAAAATGAGATTTATATTTCTGCAGATCGAATTAGTGTCCAGCGTTATAATTTGAACAGTATAAGAAATTTGGAGAGCCTCGGTACGAGGTCGAGTATATAAAGAGCGGGTCTAAGCAGGGTAGACATCCTGATAAACTGTATGTGACCTGGTAAATGGGGGTAAAATTGTCGGGAAATTATTTTAGCTGCTTTTACTCTGGGGAGCTGTACTCTATATTGAAAAAAAAACCCGAAAGAACTGCGGAAGCTGTAAATTAGGAACAAAAACAGAAGTTGCTGGAAAAGCTCAGCTGGTTTGGCAGCATCGGTGAAGAAAAAATCAGACTTAACGTTTCCGGTTCGGTGACCGTTGTGAGGAAGGGTCCCCGGACCCAAAACATGAACTGATTTTTTTCTTCACAGATGCTGCCAAACCTGCTGAGCTTTTCCAGCAACTTCTGTTTTTGTGAGCTGTACTCTATGTTGCTGAACAGGTAGGAAAATAAATCTGGGTGCATTCTTCCATCGGTTTGAAACTAACCGTCTCTGTACTCAAATCTCTATTGTATTAATGCCCCAGTACTCAAGTCTGTATATTCTTAAATCCCAGTACTAGCACGCTGTATGTTCTTTGCGTCCCAGTTCCAGCTCTCTATTTTTTTATGTCCTAATACTAGTTCTCTGCATATTCTTATGTCCCAGTACAAGGTTTCTGATTATTCTGGATTTTTCTTTATTCTCTGTTTTGTTGTTGCTTGTTGGTTTGTTCCACGATGTTTTTTGCACGAAGTGCAGCAAGCCAGATCTGTCAGAGGCCTGGTCACCGCCGGGCTGGTAAACTTCGCTCTGAAATGTTGAGTAGGTGACTGGATCGGTGCGAATTTGTGAAGGAACGGGCAAATCGAAAGGGCTGGCCGAGGAGCCCAGAGATGGAGAGAGAACGAAAGACGGAATTGAGTGGGAGATCGTAACCGGAGAGAGACGGAGGGGGGAATTTGTGGCGAACTGGATTTCCTCATTTTTGTATTTCACTCTGATCGATAACCTTGATTCAACTGACAGCAATAGCGACAGCAATTGGACAGTCAGAATTATCTAATGCTTCGAATCTAGCTTCTAGCTTCAGATAACTAACTTCTGGGAGTGTGGGTGAAGGCGGTTGCGCAGGAATTTAAACAGAAATAAATATGATGGTTTTAAGAAAATGAGGGTACGAGAGTGAAGGACAGAGAATAAAATCTCTAAAACATTAAACCCCGAAATCAAACCTAGCCAGGCCAGCAGCACGTTATAATTATTTACTTGTATCATTTCTCTCGAGCTTCATTTTAACTTGAAACACCATCTGAATACTCGTTCTGAGCATTTTTTTTTAAAAGGTAACCATTTAAGATTGATGTGAAATTTCTGAAATGAGTTCATGGGTGATTATTGCTATCAAAATCGACAAAAACTCCCTTACGCAACAAACTTTATTGGAACTGATCAACATTTGATGTAAAAACTGCCCTCAAAAAGACCTTTAACTACAATGTACATGCAAAATGACTACAGATAAAGATTTCACTCTGATAATGTGGCATTTGAAGTTTCCTATACAAAAATAAATATTTTAAATGGTTGGTTACAGAGTTAATGGAGAGAGAGAGAGACTCAGAGAATGGGGATGGGGAGGTTGGTGGTCATCAGTTTAAATGGATTACTCTCGGAATGAAGAAAGGTTCGGAGAGATTTCCTTTGGCGGAAAGTTGACACGAAATGACTGGCAGAGACCTCGCGTTTTTTTAAATCGGACATGTACACATCTTTACAGCCGAGGAATATGCCAGGTGATTGGAGGAACTCGGGGCACAGTAGCATTCGTTTGGAAATACTTTAGTGAGAAGCCTACATTATTCACCATCGCCTCCTGTGCTGTAAACCTATCTGACTCGGTGTAAAGATGTTTGCAATCACAAGAAAACTGTGTCTACCCTTATCAAATATTCAGATACTAACGCCCTGAATTCAATTCCAGTTTAACTGTTTTGCGCAGACTGTTGGTGGCATATCGGCATTAACCTCTTTATTGAACCATTGCTGCGGTGCGGCTAATCAGATTCAGTGAGGTATAAATATCTGAGCGAATGTCAACAATGTTCTATTTTGTTTCTGTCTGGATTTGATGTTTTGGGGTTTTGCTCGCCGTGTATTTGGTTCAGCCTCTCTAAACGTAAATGGGCGGTAAACGCGTTGTGTTACTGGTTTTAATTTAAACCACTTGTATTTTATTTTATTTAAAATTCGTTTCCCATCGTAAGGAACACTCCTATACCAGCTATGTGGATTTTTTAAAAGAATAAATCCACTGGTTTAGTTTATAATTTACCAGCAGATATTTCTGTTAATCATTTTGATGTATTTCCCCGCTGACCGGCTCACCACTGGTATTTATTGCCACTCATACTGGAGCTTGTTGACATATTTGGAAACATTATGCTATTCCATCTAGATGTCCTGCCATGCATCTGTCTATGATTTAACCACTATCCGCAATATATTTGCTCGTCACTCCATATACGTCTACAATTACAAATCAGCCTACTGGCACCAGTGGCGTGTTGAAATATTGGCTGAGCATGTTACTCGGTAATATGGGAACTCTTGCCCGATACTTACCTGCATGTTAAACTTCAGCCATGCCAGTTATTTGACAGCACTTAGGGCCACATCTCCCCGCGGATTATTGGCGTGGAGTAGGAGTATTTAGAATTATAAGAGCGCCCGATATCAGTTTTAAAAACTGATTCAATACTGAAGTGGATACAAGAGGGCGGAGAGTACGAAAGGGTAACATGTCTGCCTTGGTCTTATACGCGGTAGGAAATCGGCTCGTGAGATTGGGTGCAAATGAAACTTACGCTGCAGCTTGTTCTGGTGCCTGTCACGTTGTCGCCAGGCATTAATAATTATCTCAGTTCCGGCTGGGGGTGGGGGAGGATGGCACAAACCGAGAGGTATGCTGGGTTCGGGAGTAGGGTGTTTGTGTGTGTGTCTGGAGGGGATGAAGCGAGACTTTCTCTGAGCTGATGCAGTGGAGCTGCGCGCTCTGGGACCTGCTCCTTCCCTCACTTACTCACTCGGCCTAGGAGAATCGGTAGATGATAATGAGGCCCCTTTTCTCATTGGGCGAGGTGGACAATCTGCGGGCGCTGATAGGGCGAGGCGGCTGTGATTGGCAGCTCACGGGCCCCGCCTCCTCCCGCCGCCCTGTGTGTGTTGGGGGTGGGTGTGACACGCGTGGAGCTGAGCCGCTTCAACCATGTCCCCCTCTCTTGCTGTTCACAAGTGCTGACAGATCAAGGCAACAAAATTCAATTACCAGCCCTAATTACGCTTAGAAAAAGAGAGAGAGAGAGAGTCCACCCGCGGCGTCTCCACTCCATGTCACTCCAACTGGCCCACTGGACAAGACGGAGCGCCCTTTTTTTTTCTCACTTCTCACTCCCTAACTTTCTAAACCCCATCACTATTTTCACTCAGCAGTAGGCATTGGATTCAGATTGGGAGTTTTTTTTTAGATTTGGGGGGGGTGGTAGGGAGGTGGAGGAAAGAAAACAAGTTCTGAAGACAAAAATCAGTCTCTCTCTCTCTCACACACACA
>NC_063336.1:30338018-30375997 GCF_021869965.1 Rhincodon typus
CCGTCTTTTCGTTCGCATCCTCCAGCTGTTCTTGTTTACCATTTTCCTTCTCTGAGAGTGAGAGAGGGAAACAGACTTCTCCAAAGAATGCTGCTATTGGCAACTTGGTTTCGTTTTAGTCCTAAACAATCAAAAAATCTCGTTCCCCAGTTTTTCTAACAATCTATTTCCAGATCATAGAATATGTCATGTTAGTTTCTGGACAAATCAAATGACTTCAGGCTTTTATGGATACAGTAGAAATGATTATGCAATTAAAACATCCCTCAGTTTTTTTTACAAACATACAATTTAACTTGCATCATATCGTTTTGTTTGGTATCGAATTATGTCACCTCACGTTATAAATCCTGGTGCTTTCACGCATTTCGTTTTTCCTCCTTGATGCTTCAGTTCTGAACGGGGACGATGCTTTGTCATGTCCGTCCCCTCCGGCAGTCAGTAAGGCCTACATAGCGCCCAAGTGTGGCACTTCCCGAGAGGATATTCACGTGGAGCTTCAAGGAGCTGACCTGTGGAAAAGGTTTCACGAGATCGGCACCGAGATGATCATAACGAAAGCAGGAAGGTCAGTGTGACAGTTTGTGTCCCACAACAACATCCAGGCAAGGTGCGCGTGTTTGTTTTGGATGCGTTCAGCAACAGTTTAGACATCAGTGTTGTTTTGGCGCTAGCCTTGATCCAGCTGACCAGTTCACGTCAATTTAAAACATGCACAGCTATTGCACTGAAGGTTAAACTGCTTTTCCAAGTTGCCCCAGCGATTAAACTTGCAAACACCCATTTGGAAGGGTCTTGGCAATTGTGCATGGTACAGGGAAACTGCAAGGTTGTATCGAAAGGTAGATGTTTTGGAAGTGTTTCTCTTGTTGTATCCGAACTGTTCGATTTATTATTGTTTAGCTCAGGTTCAGTATTTTTAAAAGGTCAGGCTGTATTTTGGGATTGTTGACTCCAGTTAAGTCGGCCGCTTTTCCCTGGCTGTTTATTATGGCGGCTGAAGTTTTTGCTGCAAAGTCTCAATCATTTTTCTGTTTCAGCGTTTGTGGAACGGATTGAGCGGAGTCTTGGCAGTCTCTAGAGTTACGGGTGTAATGTTTTAGTTTTTGATTTTTCCTTTTTTTTCTCAAAGCTGTTTGGTTCATTTTTATATGTTCCTTTTTTTGTCTCTGCTAGGAGAATGTTTCCGGCTATGCGGGTGAAGATGACGGGACTCGATCCCCACCAACAGTATTACATCGCCTTGGATATTATACCCGTAGACAATAAGCGGTACAGGTAACAAGCTGGGATCAAGCGGTGATCTATCGTCATTCGAAGTCGCGTAGTCGCAATATTTGGCGCCTAAGGGAATAGTCAGAATTAAAATTCTTGAGCACAACGGGTTTCTTTTAGGTTTTTACTGATGTGCAAAATTGTAGCGCTGCAGGGCCAGAGTGTGAGTTAGAACACAGTTTTCAATAGACAGCTGAATGAGAACAGTCGGGGAGAGCTCTCACCGGCCGAATGTCATCTTTTCGCTGTGCTCGTGTATATCAATAAGAACAAATCCATTGTGGGTAAACGGGCATTGTCGAATTCCCAAATAGTTGGGTACTCCTCGCTAATTCAGGTCACAGTGTAACGTCTATGATCCTCACACCTACGAGCACTCAGTCATGTGTAACCAGCGGCAGCCCAGCCCAACGCAAACATAACCGTTCTCGCCAACCATTCATGTCCCGCAATATTAAACTGCATCCCTCTCAGAGATTTCCTTCAGGAACTACAGACAGCTCTTGACTGAAATGCGGCATCTCTCAAAATCCAGGTTCCTCGACCGTGGCATGTCTTACCGTGTCCAAATCTGCCAACAGTGGCCGTAATTATATGACCAATTTTTAATATATAAAAATTCCACTTTGTAATCTACATTCCTCCTTCCACAGTCCCCAGCAGAACACCGTTTTGCAAGAATCTTATATGTCCTCCAATTCAATCTTAAAGCTTAACTAAAGAGTCAATGGTTATCGCGGTGGGCGAGAGACTATAGTCATCATTTTGTGGTACAGGCCTAAGGGATAGAATGGTCCACTCCTGCTCTTAATACCTATGTGAACCTTTCCCATCACTTGTACTTTCCAGCAATAAGGCATGTTCTCCTAACAAATCCTCTTGCCCATCTTCGAGTAAGTCCATGAATATTGGCAAACGTTTGATTTATCACGAATCAGGCACTTACACCTTGTCTATTACCAAGAGAGACCCCATTTTCCCGCTAACCCGAAAGATCTTGTCTTAGCCCTTGTATTTACCCAATGTACATTCCAGGAATTTTATTTTTGTCCAGATCTAAAATATCAATACTGAATTCAAATAATAAGGCAAATAAGCAGCCATATGAATCCCTTGTAATATTTACTGGACTTGAATTTCCGCACGACTTAATTGTAATTGCATACAGGGAGATGAAAATTGTAATTATTTCAAAGAGGCGAAATGTTTGGAGATCCTTGATTTAGTTTCCTATTTCAGTGAATAAGTAAATGTTGTGGTGTTTCCGGAAGTATCCAGCTCCGTTGTGCTCTCTGTGCCTCATGTTGCAGGTATGTGTATCATAGCTCCAAATGGATGGTGGCCGGAAATGCAGATTCTCCGGTGCCGCCTCGGGTTTACATCCACCCGGACTCTCCGGCATCGGGGGATACTTGGATGCGGCAGGTCATCAGCTTCGACAAGCTCAAACTCACCAACAACGAACTGGATGACCAGGGACATGTGAGTTCGCCCTGTCTTTCAAAACCGCCGCCCTTTAGTAGTCCCGACTGTTGCTTTCACATGGGATGCGGTTCATTCCGAACCAGATTAGTGCACATACCTGCCTGCATTTTGTGTTTATCACCAGTAAACGAGTCTGGCACACATTTTGTACTGTGTCCCTGACGCCTCTACCCGGCTGAGTTTGTTTTAAAAGGACCTCAAACTTTATGAGATGGCCGCAGATTAGGTAACGTGTTTATTTAAGCAAGGCAGGGGTCATTAAATGGACAGCCAGGCTGTTTTTTTTTCTCCGATAGGTGATGACTTGGATTCAGCACTAAAGAGTTTTGAATTATATTTAACATGCAAAGTGAGAATCACGAAAGCTAGGAGAATGTCATCTGACACATGAAAACTTAAAAAAAAGTAAATATGTATGGGAGTTGTGTAAATGATAGCATTGTAAAAGCGATGCCAATTCAGTGACAATGATTATGGAATTGTCTGGGAAACGTCGAGTTTCTTAAATGTTCCATTCGCTGACTCGAGCCTTTTTTTTATCTTTACGATAAAGCGATCGTGATAATGATTTCTGTTTTGCATTTTATTGTTTGCCAATCACTCCTGTATAAATGTGGCGCTCCGTTTCAACAGATGGCATGCTTAACTTTGTGTCCTGACTGGATAAAGCTGGCAGGCCGGGCAAAGAGGGTTCCTGTGACAGTGCTCACAGCTGAACAAAGAAGGGGACGGGGTGGGGGGAACAAACTGGAAAGAAATATCTAAACACGGACTAATTGTATTGCTAAATGTTGATAACTGACTGGTGTTCAGATTTGAATTTAGATTTGAGATGTCGTTAAAACTCAACAAAAAGAGATTACTATTCTGGGACTGCATTTATTGTTAAACTCTTAGTGGCTCTCGAGAAGGCGGCGGTGAGCCGCCTCGAACCACTAAAGTCGGTCTGTTATTGCAATTCATAATAGCTGACTGGGTTGGTTGTGAGCCAACTGCGTGGAGGGCAAATTGAGGTAAGGCCGATTATTCCAATCTCCCTCTCCACCAAGTTTTACAACAATTCATAAGAAGTCTTTTGATTGCTAAACTTGAAAAATTAAATTTCAATCTATTACAATTGGCGTCTAAATCAGCACCAGGTTAATTAACCCTGTTGCATATTTTGTTTCTGGAAGGAAGGGTGTTCGATGTAAAATGTTACAGAAATGTCTCACGTAAGATACTCCAGGGCACGTAGAATTTACAACTTTCCACCCCCAACTATCTCATTTCAAATCTCCTTTGCAGTTCCTTGTAGATCTGACTGATAATTTAAAAAAAATCTCTTTGCCAGTGTCCACGTCCACCACGATTTAACTAATCTTGCTCCGCCAGTGCTTCTACAAATTAGCCTTTTGTTTTCTGGTGGGTTACCCCGCAGTCGGGAGTCACCGTACAGATTCGATTGCTCAACATATCCACCTTATCCCCAGCTGTTGAGAGTGTTCTGCTTTCTACGATTTTTTTTAAACATACAGGCCTTTGTAACGGCTCAAGCAGAGATCTAAGTGTCATCTCTATTATTAGCTGTTCTGTGTGCCCTTGCGGCGAGAATGATCTATTGGTTAGGAAGCCAGGCACAAAAAATTGCGACATGACCGATTCATTCCCCGGGAGAAAGTTTTTGAACTGGGTGGAGTCAGGCAGCGTTGGCTCGGAATAAAATTCTGACATTTTGAAATTATTTAAATATACGATCGAAAATGAAAACGACGGAGCTGACTGCAGTGCCACAATTGACGGAATAACCCAGGGCAGCAAAAGTTATTTAAAGACACACAGACTCTGGGTGTCTACTCGAACATGTGAAAACGATAGCAAGATTTCCCGACAAGCTGTTCCTAACAGTTTGATGTCTCACAGTTCAGATAGGTACCAGCGCAAATAGAATAGAAAACGTAGAAGTACATAAAGGCAGGAAGAAATAATTAGATGGATTCTCTTGAGTAGAAGGGGGTTTCTGTTTGTGGCGTCCGGGGAACTCCGGCTGGAGGAGGTTTCCCATGAGTGCTGAAACCAAGTACCTGTAACTAACAAATTCGCTCTCACCTTATGGGACCACGCAACTTGTCACGTCCGGGACTTGTGCCAGGCGATTCTCGAAATCCCCAGCGCTAAGAACAGAATTTTCTGAAGAAGAGTCCCGACCCCAAACGTCAACTTTCCTGCTCCTCTGATGCTGCCTGGCCTGCTGTGTTCCTCCAGCTCCACACTGTGTTATCTCTGACTCCAGCATCGGCAGTTCTTAACTATCTCCAAGAACAGAATACCTGCCTCTCCGGCTAGATGTGCTCTCTCACACATAACCCTCTCAGTTTGTTTGTCTCTTGCCGAAACAGATTATATTGCATTCGATGCACAAGTACCAGCCTCGGGTCCATGTCATCCGCAAGGAGTGTGGAGAGGAGCTGTCGCCGGTCAAGCCCATCCCGGGAGGAGACGGGGTGAAACACTTTTGCTTCCCCGAGACCGTCTTCACAACCGTGACTGCTTACCAGAACCAGCAGGTAAGGCAGAGTATGCCTGACCCAACCCGACAGCAACCCGTGGCACACTCCACACCGCGTCCCCAAGCCTCTGTCTCTCTTCCTGTCTCTCTGTCTCACCCTGCGCCCTGACTGCATCACACACAAACTAACACGGCGAATGGAGCGGCCTCTCTCCGTTCATTCTTGCAATGCACTGGTAAATCAAATATTACACTTTAAAATAATGTAAAATAATGTAATGTAATGCTGATGTGCTGTAATACTACGTTCTTGGCCGGCTGGCTTTAATTTTGGACAAATGTTTCACTTTAATTTTGTTATTATCAAGACTGCATCGGGGTAAAGCGTAAACACTTAATTGGAAAAGTGTTAGAAATTGTGTCTCGGCGTGTGCAAGGCCTGTACAGAACAGCAGTGTTAGATACAGTTTGAAAGCAGGAGCTTCAGAACTGCGGCCCTCTAATTTCAACTCCACTTCTGTCTCAGATCACTCGACTGAAGATCGACAGGAACCCATTTGCTAAAGGATTCCGAGATTCCGGGCGTAACAGGTAAATCATTTGATTCCTCCCGCAGAGCGCGCCTTTAACAGCGCCGACGTTGTAAATCTCTCTATGTCACACACACACTGCAAAATTACAGCTTTCTCCGTGTTAAAGTACACTTTCCAGTCAAGCCCTCACTTCCCTCGCCTCACTGAAATGGAAATAATTGGAGCTTGCACCACAAACGCCTCCCGGCAGCAATGGAAAAGGGACAGATGCAGAGATTAACGGGGCATTTTTTTTCAGCAGGACCTCTATACTGCCCGTAAAGTTTAAAAGCAGAAAGGGGCAACCACTGTCCTCAGAGAAAATACAGGAAAGGACAAATTTTAATCTGCGAAACAAACTGGGCTATTTGATCGCGCAAGCGCGGCGAGTGATAAAATGGGAAAAGTTCAAGGCATCTTGTATAAATTATCGCCTTAGCAACATCTCTCCGGGAGGCAACTTTTATCTCGGATAAACCCAAAAGTTCCTATTAGTGGGAAAATGAAGCCTGATTTTTGAGCCCAAGTCAACCCAATAAATATTTTATTATAGCTTCCTGCAAAATGCCTATGATCCCCTGTAAAGTCTGTGTGAAAGCCATCATATTGGAACAGAATGTTGGCAAGCAAACGTTCAACACGATGTTAGATATATAATTTTCATTATTTGAATGTTGTGAGTATTTAAAGACTGCGGGTTATTCGATTAAACGTAGGGCAATTATATGAGCGTTCCTTTGTAATATTTTGTATTGCTTTCTCCCAAATCCGGAAAAAAAGACAGGCTGCAATTGTAGGCAACACTGCATCAGAGCGCCTAAAACTGCTGAGAATCAGTAAAACAGTATCGGAGGACTGGTGGATAACCAGTTGAAGAAGGAATGTAGAACATGTACAGGGAAATATAAGACTAATCTGTTTAACATTAGCAGTGGGAACAATCTCTACAAAACGACAAAATAGAAAAACATCTAGAAATGATAGATAATGAATGATAATTTTTTTTTATTCTTTTAAGGGGATGTGGATGTCTCTGACAAGGTTAGTTATTGTTGACAGTCCCTAATTCACCTTGAACAAAATGGTTTTCTAGGTCATTCCAGAGAGCAGTTCAGAGTTAACCACCTTACTGTGGATCTGGTGTCACTTGTACTATGGACTTGGTAAGGATGGCAGCTTTTGTTCCTAAAAGGAGATTCCTAAAGCAGTTGAATAATCAACATGGACTTCAAAAGGGAAAGTCTCACCTGACCAGAGTCATCAAATCCTTTGAAGGTTAAACAGAGATTAGACAAGGTTGATGAAGTACAGTAGATAAAATAATTTAATCCAGACTCCAAAAAATCATTTTAATAAAGAACCATATATTTGATTAACGTATTAGAGCAAATTCAGGGAACAATTAGGACAATGGTTAGCTGACAAGCCAGAAGAAAATATAAAATAGGGTAAAGGGTAAATATTCAGAATGATAGAAGGGGAGAGGTTGGATTACACAACGATCAGATCTATAACCACTGTTGTTACTATACAGTTTCTATTCACGGTTTAGATTTTGGAATCAAAAACACATTTTATAAATTTGTGGACAATGCCAAATTTGGAGAGATAGTGAAAACTGAAGAGGACTTAAACAACTTAGAAGAGGGCATAAATAAGTATGCAGAGTGGGCATATAAGTGACAAATGAATTTGATAGTGAATAAGTGCAATGTTTTGGTAAGAAAATCAGGAGCAAGAAGGGCATGTATTACTTATGAAATATGAATTTCAGTTGCATAACACAAAACATAAAATCATGTAGAAGTGCAAAGGGATCTGGGACTACAAATATACAAAGGACTGAAATTTGATTGTAGGGTATTAAGATCATAACAAACTCAAATAACAAACGCAAGGGTTTATTTCTAGAAGGATAGATCTGAAAAGTAGAGAAGTTATACCCAGGTTGTATTGAACCTTGATTAGACACTCTTGGGGCATAGTGTATATTTCTGGTCACCATATCATAGAAAAACTAGAAGCACAAAGGAGGATGGAAAAATAAATCAGTACAGAGTTGATACCAGAACTGTGAGATTGTGGCTCTCCGTAAATAACAAATTAAATGCTGAAGAGTAACCTCATAAAGATGATTAAATTAAGAAAGGCTATGATGGGGTAGAAACAGCAAATGTGATTCAACACATGGTAAAAAGCATAACTAGAGGCCGTTGATATAAGATCATCACCAAGGAATAGCATAGATGCTTTTTAAAAGCACGTTAAATAAACATACACGAGTGAAGGGAATAGGGGGTTATGCTGATAAACTCATAGAATCGTGGAAACTGATTCCACAGAAGGATGTGGGTGTTGTTGGTAAGTTCAGCATTTGTCTGTTTCTCTTTGTCCTTGAAGGTGGGCCTGGGGATGGTGGGAGGGAATGCTTTTGAGCCAACATCTTGGATTAAGCTGTTGTAGTTTGCTACCATTTAATAGTGCAAGTAAGCCTCAAGTATATGGGTCTGGAATCATATTTAATAAGGATGTTAGATTTCTTTTCCAGGAGAGAATCAGATGGGATTTTAGCAGAGTTTCATGGTCTCCATCACTGTTATTAACTTGTATTCCAGATTTTGTTCAATTCATTGAATTTAATTTCTACAACTGCTAGAGGGGAATTGCACTCCTATTTCTGGAATATCAATCCAGGCCTCTGGATTACTAGTCCAGTGACAGGATCATCAAGGTGTCTTATTCTTGTGCCCAGCTCAGAAAATTTTGTTTGTCATTTACCCCTAAACCCTTAGCTTCTCTGCCTTTGACCACTATTGTCTAAGTACGTACTTAGTGACCTTACATCTGGCAATGAGAAAGCAATTCTACATAGCCACTCAAGATACTTTGGTTCTAGCTGAGGATAACTGCGAAGAGGACATACAGAGGCCACAAAGGCATAAGTTAGATTCATTGAGTGGGCAAAAATCTGCCAAGTAGAGTATAATGTGGGAAAATGTAAAATTGTCTATTTTATCAGGAAATTTCAGAGCTCTGGGATGCAGGGAGCTCCAAGTGTCCTAGCGTACAAAGTGCAGAAGACAGGTATGCAGGTACAGCATGTAATTAGGAAAGCTTATAGAAATTTATAATTCATTGCAAGGAGAATTGAATGCAAAAGTAGGCAGACTATGCTTCAGTATTACAGAGCATTGGCAAGATGCCACCTGTACTGTGTACAGCTTTGGTTTCCTTATTTAAGGAAGGATTTAAATGCATTGAAAACAGTACAGAGAAGATTTATCAGACTAATAGCTGGAATGGTGAGTTGTCCTGTGGGGACAGGTTCGATAGGCCAGGCCTTTATCTGCTGGCAATTAGAAGAGTAAGAGGCAAAATAATTGAAACATACGATCCCAAGGGGCCTTGACAGGATGGAAGGGATCTTTCCTGTTGTGGGACAATCTAAGTAAATGTTTAAAAATAAGAGGTTACCCACTAAAGATCTATGTTTCTCTCATAGGGTCAAGAGTCTTTGAAACTATCTTCCTGAACAGGTGATAGAAACAATGTTTTTGAATATCTTTAAGGCAGAGGTGGATAGATTCTTATTAAGCAAGCAGGTGAAAAGTGTGAATGTGGATTTGAGGTTGTATTCAGTTCTGTCATCATCATATTGAATAACACAACAGACTCAATGTCTTGGTAGGAAAATCAGGAGCAAGAAGGGCATGTATTACTTATGAAATATGAATTTCAATAGCATAGCACAAAACATAAAATGGGGAAAAAGTGCAAAGGGATCTGGGACTAGAAAAAACAAAGGACTGAAATTTAATTTATTGCCAGTCCATATTTGGTCTTGAGAAGATTGTGGTGAGTTGTCTTCTTGAAACACTGCAGTCCATGTGTTGTAGGTAGACCCACAATGCTGGTAGAGTGCGAATTCCAAGATTTTGACCCAGTGACACTGAAGGAACGCTGTTATATTTCCAAGTGAGAAGTTTTTTAATTCACTCATGGGAAGTGGGAGTCACTGGTTGACCTGATGAGTGGCTTAGAGGGGAGCTAGCAGGGGATGGTGTTCCCATGTAGCTGCTGCCCTTGTTCTTCTGGATGGAATTGGTGATGGGTTTGGAAGGTACTGTCTAAGGTGCTAATGTGATGTCATGACCACAATCGGATCAACCATGATATTGTTGAATGGAGGAGGCTGAATGGCATGCCTGTATGTTTGTGAATAAAGAGAGAAAATGATTGGATTCTGAGAGTGAGAGAGAGAGAGAAAGCAGAAATAAAATAAGAAAACAGTCACATTTGATATTTTTACAATCACTTAAAACAATTCCACATCTTAAAAAGGTGAGGCTTCACACTTTTACCAGTTCTTTTATTCATTTGTGGGATGTAGGCTAACATTTATGGCCCAGCTGCCAGTTCAACCACATTATTGTGTCTGGAATCTCATGTAAGCCAGACCAGGTAAGGGAACAGATTTTCTTCCATAACAGGCATCAAATAGGTTCATGTGATAATTGATGGGACTGCACGGTGGCTCAGTGGTTAGCACTGCTGCCTCACAGCACTAAGGACCTGCATTCAATTTCACCATTGGGTGACTGTCTGTATGGTGTTTGCACATTCTCTCTTTGTCTGCGTGGGCTTCCTCTGGGGTGCTCCGGTTTCCTCCCACAAACCAAAGATGTGCAGGTTAGGTGGATTAGCCATGGCAAATGCAGGTTTATAGGGTAGGGGGTTGGGTCTGGGTGGGATGCTGTTTGGAGGATTGGTATGGACTTGATTGGCCCAATAGTGTGGTTCCACACTGCAGGGATTCTATGATCCACAATAATGATTGCATTTAGCCTGGTATTTTATGCTGGATTTTTATTGAATTCAAATTGCACTATCTACCAAGTGGAATTTGAACCCCAAACCACAGAACTTTAGGCTGGGGTTCTGATTTACTAACTCAGTGACAACATCACTATGCCATTGCCTACCCAATTTGGGCAAGAAAGGTTGTTTGGCAGTCAATAATACATATTCCACCACTGAAATTTTACTTACACTGATAAATACCAAAATCAACTTTTGGTGGCAAGGTTTATTGACAATTAACATGGAAAAACAGCAACTTCATGAAAATTACAAAGGCTATTTTCATGAACGTGATCCAAATGAGGTTGAAGGAGTGTTTCTTCCTCACGGCAATTTGTGCATTAATGTGCATCGTTAGGGTACTGCTATTCTCTCAAGCACAATCGTGCCTAGTGTTTACTAATTTGAACCAATGTTAAATGTGCTAAAAATGCATTTTAGCTGCAATATTAATGAAAGGAAGGAAGTTTACATTTGTTCTAACCCTCAAGCACAGAAATATCAGGCATAGCTCTGGGTTAAATGAACATCACAAAGGAAATTCTACTAATATCCTTTTGCTACAAAAACTATTAAATGACTAGTTTATGCTAATTTTCCTGTTGAACATTTGTCTTGTGACTGGCATCATTCTTGATTTGTCCAGCCAGCTTCATTGTAATTATTTTCCATGGTCCACAGCCGGCTCCAACAGATATCCTATGAATCAATGTTGCACACCCACTTATATCAGCAAACGTTTGATCAGCCAACACCAATTAGAAGTTTCTTTTTAAATTCCAGCATTTGACTGAACAATTTCCTTGTGAAACAATGTGGCAATTATTCTCACTCTGATATTTAAACCATTCGTCTCACACCACAGCAAAGGCTCCGGATGGAGATGAAATTACTGGAATAGAATGGAGAAAATTAAAAATGATTCATAACCATTTTCAAATTTGGGAAAGAAAACTCCAAGTAATTCTGTTCCACTCTATTATTTAGATAGACAGACATGTTGTCCCAAAGGCTGGATTGCATCCACACATTGGCTGGAAGTATGCAATTATTTAATTTCAATGACTTCATTCAAAGCTAAGCAAATTTGGATGAAATAATAATAAAATATTCAAAACATATACATCAATGTTATGAACATACAAACATGGAATGAAGTTATATTTCACATTAAAAATTATTCCAGTGTCAAACAAAATCTTTGAAGAATAAGACAATTTTTTAAGATGTCCACAAATCAGAAAGTATTGAAAAAGAATGAAATTCACTGAACTATTACTTGATTCAGATCAAACATTTATTTATTGCAAAATTTAAAAACTTGGTGAATGTTGAAAATCTGAAAATAGAACAAGATATTCTGGAAAGAAAATAACAGGATGGATTCTATCAGTTGAGCCGTACAGAATCAACATTTTGAATCAAATATGACCCATCTTCAGAAATGAAGGCATGTAGAAATGTGATGTACTTTATACTTTTGTAGGTGATGAAATGGAGAAATTGAAAGAATGGGAGAGATTAAGTAACAAAGATGTAATGGAACAAAGGGCAAAGCAAGTACTAATTTATAGCAAAGAAACAAATCATTGGTCCAGAGTGACCGCTAATAACAAAATTCTGTCAGACCTGAGTTTTTCCAGCACTTACATTTTTGCTGTGATATTCTTGCGTAAATACATTTGGGAATTGTCCAGTAAATAGAAAAAAATTCCCATGATTGAAGCAATCAGCCCTTTGAGCAAAGCAACTCATTGAGCAAAAACAGAAATTAGTAAAAACACTAATTGATTGATAAATGAGAGGACAGTCATGTTATCTTTTCACACCAAATTTAACTCTAGAAATTTACTTGTGATGTATTTTCTCAGCTAACCTGTGCCTATTTTGTGAAGTTCAAAACCAATTGGCATACAAAAAATGAATGAAAAATTGTTACTTTCACTGTATACTGACATTCCTGATTAACCTACCTGCAATTATATTGACAGGAATTATATTCTGCTGACATAGTGGGTGTTGGGCTTTGTGCTAAACACATACTGCTCCACTCTATAAAGCTGGCATTGTAATCAGATACTCTCTATTACTGAATAAGTCTTTATAACATTACAGATATTCAGATATTTGTAATTACTGTGGACATTTCAAAATAATTGCAGAATAAAGTGTTCCAAATTGATGTACCGCAATACTCTGTTTTTGCCAACGTTCATTTCGATTTATGAAGACAGTTTATAGATGAAAGATCAAGTGATTTATGAAGTATAATTTTCTTGATTTAGAATGGGTCTAGAGGCTATTGTGGAATCCTATGCATTCTGGAGACCCTCTTTGCGGACCCTCAGCTTTGAAGATATACCTGGGATTCACAAACAAGGTATTGCCATGTTTTGTTGTTGAAACCGTCACTTTTGTTAGAGCACCAGGCAGTGTGGACAACAATTTTAAAAAAAAGTAGGAAAATTCTTTTCAGTTTATATCTCTAGGCTTTATACTAATTAAACTGATGTTGGCATAAAACAAAGAATGTTTGTTTGTCAGGCTAGTATTTTAATGAAGTGAAACCAGTTAACATTATTTTACACTATGCCATTTTAACTTTGAAATACTCTCTATGTCCACCACTGTCCATATAAACTCAGTGCTTAATTAGTTGCATAAATTCAGAGTATAAGCATTCTTTCAGAATGTTGAGGTTTCCCCTGTGGCATCAAAAGCAAAGGTCTGACTGCAAAATCAGATCATGTAAAACTGATGCTTCATGTGTAAACTCCAGCAAGCCTAATTCTCAATGCATGTCCAACTTCACAAGTGTTTAAACTTTATATGGGTGTGGCTAGAGGACACATTTCAAAATCAACCACTTGGATTTTGTCCCAAACGTGGAACACATTAAACATTGACAGTGGGAGTTTTGAAAGAAGCAAAGTACTGGATAAGCTTAACATAATAACAAATTATTCTGTGCTCCCTTTAACACGATACTGAATCATAGCAGTGTTTTGGACATGAATATATCATTTGACAATTTTCCTTACTTCCTGAAATCACTGACTCTTCCTGAAGTAAAGCTCCAAAGTGGTCATTTTCATGTATGATGCTGAACACAGAGTCAGCATACTAAACAAAGAACTGCGGATCCCAGATATCAGAAACAAAACCTGAGAAGTGACGCTTCTTCAGACCTATTCTGAGGAAGGGTCACAGGACCCAAAATGTTCACTCTGATTTCTTTCCACAGATGCTGCCAGACCTGCTGAGTTTTCCCAGCAATTTCAGGTTTTGAGTCAGCATACTAGTTGTCCAAGCTGTGTTTGGTACTTTACTTGCTTCATGCCCACTTACAGGCATTTCCAGCAAGGCTACAGCAGGGCTGTCACTAGAAGGAGTCTTAACTGATTCTGAGTTTTCTGAACCAGAAGTGCAGGTACCAATTGTAACACTCCTTACAGCAAAAGATTAGCGATGCAACTGAACACCTTCCTGGCCTATTTGACTCATAAATGTACTGATCTGTTGAGTATGTAACCGTGCATCTTTACAGTACTCATTGGCACTATGTGTGCTACACCAGTCTAAGACTGAAAACAGTCTTACCAGAACATGGAATCATTCAACATGTTGTCAAAACATTCACAGGAAACAGTTTAACATGAAAAAAAGTTGTTACTTTCATTTGGATGTTGTTGAGCCAGTCAATGTTACACACAGAAATGTTGCCCTATCCAAGGACAGATATAGCAAAGTGAATAAAAGACATTTACAACAACAAAGTTTGTCAAGAGACTGTATTTTTCATCCTAGGTGGTACGGTATCTTCAAGTGCCCACCAAAGTGCAGGAAACAGTGCTCCTACACATCTTCTGCCTGGCTCTTCCTGCTCCTCTCCAGCTTTCCACCTGTCACCAAACAGTAGCCAGCTCTGCAACCTGGGTCCAGCTGAATTCACAACCTGCAACCGCACAGGCCTGACCTTTAACAGATACAGCAGTAGTCTCGCTGAAACCTACAACCGTCTGACCAACCCTAGCAGTGAAACCTTTGCCTCCCAGAGGAGCCCTCCCTACATTGGAGTTGCTAACACAGCAAGTGTGAACATGTCAATATCCAGCAATGAAAGTGAGGCGTTCAGCTGCCATCAGGCTGGATTGCCTGTGCCAATCTCTGGGATATCATCTCCTCAGCTCCAGTACATCATGCCTTCACCGTCAAATAATGCCTTCAGTGCCAATCAGACACACCAGAGCTCCTACAGTACTTTCAGATTACACAGCCCATATGGCTTATATGGATATAATTTCTCCACCTCCCCCAGACTGGCAGCCAGCCCTGAAAAAATAATTTCTTCCCAAGGAGGTTTTCTGGGCTCATCTCCCAGTGGTACCATGACTGATCGACAGATCTTGCCCACCATGGAGGGGGTACCTTTACTTAATGGCAGCCAGCAAAGCATGTTTGACACAAGGCCATTAGGAAGCTTGACAGCCTCACCGTCCCAGATACCAGCACATTTAGTTTGACAAACAAGCTGAACTTGAGTGAAAATGTGTGCCCTTATATTACAAAACATTGATGGAGATTCCTCCATGTGTCAACATGGTCACCATTATCAAATATGCTCCTTGGTTGTGGCACTGGTAGAGACTGGACTGAATGTGCTGGAGATTGGAACATGTTTGGATATTCCATCTGGTTGCAGTGTAGGAGGGTTCTTCGGGATGCAGTATTTGTTCCTTCAGCAGTTATGGTGCGTCAAGTGATGTGAGTCTCCAACTGTAGTCCCACAAGAACTTCAAAGCAATTTATGCAAGAACTGGAGAAGAAGGTCAACTGTTTAAAAAAAAAATTATCATTGATAATGTATCTTTTATAATGGTGCTATTTTCTGGATGGAACCATAATTTTAGCAGATAGTGAATGGACTTGCATACAATGTGAATTCAATCAAGACTTTTGGCTACAAAGACTTGCCTTACAGTAATGACTATTCCCAAATAGTAACCTCACATAAACCCCTAAATGCAATCCTTTGGAATTATCCTTCCTGCTTCTAGCTTTTGCTTTTACTGTCCTGAGATTTTGGACACATAATGACCTATTCTGTTTTGGTCCTGGCCAAACTGTCTTCCTTTAAGTATGAGTCGAAGTGCTGAGTGTTAATTGATTGTAAATGACATGGGTACCACCACAGGTAAGGCTGATAATGTCTGTACCTGATGGCTGCACAACTGCACTAAAGGATCACTGTATAGAGATCAAATGTACAAACCAAACATTTACAACCCAGTTTTTTTTTCACTTTTCATGAGCCAATTGTAGCATCCCCACTTCTGCCCTGTTGAAGCTGCAAACTCAGCATAGACCATAGAATGCACTAGGCTCTTAATCTAACATTTGTAATTCTATGCACTTCTGACAACCCAGTTAAAACAATACTGTAGATTGATCTCCCTCCTCTTCATGATTTCATCATTACATTTTGTTATAAAAAAAGCCATATTCTAAAACAGTAGAAAAGATGATCAAATCAGGAAGAAATTGTATGAAACTATTGCTCTTTCATACAGTATGCAGTGCTTTGACATTGGCTTTGGGGGTAGTTACAGAATCAAGCCATGCTTTACAAGATGATAGTTCCTATGGTTTCTATAGTAAAAAGCTAACACAAATTATGGAGTGGATATATAGTCCAGATGCATAAGTGAACAAAGAGGTCTCATCTGCCTTTAGCATCTGGAAGAGTCATTCTCCAATTAATCTTATTGGAAGTGCACAATATTACTACATAATTCCAAAAATGAGTGCTTCTTATAAAACACTGATGATTGGGAGTCATCAGTCACAGATAAATAAACAAAATTGCTTTGATAATTACACATAATGCTCTTCCTTATAGAGTGGAGTGACATAAGCCACTATGAATCCAAAGAAAAATAATGCCTCTCCTACAGACACTCTACAAATATATTCATAGGTGAAAAGTATTGTCTGTAATTAAATATTGATATAGTTTGTTCAAGTTGTTCCAGACCAAAGCACTGACTGCTCTTCATAAAGTGATCTTGCCTCTGTGAGACGTTGCTAAAATAAAAATAAATTCTGAGCAAAACTCTAATGTCTTAGTAAGTAATACCTAAGTGCCTGGAAATGTAATGCCTTTCAGAAATAGAAGCACTTGAATATAACAAATGGTAAATGACAAAGTGTTCATCTGCAACATGTTTCCCAATTGGGGAGTTTTTTTTTATTCCCAAGTATCTTGGGGTTACATAAACAATACCATTGAGATATCTTTCTAGCTGGTTTTACCTGCTACGTTTGCTTTGGGCAATATATAAATTCTGATAGCTGAAGCAACTTTGCCAGCTGAAATGTTGCAAAATATGATAACTAGAAATCAACCGTGAAAGCAATATGATCTTTACTTTGTAACTTGGGTAAGGTTGTGTTCTAATCCATAGGGAACATTACCAGTAACAAACCACAAGGTCTACAACTTTTTCAGTCCCTCTTTGAACTGCACCATACGGTAAGTGCCAAACATTCTTGTCACCTTTTGTTACTTAATTGTGAGGAGGTATATCTAAATTATCAAGCCTTATGTACATTAGTAACTCTGATAAAATATTTTGAAACCTGTACTTTCAAATTGTTTAAATGTGTAAATATGTAACTATGTTACTGCTAAATTTTACCGGCAATAAAAAAAAGGTGGACTTCATATAAGTTCGTGCCTAAAGAGGTTTCTTTTAAAGTTACCCATTTCAAAACATGAACCAATAGGCCAACGGAAATTCAAATTTTTTGGGTTATGTGTTTACTGTCAGCTCTTTTTTCAGGTTGATAAAATATGATGGAGATTGCACTGCAGAAGTATGGAAAATATCACATTATTATACAAATATATAGAAAAGAAATACTGTTATTGATACCTGAAGTGATACAATTGGAATGCTCCTTTCTGGGTCACTCCAGATTGGCATCATCACTAGCAGTGGAATCCACCTCCTGGGAAGGGTCAACTAAAGGGACAAGCAGGCAGACAGATCACCCTTGACTGGAAAAGACAAGTCAACATTGACCTTTGTGTCCTCAAAGTTGGTTTTGCCTTTGGAATAGGATCTTGGATGTATTTTCAGATAAATGTTGGATAAATGAAAGTCTAATGACCATCTCCCCTGATCTCAGCCATAATCAATGATCCAACATCATCAGTCTTTGTGAACTAAACATTGACTCTCATGAAGATGTGAAGGAAAAGTTCTAGTCCAACTTTGATGAAGTCTTCACTGTTATTCCAAAAGGATGAAAAATATAATTTTAGACCTCAAGGGCATAGATCACAAGGTGTAAGAGCAGAAGTAGCCCATTCAACCCATCAAGTCTGTTCTGCTATCAATAAAATCATAGCTGATCTGATCATTCTCAACTCCACTTTCTTGCCTTTGACCCCATTATCCTAGATTCACTTACTGATTAAAAAATCTGTCTATCTCAGCTTTGAGACCCAGCCTCTACCACCCTCTGTGGTGAAGAATTCTACAGATTCACCACACTTTGAGAGAATTCCCCTTCATTTATGTCCTAACTATGATGCTTTATTCCACGATTATGCCCCCTGGTTCTAGACGATCCCACAAGGGGAAGCAACCTTTCCACAACCACCCTGTCAAGTCCCCTGTGAATCCTGCATGTTTTATTAAGGTTACGTCTCATTCTTCTAAACTACAAAGAGTACAGGCCAATCTACTCAAGCTCTCCTCATAAGAAAATTCCTTCACACCCTTATAGCATGGCTTCATTATAACAAGTACCCTCATCCTCTTCTGCTAGAAGGCCAAATACAAAACTATATAGAGGAATCCTAGACCATTGGCAGCTCTGGACCTTGTTTGTGTCAGAGATCTAAGTGATGTCAAAATCACAAGATTCATTTGGGGGACTGATACCTGCTGGACAGTTCATCATATTATGAATGAACATCCACCTAGCAACAAGACTTCAGAAGGCTGAAATGTCAAAAGGAAGCGTGTCTCAGTTCTAAAACAGCTAGACTGAAGGGAGGATTATCAAGTACAGCTCATGATCTTTCTGGAAAATCTCTACATGTCAAACTCAATTTCAGGATAGTATGATCAACGTAAGTCAGCTGTCCTGCAGGCTATTAGGTTTGAGCATTGTTGTCACCAAGACTGCTTCAATTAAAATGCTGAAATATGTGCCCACCAATGTTAAAAAAGAACTAAGCAATCTAATTACCTCAAAGAACAATCCAAGTCAAGAAGGCAGATTTTGACAGATCAATGCTGATGCCGAAAGACAAAGCAAGGAGATAATGCAAACCAGAAGTGTGAGCATGAGAAATGCAACATTATGTTGATTATCAGGGCTTTTTTGAAGTTACCAGGATCATCTATAGACCAATGTCAAAAGGCCAACATCCACTTCAGTCACAGGTTGTGTTCTCTTAGTAAGGATAACAGTGCTATCCATCAATGCTGGAAAATAACATTTTGAACCTCTCTTCAACCTTGAATCCACTGTGGCAGCTGACCATCTCCAGGCTGTCTTCCAGTACCCTGTGTTAAAATCTATGATTGCACCACTATTGACGGTAGAGTTGCCACATGTTGTCATATGGATGATAAACAACAAAGCAATGAACCCAATGGCATCCTGTTGAAGTCTTCAAAGGTGATGGACTTTCCCTTACATCAAGATGCAATATACTCATCCCAACCTGAATTCACCAATGAAACTATTGTATCAATCTTCAAAAATGAAATTAAAAAATCATGCTGTAGAAACTGTTAGGTATTTCCCTCTTGTTTGTAGCAAGGAAAGTCCTGTATTCTTTTAAACTGCCTACATCCTGGACTGAAGACATCTTCCAAGTGACACAGTGTGGTATTAGACCATTCAGAGGAACCTTTGATATGTCTTTATTGTAAAACAAATCCAAGAAAGATGTCAAGCACAACACCCAGAACTCTTCATTGCATTCATCAACCTGACCAAAGCATTTTACTCAGCAAATCATGAGCCTCTGCAGCTTGCCCTCCATACATGTGAATTTCCCATAAATCTTATTCCAATTCTGCAAATGCTTCATGAAATTCATCTTCAACTGCAATTACCTTGAGAGGGAAATTTGAAGCAGAAACCTTCAAAATATGTAACAGCATCAAGCAAGGTTATGTGTGATGCGCCCCATATGGTTTAACTCTCTACCCAGTAGTGGCTATCCACCCCTTTAAAAATTAACTGGCAGCTCTGGTGTCATTATTATGTTATTGAGATGGAAAACGCATTGATATTATCACCACCATGCCTGAAGTAAATTGGCCACCATTGTTATGTATGATCTATGATTTACAAATGACTGTCAATGCCGGCTCTGTACCAGATTTGCAACATATTCAATCTCTTAATTTGTATCCAAGAAACTCGACCTGTCCTTAAATGTTGCCAAAACAAATCACATATCATTGCTCAGATGATCATCCAAATATTCCATTTCTCATATGTATTGAAGGAGAGACTGGAAGATGTTCTTCTCATACCTTGACAGTTATCTCTCTCTAAAGCTGTGATTGTCAAGGAGATCTAGTACCAGAATCTGTGCCAGCTGAGCCTGATGAAGAGTTACCGGACTCGAAATGTTAACTCTGCTTTCTTCTCACAGATGCTGTCAGACTTGTTAAGTTTCAACAACAATTTCCAGTTTTGTTGTCACCGCACTTGACTATAACAGTGAGAGCTGGATTGTGCATCAGTAACCCATATGAACACAAGAATATCTCTATCAACTGCCAGCATATTTTGCCTGTTGAACATAAGCTTTGTTTCCTTCTTGAAATCAACTCCACTGTGGGAAGCAATGGCCTACTGGTATTCTTGCTGGACTGTTAATCCAGAGACCCAGGCAATGTTCTTGGGACTTGGGTTCGAGTCCCGCCATGACAGATGGTGGAATTTGAATTCAATAAAAAATAATCTGGTATTAAGAGTCTACTGATGATCATGAGTCCATTGCTAATTGTTGGAAAAACCCATCTGGATTCACTACTGCCCTTTAGGGAAAGAAATTGCCATCCTTACCTGGTCTGGCCTATGGGTCCAGATCCAAAACGTCAGCTTTCCTGCTCCTCTGGTGAAATTTAAATGCAATTAATTAAACCGTGAATAGAAATGGTAATGTGACCATGAAACTATCATTAAGTGCTGTAAAAACCCTTCTGGTTCACTAGTGTCCTTTAGGCAAGAAATTCTCCTCTCCTACGTGCGTTTCCAGACCCACTGCTGTATGGTTGACTTTTAACTATGCTCTGAAATCAAACCTAGCCACTGACCTTGAGGGCAATTAGGGATGGACAACAAATGCTAGCTTTGCTAGTAAAGTCCCCATCCCATGAATGAATAAACAATATTATCTGAATAAGTGCAGCTCCAAAAATACTCAAGAAGCTCAACACCATCCAGTGCAAAGCTGTCCACTTGATTGGTATCCCATTCACCACCTAAAACATTAGCTATCACCACTGCCACTATCCTGTGAAGCAGTGCACTATCTGCAAGATGCAGAACAGCAATTCACCAACGTTCCTTCAAAAGCATTTTAAAAACCTGCAATGTCTACCAGCTAGAACAAAGGTTAACACCACCATCTGCAATTTTGCCTCCAAGCCACACGGCACCCTGAATTAGAAGGCTATTGCTGTTCCCATATTGGATTAAAATCTAGGAATATCTTCCCCCTAACAAAACTTCAGGAGTATCTATAACACACGAACTGGTAGTGGTGCAGGGAGGTTGCTCATCACAACATTCAATGGGTAGTTAGGGAAATATTAGGCAGGAGATATCCGACAGGTTGGCTATGGCAAGATCACAAGATCGTAAGAAAAAGAGCAGAAATAGGCCATTCAGCCCAACATCCCTGCTGCATCATCAAATAAGATCATGGTTGACCTGATTGTGGTCTTAACGCGTTTTCGTATCTATCCCCATAACCCTTGACTCAATTGATGATCAAAAAACCTGTTTAACCTAACATTGAACATTTTCATTGACCTTGTCTCAACTGCTTTATTGCGAAGAGAATTTCAAAGACTAATAATTCTCTTGAGAGAAGAAATTTCTCCTAAACTAGTGTTGAATTGGAAATCTCTTATTTTTAAATTTTGCCTCTTAGTTTTAGATCACTCAATGGTAGGAAACATCCTTTCAGCATCTATACTGCTAAACTCACACTAAATAGCTTATAGTTCCATAAAATCAAGACTTAATCTTCTAAATTCCATTGATTATAGGCCCAAACTGCTCAACATTTCCTTCTAAGAGTGGTATAAGCTTAGCAAATGTTTTCTGAACTGTTTCCAATGCAACATATCCCCCTTTAGTTAAAGAGACCAAAACTGTATACAGTATGCTTGTTGTGGTTTCAGCAATGCCCATTGAGTTGATTCATTTTTCCTACTTCTACATTCCATTCACCTTGCAATAAAGACCAACATTTATTTTAGCTTTGTAATTGTTTGCTGTACCTGCATGCTAACATTTTTTAATTCATGTGCATGGTCACCAGATTCCTCTGTACAATAGCATTTTGCAGTCTCTTTCCATTTAAATAATATTCTGCCTTTCTATTCTTCCTTCCAAAATGGACAATCTCACATTTTCTCACATATTACTGCATCAGCCACATTTTTCCCAACTCATCTAACTTACCTATATCCTTTCACAGGCTCATTTTAGTCTCCTTTCTGACTTATCTTTATATCATCTGAAAATCTAGCTGCAACATGTTCAGTCCCTTCATCAATGTCATTAATATAGGCTGTAAATAGTTGAGGCCCCAGTGTTGATCCCTGTGGCACTCCATAATATTGCCAAGTTGAAAATGACCCATTTTACCCTGACTCTGTTTCCTGTTAATTAGCCAACTCTCTATCCATGCTAATAAATTCCTCCCAAACAGCATGATTTCTTATCTTGTATTGTAAACGTTTATCAAATGTCTTTTTGGAAATCAAAACACACCACCTGTACTGGTCATTCATTCTGCTAATTACATGCTCAAAGGATTTTAATAACTTTGACAAACATGACTTCCGTTTTACAGAACAATGTTGACTCTGTCTGATTGTATTATTAATTTCTTAATGTCCTGCTACTATCTTATTAACAATGGATTCTAGCATTTCCCATTGATATGTTAGGTTAGAGTTCCTCCAGTCTCGTCCTTCTGGGCCCTGCCTTCCTTGAATATAGATGTCATATTTAGGGTTTCCCAATTAGCAGAAACATTTCCAGAAATGAGAGAATCTTGGAAAATTATAGTAAATACTTCCATTATCCATGCAGGCATGTCTTTTAAGAGCCTAGGATGAAGGTTATCCTGTCCAGTGGACTTGCCAGCCTGAAGCCCCATTCATTTTCCCAAAATGTTTTCCTTAGCAATTGTGATTGTTTTAAATTACTCCCTTCTTTTTTTACCCATTGATTCTGTACTGTTCTTGGAATGCCATTTATATATTTCCACTGTGAAGAGACAAATGCAACATTTGTTTGAAGTTTCAAAGTTTTGGGAAAGAATATCATACTGACCTGGAACTTATTATCTAAGAGTTTAGTCGCAGAAAAACTGATCAATGATTTCAAAAGGAAATAAGTTTGCACAGTTAGAGCAGGAAAATGTCAGTAGCTGTTCTACAGGGAGTTGGTATGGACTCAATGGGCTGAATGGCTTTCTCCTCTGCTTTTTTGAGCTGAATCAAATGATACTTTGGCTTCATCTTTATTGAGTTTCATTGAGAGTTTCTCTCTGCAAGCCCTAACAATTTTCCCATGTTAATATCCAAACCTTACCCCAGTAGCTGCCCACCACACCCCTATGGTGATCCTTTTCTATGATTCTAGCCCAATTTTACCACTGCCAGGATATCTTAGGACTCCCCAGGATCCACAATGCCAGTGCCATCTTTAAAAAACCATTGTGCACCCAATCAAGCACTCTCAGTCCAGACCCACCCTGTGCATAACATTTTTCCCTGGCAGACAAGTGGATGTTGGTGCTCCATTTGCAGACTGGTACCTGGAGATCCTGGTGGATGGGGTGGTGAAGCAGAGGGGTGACCTCATCCTTTAGACCTTCAGAGGAGCCCACAACCCAAGATCCTGCCAGTTTGATTTGAGGTTTCCACTTGGGTGAGTGTGGTCCCAGACATCTGGAGAAATGCACAGCAATGTAGGAGGAAAGGCAATGACCACCTTCGCTTTGCCAGGGTAAGTGCCATAATCTTCTCTCTATGCCCTTGCACTCACTCTATCTCTGCTACTGCATCCACCTCCTAACAAAGCTTATGCTCTATCCCACTCTCTATTGCATGTGACATCTTTCCTTACTTGCTCCCTCCTATCCAATCCCTCTACACCACTAACCCTGTATGCCCTCTGTGCTATCCACTCAGTCATTTGTGCATTTGTGGTACCCCACTAAAATTCCCCCACTTGCAATAGCACTAAGAGCTGTGCCACCCACTTTCATCTCAATCAATCCATCCATTTTTCTCAGTCCAGGAGAAAACAGGACAGCAAGGGCCAAGGTAGTTGGCTCCTCACCCCCTAGGAGGAGAAGATTCTGACTCTGAGCAGCCAAATCACCATGTCCAAACCCAGTGATTGATAGCAGAGATTTCCCTTGACTTACTGTGCCAGGACTCCCTGAGTGACAGGTGTCTGTCTGGAACTCACTGAGGATCACTCCCCTTAGACTTGGAGACATGGCTGTTTGCTTGGTGCACATGCAGCGTGCTTTCCACCCTAAGTGCCAATGTGAGATTGAGGCAGCAAAATACCATACACCAGATGTATGCTCCTTTGACTGAGTACTGCTGACCAGCATGACAAGCCGCTTGGCTTTGTGTCTGCATTGAACAGCAAGATAGTACAGTAATACAACATTGATCCTAGAAACTGAGGCTGAAGGAACAAGGCAGGGATGCTGTGAGTATCTATGTAGGTAGGAAGTGAGTGATTGCTAAGAGAAAAAGTGAGTAGTCCTGAGAAGCAGCATGGTCCAGTCTGTGAGTTGGATCCCTGTCCTTGCTCACAAGGTGTCATGACAGCACTCCAATACTAGTTGTCAACCACTCCAAAGTGCAGACATAAACTGTGAGCAGATTGAAGATATGCCTTGATGGCTCACCGAGAGACTGGAAGGTGTTGGTGCCAATGTGTGATAGCTGAGGGGTGTGTGTGACCAGTGCACTGCGGAGGGATGTTCTGGGATATTGGCACCAGGTGTTCAGGTTGGTTGCCCAGGAATGCTCCTACTAAACTGTGCCATCACATGGCCTTTCTGATGCTTTGCGTGTATTTCTCAATGTGCCGACTGACTTCCAGATCAGGGTGGCAATGCCATGCACAAACCTCGGAGGTCTGCAAACCCAAAAAGAAATTAATTGGAGTTTTGCTGCCCAGAAGAGCAAATGGCAAGCTACAATGACCAGATGTCCAATATGCTTTCTATTTGGGAATTCTCGGTATCTTGTTTCTATCTATCCCATGGTACAATAGCAAACTGCCCATTCATGAGGTGAAATTTCCAGTTACTGATGGCAGTAACAGTCAATAATTCTTGTCCATAGGCCTCTGTTGAGAATCTAACCTTGACGTATTGGAAAATGCAACGAGTTATTTTGTAGATTCCTTCATTGGAGATTACACATAACTCTGATCACGCAATCTCTCCCTGGCTGTTGGGTGACTCACAAAAGAGCTGGGGTAATTACCACATGAGATCTCAAATGACCCTGCTACAAACATAATAGTGAAGATCAGTAGGTGGCTAAGGACTTATCCATCAGCTTGTTTTGATAAAACTGTGCATGGTTTTGAAATACAGAATAAATGTGAGATTTATAACAGCAGATAACTGAACTTTACTATGGAGTCAGTCCACGAGGGTTCACTGCTAAACTGTTGAATGTCTAATTTATAGCTCACAAGCTGCGACCAGACTGCCCACACAAACATGAGATGAGGAGAAATGGTACATGTAGGGATGGAAGGCAGAATCTTTTATTTCTGCTGGGCTTCTCTTGAAGTCTGTTAAAGTTGCCTCTTTCAGGAATTTATAAGTGCTTTAAACGACCACACATTGGATGCTAATTATCAACTAACCAGACCAGAGGAAAAATGAAGTCTCCAGAGTGAAGGGCATTATAGAGACAAGTAAAGACTAAATGTCTTATTTATAAAGACCTGCCTAGCTACAGTGTTATGTTTCAGTGCTTTGAATGAAACGTTTTATGCAAATTTCACCTCTTAAGCAATACATTATAATGGAGCCATTTTCATATTTTGAAGAACATTTGTAATGCAAATCTGCATATAAGAAATGTACTTCATTGCATTTAGGATCAATAAAATATTTTGAAAGACAGAGGCAAAATATTGAGGGTCAAATATAACATTGGCAGAATGCAAAACAGTGGATTGATTTCTCATCATACACACTATCTGATTTTGCATTCCAGTGAAGTCACTCAGATGAGGAATGCAAAGAGTGATCAATGACTATCTGTTCTGTGCCTCCCACCAACAAGGGATTTCACCCACCCCTCTCTAATTACAAGCTGTAATGAACCACGGTGCTCAGTAACTTGTAGGGACACTGATAAACAACATTTCCATCTGCTTATTGCTTCTGCGAGTTATTCCAGCACTCATTCCTTCAAGTTTAAATTTAACCAGGCCTCTGAGTAGAGAAATTCTCTGTTATTTGAAGGTGAAGGCCATGACAAATGGCCAGCACATGAAGATCACAACCCTGAAAGTGAGGGAAGGGATATTTTAATTTAGGAACACAAATATGAGAGGATTGCAGTGATGACTGGCCAGTGATGGGCCCCCAGCAGGTTTGAAGTATTGAGAGGAGCTCAAATGATGAGCCAGCCATTATCAGCAAATCTGGAGAAATTAACACTTGCATGATACTTGATGTATACACGAAAGAGCTGGCAGGAAGCTGAGTAGCACTCATGCCATTAATGCACATGATCAGTCTATATGGAGATCATTGACAACTATACCAGATAGCACTCATTAACATTAAACAACACCCTGACTGGAGTTGTAATACAGGAATATCATTGCCCTGGCATTTTGAATAGCTGCAGCTCTTTCTCTTTACACCTACGCAGTATGAATTTTCAGCCACTGAACTCATTTAATATCCCATCATCATTCTAAATTTTGAAATTCTCCTCGTATTAGATCATATGTCAAGTGGTTAGTGTTATTGCCAAATGCAGGTGCTGTAGCTGGTTCTGGCCTTGTCTGTGACAAGCGGTAATACATAGATTTCTATTCTTTCTTCCATCCCCGTGTGAATGCACTGATGCTATCTACGATACAATGCCATGAACACCAAGCACTGCCCAACCTCTCAGTCAGTGGGCACACCTCAAATTTCACCCTTGACATGTTGACCTGAAATGTTCACCTGTTTTGCTATCCACAGATGTTATCAGAGTTGCTTAGTATTTTCAACATTTTTTGAAGAAGAGACACATTAGACTTGAAGATTAACTCTGTTTCTCTCTCCATAGATGCTGCCAGATCTGCTGATTTTCTCCAACACTTCTTGTTTTAGAATATAAAAACATAAGAAACAGGAGCAGGAGTAGGCCATTCAGCCCCTCAAACCTGCTCCATCCTTCAACAAGATTATAAATTGATCTACCGCAGACCATAGCTCCACTTTTCTGAAAGCTTAGCACAGTCATTAACTTCTTGATATTTCCAAAAAAATATATTTACCTCACTTTAAATATGTTCAGTGTTTCTAGCGTCAACAACTCTCTGGTGCTTGTAAGAACATAAGCAATAGGAGTGGGATTAGGCCATCCGGCCCCTTGAGACTGTTCCACCATTCAGTAAGATCATGGTGAAAGAAAAGATCTTGCAATACATTTCTGGTAATTACACAGTGGCCTTTAAACAGCCAATATAAAAATAAATAACAGGTCAAGGCTGCAAGTAATTGACATAGCGGCCTGGATTTTCGTTAAGTCAGGATAATATGGGAGCCCTTTAATAATGGCAGACAGGTTCTGATCCTTGGATATTTGACCCACTCCCAGGCCATTTGTTATTCAGAAGTGCCTTTTGAGGTTGAATGCTTGTTCAGGTCATTGCACCTGGCAATCCTGGCAGCTCCATCGGAGATAAGCACAGCACACTCCTCTGCAATTTTCATGAAGTCAGGCTAGCTTTTCAAAGCATGGTCATTCATGGGCCTTTAGAGGTGTTGGGAACCGTAGTCAGCATGAAAGAACTTTTGAAAAGATGAGTTCAGAAGTCATCACCATCACCACAATGCCAATGTTCCATACCCAGTTCTCTATGGCTCCTCATGCCCTCAATGCAGGCTATGCCCCATTCCCACACCTGTGTCCCCTCATGCCCTCTATTTCAGACTGTGATCCATTCACCTTCATGGCTCCTTGAGCTAGGCACTGTTTATTGACCTTCCATAATTGCCCAAGAGTAGGTGGCGGTGAGCTGCCTTTTTGAACTGCTTTGACTCTTGGCCTGTAGGTACACCCACAGTTCTGTTAGACTGTTGACTAGTGACTATGAAAGGACAGCTGAATTGGTGTTACCATGTGTCTGTTGTCCTTGACCTTTTAGGTGGTAAAGGTCATAAGGAAAGGAGCCTTTGTGAGCTACTGAAATGCATCCGGTAGATGGTGCACACTGCTACCACTTTTCATCTGTGGTGAAAGGCAGGCATGAGAAAGGTGATGGGTAGGGTGCCAATCAAGTAATAGCTCTCTGTGGTAATAGCTCAAGGAGGTCCAAGGAACTCTGAAAAACTCAAAAGAAACATGTTCACAATTAATGGCTAGGCTGCAGAACTATTAGGTCCTGCAGAACTATTTCCTAAGGAGTTGCCCCTTAGGTCCTTTTTAAATCTTTCCCCTCTTCTAGTTTTGGACTCCCACACCCTGGGGAAAAGACCTTGGCTACTCACCCTTTCCATGCCCCTCACAATTTTATAAACTTCTCTAAAGTGAACCCTCAACCTCTGACGCTCCAGGGAAAATAGCCCCAGTCTATGTAGCCTCTCCCAAGAGCTCAAACCCTCCAACCCTGACAACATCCTTGTAAATCTTTTCTGAACACTTTCAAATTTCACAGCATTCTTCCTCTAACTGGGAGACTAGAATGAACACAGTATTCCAAAAGTGGCCTAACCAATGTCCTGTACAGCCGCATCATGACCTCCCAACTCCGATACTCAATGCACTGACCGATTAAGGCAGTGTACCAAACACCTTCTTCACTGTCCTGCAACTCTGTTTTCAAGGAACTGTGAGCCTGCACTCCAAGGTCTCTTTTTTCTGATAACCTTTCACCCCCTTGCCCAACAAGAATCTGTTTCTGCTTTAAAATTTTCAATACTTCCAGCACTTTTTTTGGATGAGAGTTCCAAAGATCCTCATCAGACAAAAGTATTATTCCAGCTCTGTTTCAAATTGGATGTCCCCTGATTTTATATTAGTGGCCTCCAGTTCCAGAAACGCCCATAAGAAGAAACAACCTCTTCACATGTACCATGTCAATACCTTTAGGATTTTGTATGTTTCAATGAATTCACCTCTTACCAATCCAAACTCCAAAGCATATACTGTCCAACCTTTCCTCATAAGGCAACCCATCCATTTCAGGTTTTAATGCCATAAACTTTATCTGAACTGCCCCCAATGCATTTATATATTTCCCTACAAATGGTGACCAAACTGTGAACAGTGCTTCTGATCTAGTTTCAGCAGTACCCTGTATAACTGAAGCATAACATCCTACTTTTATATCCAATTTCCCTCACATTAAAATGGTAGCATTCTACTAACTTTCCCAATTCTTGTTGTATATGCATATTAACATTTTGTAATTCATACATGTGGACACCCATATCCCTTTACATTTTAGAGCTCTGCAATCTCTCACCATTTAGACAATATCCTTTTTTATTATTCCGGCCAAAATGGGCAAATTCACATTTATTCACATTATATTCCATCTGCCAAATCTTTGCCCACTCTCTTGGCCTATCAAAATTCTCATGTTCTCTTCACATAATGCTTAATAACATAATAATTCTAAACCTATCTTTGTGTCACCACGAAATTTGGAAATCATATCTTCCATCCCTCCATTTAAGTCAAATGAGGTTTTGTTAAGATTAGGTGATCCACAGTGTGACCAACATCTGTCAGAATTGTTGAGAATTCCATAGGATCAGTTTGATTGCATTTGCTATTTGATATGATCAGTCAGGTCCCCCAGCCATCACCTTTCTGCTGCCTGTATTTGTCTCATGTTAAGTTTTGGATATTAGAATACACATCATATTTGTACTTTCATAGCAGAAACATTTTTTGTCAATAAGTTTTGTTCATTTGAGCAAGTTTAATTTGTTATAAACTGGTTATTCTCTGCTGACAAAAGAAACCTGACTGAATTGTTTCTATACTAAACCAGATACAGTCAAAAACTCATATAAGTGGCCATATCTGCTTAGATTTAAAATCTGTTGTCACCATTGAATGCATGTGACTAGAAAGCAAAACAGTTAATCTTCCAAATGGATTTACATACCCACATAGACAATTACTTACAAAGTACCTCATTTGTCACATTATAACATTTTGATTTATTTTTCACAATGAATTTGGAAATTATATTTTACATACTTACTTATCTTCAATCTACCTCAATTACTTAGATGATGATAAAAGTTTTCTTTTCTCCCTTGCTTTTCTACAAGGGCTAGTTCTTGTAGAGGCTATCTCTTCCTCAGCGAGATCCTGGGAGTAATTTCTCCAATGACTTGGAGTTCAATTAGAAACACCCAGAGTGGGTGGCCATGATAGACTGAGTGGCATTGGCTCCCATTTATAAATTCTGCATTAAAATGTTTCTGCATCAAAGACAGTAACTTCAGGCTATGAATCTAGACATAAACATATACTCATCTGCGTCTCAACCATTTTAGATCATTGTCATTCATGCTGCCAGCAGATTCATGAAATTCTGATAAAATATCCAAAGGAATTGAGAATCAGCACTGTGATGTTTGTGGCAATGAATTTGAGAATTACCTTGCAGGTGGAATTTCCTAATAGAATATGCAGGTTATGAATTTTGTGGACATAGGATGAGAAGAGCTGTCAACACGTCAAATCCATTCAGTAGTCTCTTTGTAAATGGATGTTACATTGGAAAATGCTGTGTGGCAACTTGCCAAAGTGATTTCATGGGTTCCATTAAATATTCACTGGCTACAATCTCAAAATTTCAAGAATCCTGCTGTGAACTTTTCAGCAGTGCACTTGGTGAGTGAGCAGTGCCATACCCAGAGGATACTTTGGTACTGTACAGGCTTTGGAAACCAAAGAGAAGGCAAGCTGCTATTAATTGTGAGCAATACCAACTTAAAAAGTGACACTACTATTTTAATCCAAAGTTTATGGCTGATGTGAACCATTCAGGCCTCTTTACATTTACTGATTTACCCTGAGAACACAGTAACTTGTAAACAATGACATATAGGTTATTGTAATATGATTACCTGTATGGCCTCTTAACCTTGATCTCTACTTATAAAAATAATTTGCTGTGTGTAAATCCAAAAAAATGTGTAACTCAGCTATCTATAAAATTGTAGCAATATCATAGGTTTTAGAGAATTTTATTCAGAAACCACCCTGTAATAAAAAAATGCTGCAAAGTTTCACAAATCCTCCATGCTATATAAAATTTTACACTGGAAACTTATCGAAAATTATTTCTGCAGGTGTTATATATTAGAAAACATATGCACATACTGGAGGATGCAAAGGACATTTAGTCCTTGAAGGGTACAAGTGCTGGGTATTTCTACATGATGTACTTATAGATTATTTTCTCCCTCGTCATCTTTAGCTAGAAGTTAATGTTTCTACTTTAATGACACACCAAGAAGTGGCGTGCTTAGCAGGAAGGGACAGACCTGCAAATCAGTTGTTAAATAATACTTTAAAATACAACCTGTAACGTTTCTAGAAGTCATTGAACCACGTCCGAAGGCGTTCAAGCCAAGTCCACTGGGAGTCATCTTAACAATGTGGCTTGCTAGCCCTACGCAAGGCTGTTTATAGATTGAGACTAATTGTTGAACAGTTTTGAAATGCCTTAAAACAGAAAATAGGCTACTGTGATTTGCTTAGGATGTTTATAATGACATGCATAAAGCAATTCCCTTGGGTTACTTTTTACATCAAGAGATCCCCATTAAGAACATAAGATCATAAAATAAACATAAAATAATGAGATCATGGCTGAATTGATAATCCTTAACTCTACTTTCTTGCCTTTTCCCCATAATCTTGGATTCCTTTGATTCTCAGCCTTGAATATACTGAACAACACAGCTTTAGCGATCTCTAGTCACAGATTGACTATCCTTTGAAAGAAAATATTCCTCCTCGTCTCCTCCTTGCCCCTTTATTCTGAGATTATGCCTTCTGTTCCTAACCCTCTGATAAGGTGAAACAAACTCTCAGTATCTACTCTGCGAAGACCCCTAAGAATCTTATAAATTTTAATAGGTTGTTTCTCATTCTTTTAAATTCCAATAAGTTCAAGCCCAACCTACTTAACCTCTACTCACAAGAAAATCCTTCCACACCCAGAATCAACCTTGTCAACCTTTTCTGCTCCATCTCCAATATCAGTATATGTTTTCTTAGATACGGGCCTCAAAAGTATTCATAGTATCCCAAATCGATCTAACCAATGCCTTGTAGAGTTTTAGCAAGATCTCCTTATTTTTAGACTCAATTTCCTTTGAAATATAGGCCAATTGCCTGCCCTACTACCCTCTGAACCTGGGTGCTATTTTTGGTGATTCATGCACCAGTATGCCCAAATTCCTCTTGGTTGTAGCTTTCTGCAGCCTTTCTCCATTTAAATAATATTTGCTTCCTCTATTCTTCTTAACAAAGTGCAAAATGTCACATTTTCCCACATTAAATCAATTTGCCAAACTTTTGCCCTTTCATTCAACCAGTCTACATCTCTCTGTGGACTCATTGTGTCACCCTCACTACTTGCTTTCACAACTATTTCTGTTTACTGTACTCACTGCTCACAATGTGGTCTACTCTAAATTAGGGAGACGAAACACAGACTGCGTGATGGTTTTGCAGAACACCTACCTTCTGTCTGCAAAAATGATCCTGAGGTTCCTGTTGCAGGCCATTTCACCACACCACAGTGTTTCTCAGCTAACATCTCCGCCTTGGGCTTGCTGCAGTGCACCAGCAAAGCTCAGTACAAGTTGGAAGAAGAACATCTCATTTTCCACTTAGGGACCTTGAGCCTCTGGACTCATTATCGAGTTCAATGATTTTAGGGCCCAAACACCTCCTCCCATTGTCTTCACCCTAACTCCCACACATCAGACCTTGTCATCACATGGGCTGCTACCATATACAACACAACTGGAACTCTCTTTCTTCTTTAGTTAGCTAATCCTTTATCCAGGTTAATGTACCACTCAATACCGTGGTTTCTTATTTTGTTAATTAGCATTATGTGCAGTACCTTAGTGAATAGGTACTCAAAATCTAAATCTATTACATCCATTTTTTCCCTTTTATCTATTCTTACAGTTACCTCCTCAAAGAACTGCAATAAAATTGTCAGGTATGTTTTCCCTTCATGTACCTATGCTGAATCTACCTGATTTTGTTGTATATTTTTAAATACTCTGCTATCTCATCCTTTATAACAGATGAATATTTTTCAAATGTTAAGTTAACTGGCCTATACTTACCTGTTTTTTTTCTTCCTTTCCTTTTGCAAAACAGGATGATATTGGCAGTTTTCCATCTCTTTGGGACTTTTCTAAATCTAAGGATTCTTTAAAGATTGCTACCAATGCATCCACTATCACTGTAGCTTGCATTTTTAAATTCTAGGATGCAACCATTGGATCCAGGGAACTTATAGAAACATTAAAAAATAGAAGCAAGAATAGGCTATTCAGCCCTTCAAGCCTGCTGTATCATTCAATTTGATCATGGCTGATCATCCAACTCAGTACCCTGTTCCCATGTTTTCCCAATATCCTTTGATTCTTTTAGCCCTAGGAACTTGAAAACATTCAATGTTTTGGCCTCAATGACTTTCTGCGGCAGAGAATTCCATATATTCACCACTCTCAGGGTGGAAAAAAAATTCTCCTCATCTCAGTTCTAAATGGCCTGTTTCTGGACTCTCCGTTCATCAGAAATATCCTTCATACATTTACTCTGTAATGTCCTGTTAAAATTTAAGATGCTTCAATCAGATCCCCTTCATTCATCCAAATTCCAACTAAATTGTAACTGATTCAATCTTTCTTCGTACATCAGTCATACCATCCCAGGAATAAGCCTGGTAAACCTTGTTGCACTCCCTCCATAGCCAGAACATCCTTCCTTTGATAAGGAGACTAAAACTGTACACAATAATCCAACCGTGGTCTCACCAAGCCCTGTCTGCTTATTTTCAGTGACTGGCATACAACACACTCAGGTCTTGTTGCACCACTCCCTTTTTCAATGTATGACCATTCAGACAATACCTTTTGGTTTTTGCTACCGAAGTGGATACTATCACATTTATCCACATTTTGCTTCATTTGCCATGGATCTGTCCACTTACTCCACTTGTCCAAACTAAACTGAAGCATCTCTGCATCCTCCTCCCTGTTCATCTTCCCACCCAGTTTTGTGACATCTGCAGACTAGGAGATATTAAATTTAGTTCCCTCATCTAAACCATTAATATATATTGTGAATAGCTGGAGTTCAAGTCTTGCAGTATTCCACTAAGACTGTTTGCCACTTGGAAAATGACTCTTTAATTCCTCCTCTTTGTTTTCTATCTGCAGCAATGGTCAGTGCTGGGTCCAATGCTTTTTGTCTTTTTTTATAAATGATTTGGATGTGAACATAGGAGGTATGGTTATTAAGTTTGGAGATGACACCAAAATTGGAGGTCTAGTAGACAGCAAAGAAGGTTACCTCAGTGTACAACGGGACCTTGATCAAATGGCCAATAGGCCGAGGAGTGGCAGATGGAGTTTAATTTAGATAAATGTGAGGTGCTGCATTTTGGAAAGGCAAATCAGGGCAGGACTTTTACACTTCATGGTAAGGTCCTGGGGAATGTTGCTAAACAAAGAGATCTTGGAGTGTAGGTTCATAGTTCCTTGAAGGTGGAGTCCCAGGTAGATAGGATAGTGAAGAAGACATTTGGTATGCTTGCCTTTATTGATCAGTTCATTGAATAAGGGAGTTGGGAGGTCATGTTGCAGCTATACAGGACATTGGTTAGGCCTCCCTGCTATAGGAAGGATGTTGTGAAACTTGAAAGGGTTCAGAAAAGATTTCCAAGGATGGTGCCAGGGTTGGGGCATTTGAGCTATAGGGTGAGGCTGAATAGGCTGGGCTCTTTTCCCTGGAGAGTCAGAGGCTGAGGGGTAACCTTATAGAGATATATAAAATCATGAAGGGCATGGATAGCGTAAATAGACAAGGTCTTTTCCTCGGGATGGGGGAGTCCAAAACTAGAGGGCACAGGTTTCAGGTGAAAGGGGAAAAATTTAAAAGGGGCCTGAGGGGTAATTTTTTCATACAGTGTATAAATGACCTGTCAGGGGAAGTGGTGGAGGCTGATATAAATATGACATTTAAAAGGCGACTAGATGGGTAAATGAGTAGGAAGGATGTAGAGAGGTATCGACGAAATGCTGGCAAATGAGACTTGATTTATTTAGGATATCTGGTCGGCAGGACGAGTTGGACAAAAGCGTCTGTTTCTGTGCTATATACCTTTATGACTCTATGATTCTATGTCAGTACACTACGTCCAATCCCACTCATTAATTTTGCATGTTAATCTCTTATGTGATACCTTATTGAAAGCCTTATAAAAGTCCAAGCAAACCACACTCACTGATTGGCTCTTATCAACTCTACCAGTTACATCCTTGAAAAATTCCAGAAGATTTGTCAAGCATGTTTTTCCTTTCAGAAATCCACACTAACTCTGTCCAATCCTGTCACTGTTTTCTAAGTGTTCTGTTATTAAATCTTTAAAACAGTCTCTAGCCCTTCCCCTAGTATCAATGCTATACTAACCAAGGCACAATTCCCTGTTTTTTTCTCTACTTCCTTTTAACATGGTGGGGGTACATTAGCTATTCTCCAATTCATAGAATCTTGAAAGATGACCAGCAATGCATCCCCTTGTCAATTCTTAGACTTTAGTCCCATTAGTTTTCCTGGTACTTTTTCTCTAGTGACAGTTATTGTGTTTATTTTCTCCCCTCCCCCTTGGGGTCCTTGAATATTTAGCAGTTTTGGAATGTCGTCTACTTTGAAGACTGATGTAAAGTATTTATTCAACATCTCTGTAACATTCCTTGATCCTCATTATTATTTCTGCAGCCTCATTCTCTAAGGGACAATGTTCATCTTTGCCTCTCTTTTCCCTTTAATAAAGAGGATCTTGCTGTTGTTCTTGATACTACTTGTTCGTTTGCGCTTATCCTCTGCTTCTTTCTCTTACATACTTTTTGGTCATCTTTTGATGAATTTTAAATCTTCTCCAATCCTCTGGTTTACCATTAATCTCTGCCACATTGCTTTTTTTATTCAATTTGATACTGTCAGTAATATGCTTTGTTAAACGATGGTCTGTTTATTCCCTTACTAGAATCCATCTTCCTTGTGGGATTATCTTTGCTGTAAGTCATGAACTATTGTCTTAAATGTCTGACATTGGTCCTCAAATGTTTTATTCTATTAAATTCCTTTGTCAGTCCCTTAAAGTCAACTCAACCATTACCCCTATGTAATTATCCTTACTTAGGTTAGAACCATTGTTCCTGACCCAAGTTTCTCACTCCCAAACTGAATGCTTTCTTTTATATCCCCTCATGGGATGTTGATGTGACTTGCTGGGCCAGGATTTATTGCCTATCCCTAGTTACCCTTGAGAAAATGGTGTTGAGTTTCTTTATTTAACTGCTGTCGACCACTTGGTGTAGGTGTATCAAAAATGCCAACAGGATGCGAGTTCCAGGATTTTAATCCAGCAACACTGCAGGAACAATGATACATTTCCATGTCTGGATAGTAAGTGGCTTGATGGAGAATTTGCTGACACAGGTGTTCCCATTTATCTGCTGCCCTTGTCCTTGTAGATGGTAGTGGCCATGCGTTTGGAAGGAGCTGTCTAAGAAGCCTTGGTGAATTTTCACAGTGCGTCTTATGATCTCGTCTTCTGAAATAATTTATTAAACCTGCCTTATTACACATTACCAGATCAGAAATAGCCTGAGCCTTGGTTAGATTCACAACATATTGTTCCAGGAAACTGTCCTGAATACACTTTCTTCATTCTTCCTAGTGCCTACATTTGCCAATTTGATTTTCCCAATCTACATGAAATTTAAGTCATTCATAATTATTGTACTGCCTTTTATACATGCCATCATTATCTCTTGATTTATTTCCTGTCACACAGAACCAATACTGTTAGGGGGCCTATTATTTATTCGCACCAGTGTCTTCTCCTTGTTATTTCTTATCTCCATCCATATGAATTCAACATCACCCAATCCAAGATCACTTTTTTCTATCAAACTTATTCCATCTTATGCTAACAAAGCTACTCCACCATACTTCCTTTCTTGCCTGTTTGTCAAAAAGTCACATACGCATGAATATTTAGCCCCAACTTTGATCTCCTTTTAACCATGTCTCCATAATGGCTATAAGATCATACCCATTAATCTCTATTCTGTTAGTCCTTTTACTGAGTTCCAAATAAGATGCATTTCCTCCTAGCGTCCCTACTTCTTTTTCTTAAATTTAGGTCTGCTTCAACAGCTGATGGGATGAGTTGTGTGGAGAGGTGACTTGCTGCAGGGTAATTGGCAGGAATTGGTCGTTCACTCGTGACTATCCCTTCAACTAGAGAATGACTCTGTTAACGCTTAAATGCTCCCTCTGCTGGGTTGGTTGAAAAAGTAACGTTAGTACAAATCTGTTTTCAAAGGTGTTTCAGAGATAGTAGGAACTGCAGATGCTGAAGAATCTGCGATAACAAGGTGTAGAGCTGGATGAACACAGCAGGCCAAGCAGCATCAGAGGAGCAGGAAAGCTGACGTTTCGGGTCTAGACCCT
>NC_063336.1:30385997-30519639 GCF_021869965.1 Rhincodon typus
TCATGGGTCTGTGTACATGAAGCAGCCAACATGCACATTGCTAGGTCCCACATATAGTATCAAGATAAACTACCAGATATATTTTTATTTGGGGGATAAATGTTGGTTTGGGCACTAGCGAAACACTGCTTGCTCATCTTCTTTCGTATTTTCCTGAAAGCTTGGATAGAATGTCATAGAGTCATAGAGTCATACAGCACGGAAACAGACCCTTCAGTCCACCCAGCCCATGCTGACCGTAACCCTAACCTAAGCTAGTCCCACTTGTCTGCGCGGGTCCATATCTCTCCAAACATTACCTATTCATTTGCTTATCCAAATGTCTTTTAAGCATTGTAACTGTACCCACATCCATCGCTTCCTCTGGAAGTTCATTCCACACATGAACTATTCTGTGAAAAAAGTTGCCCCTCATGTCATTTTTTAAATCTTACTCAATTTGTGAGAAGACTTCCTGAATACACTGGCTTACCGAAAATGATGTGATAACTTACCTGAAGTAAGTTAAAGTGAGGCATACTTAGAGATTGCAGTAGGTCCACTTCAGCAGAACAGTTCTTGTCTTTTCTGAAGCCTATTGATGTAGTCGAAGGATTTAAGATATAATCCCTTAGCTGTGATTGTAAAAGATACTGTTCTAAAAGGTACAGAATACACTCAGTTTCCATTTGAAATAGCAGCAGCTCCAGGTCAATGCAGAGGGTCCAATTGTTAAGGAAACTTTCAGTCAGCTCAGGCAGCATTCAATGGTTATTTTACAACTGAGAACCTAATTATTGAATGCATGTGATCCAAATTTAAGTCCAGCAGCTAGGGATCTTGGTACATTCCCTGTAATCTTTATAACATGGCCAACTCATGCAACTATGAGGTACTGAGGGATGATCTTGATTTATTCCAGTTGACCAAGATCAAATATTAGAACAGGCCATTCAGAGTACGAAACAGGCTGGGTGAAAAGTGAAACATCAGGAATGCTTTTACACAGTTCCAATCTCATAAGTTGGTTATGCCCAAGCGGTAAGTCTTGTCCAACAAAGAACCCACTAAAAATGAGGAAAACGTGGGTGCTACCATTTTTAGTGCTGTATTTGTGGTCCAAGAAAGCACTGCAAGTGACAGGATTGTCCAGCAGGTAGTGTCCAATACCTTCACTGTGGCAGATTTGGCCACTTCCAGTAATTTCACAATGCAAGGTAATTTCTTAAAAGTAAACCAGACAAGAAATTTCCAGAACAAAGGAAAGTCTAGCAAATTGAACAAGGAGTTACACACTTTCTTGGTCATTTCATATTGTCCCTAGAGCAGAAGATGTTGATTTGGATAAACAAACGGCTTACACAAAGCCTCCAAACCATATCAAAGACCAACAAAATTGCGGAAGTGGATGGGAAAATTGTTTTTTAATTCAAATGAGAATTAGGTCCTGTATAATTCCCCTAAGCCATTATTGCTTGTGTCTCGTTTCCATCCCAGTCACATTTGTTTGAAAATAAATTGGTCACTGAGGATCCTTCTCTTAGGTATACATTATTTCCACCATGTGTTACCTTTATTTTTATAGTATTCCATATATCCTAAAATATCTTCGATCATCATGTCTTCAACAAATGCCCTGGCTGCAAGTGTCTAGCTTGTGGTTCAAGTTCAGCTGTACAAAAGTTGGCTGTGAAGGGGCACACTTGAAACACACCTTCTGTTAAACACCGCAGGCCAAGCAGCAACAGAGGAGCAGGAAGGCTGACGCTTCGGGCCTAGAACCTTTTTTTGAAGGCCCGAAACGTCAGTCTTCCTGCTCCCCTGATGCTGCTTGGCCTGCTGTGTTCATCCAGCTCTACACCCTGTTATCTCAGATTCTCCAGCATCTGCAGTTCCTACTATTTCTGTTAAACACCTCTGTGTATGCAGGTAAAAATAAATAAAGTCTGTCCGATTGCAGAAAACAAATCAAGTCAGCCATTGCACTGTTAAAAGAAACTGCACAAACTCCTTTCAGCTAACTGCCAAACCAAGAATCTTCAAACAACTGCTCAATTGCCAAAGGCAGCCCTGTGGAATTATCCACTTTAACATCTACTTTTGACTGAGTGTGACGTCAAGGAGCCATCGCAAAACAGGAGTCAATGGGAATCAGGGGAAAACTCTCCCAAAGTTGGAGTCGTGTCTGGCACAATAGTAGATGGCTGCGGTTGCTGGGATGCCACACATCACAGCTCCAGGACATCTCTGCAGGAGTTCCTCAGGATAGTGAGGTAGGCCCAAACATTTTCAGCTGCCTTCATCCAGTTCAGCCAGGAATCTCTGAAGAGATTTTCATCAATCATTTACAGTCTCAATCGCGGTACTAGATCATGTTGAACAAGTGAAATCGTACTTTCTGTTCTCCCAATGATTTACTCCTCGCTTCATCCTATATGTTGCACATTGGCTCAATGGTTAGCACTGCTGCCTCACAGCTCCAGTCGTGTGGGTTTGATTTCACCCTTGAGTAACTGTCTGTGTGGAGTTTGCACGTTCCCCATGTGTCTGCGTGGGCATCCTCCCACAGTCCAAAGATGTGCAGGTTGGGTGGATTGTCCATGCTAAATTGCCCATAATGGCCAGGGATGTGTAGGCTGGGTGGATTAGCCATGGGAAATGCAGGGTTACGGGCATAGGGGAATGGATCTGAGTGAGCTGCTTTTCAGAGGGTCAGTGCGGACTTGAAGGGCCGAATGGCCTGCTTCCACACTGTAGGGATTCTATGTGAGAACACAACACAAGATCCTGACAATGCTGTCTTACTGTTATTGGAGTTGAATAGTGATATTCCTCAGCACTTCATTGTCAGATCTTTTTTCAATAGTAGATCTCATGACAGAGATGAAACTAATCAGCATCCATTGAAGACGAAGTAGGATTCTATCGATGAGCGCCCACTTGTCTTAATCCACATGTGACATCGTACTGGCAACCAGTCTTTTCAGTATTACAAGCTTGGGAAAGCTTTTAGCAATCCTACCTGTTTCATTTTAACTGCTGAATGTGTGATTCCAAGCTAGCCTTTAGATCATCATCACCTTTTACCATTTCAAATGACCAGATCAGGTAGAATGGTGAAATCGCCACAGTACTTGAATCCGTGAACAACGGATGGTGAGATGGTGGGGATGTAAATACATTCAGTAAAATGGGATTACTTCTTGTCAAATATTTCAGCCGATAATTTGAAGAAAATACTTTTGAGTTGATAATGTTGGAAACTGAGAAGGAACTGATGAAGGAATTGGGTTTAATGAATATATAGGTCAGTCTTTGAGGTAAGTTGGATGTAACTTACCGCTGGCTGGGGAATTAAGAACAGAGGGACACAATCTCAGGATACAGAGATGATCAGTTAGGACTGAAATGTGGAGATATTTCTTCTCTCAGAGGTTGTGAATCTTTGGCATTGTCTACCAAAGATGTACAGTGGATGTACAGTCAAGATGAAAGAGTTTTTGTCCCACAGGAAAGTGAGGGATATGGAGGGTGGTTAGGAGAGTAGAGTTGATGCCCAAGATCAGCCACAATTGTATTGAATAGTGGAAGAGACTCTGGAGCCATTTGGTCTACTCCTGCTCCTTTATCTAAAGTTTTGTATTCCTAATATCCATTTTAAATTCATGATTTGGGAATTGAAAGTTATGCCATCTGGCCTTACTTTTTGAATTTGCTTTGAAGTAATATTGTGTGTGAATGCCTCTGTTAAAATAGCAAAGGAATTTCCTATGAGGCATTGAGTTATTTATTAATATTACACAGTGAAATACAAGGCCTGGTTTTATCTTATTTATACCATTTAATTTATATATAAATCTTGGTTAGGACTTCCTTAATGATTTTGTTCCAGACTGCAGAGCCTAAACTCCTCTAATCTTTCCTCATTACATAGTTGGAATTATGGCAGGAGATTGGGAAAATTCCCAAGGGTATCAGAGCCTGAATCTTAATGACATCTGTGGGGCAGTAAGGCTTTATGGTCCGTTTACTGAACCCAACATGGCAATTAGCGAGTAACTTGCATAGTGGGAACAGGAGAGGTTCTGTCAATGGACCATTTTCAACTCAGCTCAATTTTACACTCGATTGAAGTAAATAAAATCAGTCCAAGTGTAAAGTAGGTGACGAATCTGATTTCAGCCACATTCTTACCCTTTGAGTAGATAAGGTTTGAATTGCCTGCCAAATGCCAAAGCTAAACAAGTACCTTGTTTACAGAGTGCTTCGGTGCATTTATGTCAGTACATTTATTGGACAAATCTGCTGTTGATAGGAATACTGTCCTTTACTTTATTTTGCTCCCCTGGCTCACTTCTCAGTCAGACGTTGTGATTTTAAATCCCTTCCCAGAGATTTAAGTACATAATCTAGGCTGACACTTCCATGCTGTGGGGAGTACAGCACTGTTGGGGGTACTGTCTTTCATTTGAAATGTTAAACTGGAAGCTATATCTGCTTTAGGTGGAGGTAAAAGATTTATGACACTGTTTCACAAAGATTAGAACTGAGCTGGCTGATATTCCTGAATCAACATCATTGAAACAGATTATCTGGCTCTTACTTTTGTAGGAGTTGCTGTGTGCAAACTGGCTGCTGTGTTTCCCATAGGACAGCAGCAACAGAATTTCCAAAGTAGTTCATTGGCTGTGAAACACTTAGGATGGCCTGAAAAAAGGTAATGTGCTATATAATTTTTTTTCTTTCTTGCTTTTAATATTAAAATCTAGGCTGCATTTACTTTACTAGATTTCTACCAACCTCACCAACCCTAACTAGTTGAAATTTTCCTTCTTTCAGAAACTAAACATTCTAATCCAAGTTAATCTAATGAAAGTATATACACAGGCAAATAAAGATTCAGTAGCTGTTTTGTATCCATAATAGGTTTGGAGTGTGTTTCTTGATACCAAAGCAGAAGTGTAAGTATGTTGAAAAAGATTCAGGTGATTGTTTAGGACGTTAAGCCCAAAACATTTTTAAAGAAAAAGGCAGCATTCATATAGCCATTTATCATGTCTTCAGGAGACGCGAATGAATTTAGATTATTGTTGAATTGAATTTACTGCTGTTATATACATAAATGTGACAGCAAATTTATGCATAAGGTCCCAGCAATAAATGAAAGGAAGACCAGATGATTTCTTTATTGTGCTATCTGAGAAAAGAATATTTACCAGGACACTTCCACTGATGCAATTGAATCTTATATCAGCCTGTGCTCACACACTAATGTTCACACCTACACTATAGCACTGATGTTTTAGTCTAGGTTACATTTATAAATAGATGGTGATGGAGGGTGGTGAGTGGGGACCTTGAAGCCAGAATTTTCTGATTCAACGATGAATACTACAAGGTCTGAAGAGAAAGATTATATTGGTATGACAAACAGAATGAGACTATCAGCACTCACTATTAATTCTGTCTGATACTGACTAGTTCTATCCAGAAGTTGCTCTCAACTATACCCTGCACCTTCACAACAGTGATGAAGGCTTTGCCAATATAATCTGCACTGAAATCACAGTAATGGTGTAAATTTGGAATCATTATCCATGTTAAAGACAGATGTAAAAATCTGGGCTAATGCAGAGTTCTTGAATGCATAATATATATCATTATGGCTGAACAACATCTCCAGGTCTGAAAAAGTAATTTTGTATGTTACAAATTCTTGAAAAAAATAAAATTTAACTTTAGTTTATCATCTGCATGGTTCAGTGTGGATTCTCCATTTTGGTGGTTTGAAGAGCTTCTTTCCTTGTTGCTCTGTTCACAGTTGTTACAGTTCCCCCACAGAAGATGTTGCATTGGGTCAACAATTAAGAAGCTTTGCTGACTAGTCAGTGAAAAGTCTCTGGGTTACCTATGTGAGGTGACTTGCGAAAGCTATTCCTGTGTCAATCACAGCAAAATCCAATCTATTATATCAGTAGAAAATTACCCCTAAGATTTAAATAATCAATTCAATCTAAAATTAATTCAGAAAGGAATTTCGAAGGATAAATGCATGAGCTTTTATTTTCTATTCGGATGTGAATCAGCCATTAATATTTCATCAAATCTGCAATAACAGGTTTTGCATAAAATCGGCCAAGATCTAAAAACAGTTGGTCATTTGGGCTTTTTGAAAATTATTAGCTAACTAACTCCATCCATGAGAATGCTTTTGTGAAGAGTATGTTCCGCCTTGACATCCTAAAAACAGCTGAATACATTTCAACAGATTATTTACTAAATGTTATTTTAATTGTCACAGAAACAAACCTTCAAGTTAAAAATTTTAGCATTAGTCACAGTAGAGCACAGGTTAATGGAAATTCAGTGAATCTGGTGTCTGACAGAAATAATCACTTATACAGGCCTTAATTATCCCTTTCCCCAAACCCTAATATGCCTCTAACTTAAAGGAAATCACATGTTCTTGGTTATCATCTTCTGTTTTCCACTTCATCTATTTCATACACTTTTCCTTTTTTTTACTTTTTTTTGCATACATCCACATTTTCCCTCTCTGTCTTGGATATAGAGAAACTGAACCAATTGATCTCTGCATATTCGCCATAAATGCAACTTCTTGGTCAGCCCTCTGTGCTTAAAGGAAAGAATATCCTAACTTCATTTTCTTTTCTTTCGCTAATTGTCCGGCTAAAAGCAGTAAAATTGCAATTTTGGAGGAGGCATTTACATAGAACTTTACTTCTGGAAGCTTGAGATAGATGGGGTGAATTGAAATTTCTCATCATATTGCCTTTTCTCATCAGGCATTAGACCGTTGCTTTTCAGCCAATGTTATGATATGGTATCACACTGCTGCCACATGTCCCACAGACATAAGGAGCTAAATGAACAGGGTGATCCGTTTTGCTGGTACGGATTGAGGGATCAGTATGGGCTTGCACGCTTTATGATTCCCCATATTTTTTGAATAAATTTTTTTTTAATGTCTACCTGAGGAGGCAGACAGGGGGTCATTTGTGTAAACCAACTTCATTGGAGTGAGAATGGATTTGATCCAAATGTTGGAATCAAAGATTTGTAGACAAAAAATATGTGGTCAATGAGCGGCCTGTGGAGAAGAGATAGTTTGGGCACACACAAAGTATATTCCCATGAAAGGGAAAGGAAAGGCAAAAAAAAATCTAGAGCCGCCTCAAGATAATTAAGAAAAGAGATTCTCCAGACAATGTCAGATGGATAATACAACTAAGAGCCAGGCTGAATATAGAAGGTTCAGAGAAGAAGTAAAATTTCAACTAAGCAAAAAAAAAATGAAAAGAGACTAACAACAACGTAAAAAGGAATCCAAAATTCTTGCGAGCAAATTAATAGTAAATAGTCTAAAATAGTAATATTTTGAAAAGGAGAAGATTGGCTCTAAGACTCGAATTTTTGGGTATGGAGGGTGAGCTAGTTGAAGTAAACCAATGTACTAGGTTAAAGAATAGATCAATCAAGATACATTTATAACATATTTCAAAAATATTGAGAATGTATGCATTCCTGCTGTAAAGAAAAGCTCAAAAGGTTTTATCCACCAACTGTGGTGAACTAAAAAGGTTATGGAAAGTGTCACACTTAAGGAAAAAGCATTTAACTGAGCAGTTTAGGTCTGAATGAGCAGTGAAGAAAATTACCTCAGAGTACATTGGCACCTTGATCAGATGGGCCAAGAGGCTGAGAAGTGGCAGATGGAGTTTGATCCAGACAAATGTGAGGTGTTGCAATTTGGAAAGGCAAATTAGGGCAGGACATATACACCTAATAGTAACGTCCTGGGGAGTGCTGCTGAACAAAAAGACCTGCAAGTACATGTTCATAGTTCCTTGAAGGTGGAGTCAAAGGTAGACAGGGTAGTAAAGTGGCGTTTGGTAAGCTTACCTTTATTGGTCAGTGCATTAAGTATTGGGGTTGGGAGGTCATGTTGCAGCTGTACAGGATGTTGGTTAGGCCACTTTTGGAATGCTGCATTCAATTCTGGTATCTCTGCCATAGGAAAGATGTAGTGAAACTTGAAAGGGTTCAGAAAAGATTGACAAGGATGTTGCCAGGGTTGGAGGTTTGAGCTATAGGGAGAGGCTAACCAGGCTGGAGCTATTTTTCCTTGGAGTGTAGGCAGCTGAGGGGTGACCTTATAGAGGTGTGTAAAATCATGAAGAGTGTCGATAGGGTGAATAGTCAAGGTCTTTTCCCCAGGGTATGGAAATCCAAAACTTGAGGGCATGGGTTTAAAGTGAGAGAGGAAAGATTTAAAAAAGGACTAATGGGCAACTTAAACATGTAGTGGATGGTGTGTGTGTGGAATGAGCTACCAGAGGAGGTGGTGGAGGCTTGTATAATTACCACATTTGAAAGGCATCTGAATAGGTGCATGAATAGGAAGGATTTAGAGGGATATGGACCAATTGCTGGCCAATGGATTTATTTAGGATATCTTGTCGGCATAGATTAAAGGGATTAAATCGTCTGTTTCCATGCTGTACAATTCTGTGACTCTGAGATTATAAAAAAAAGGCACAGATTGACTCAGAGGTTAATCAGGAAAAAGATATTAGAGCATGAGAAGAAACTGGATGGAAATGTAAAACAGATAGCAAGATTTTTATATGCATCTAAAAAGGAAAGGAATAAATACTAATGCTGTTGGTTCTCTAAAGAGTGAGATTGGGCAATTAATAGTAAATATTGCACTATAGGAAGGATGTGATCGCACTGGAGGGTGTGAAAGGAGATTCACCAGGATGTTGCCTGGGATGGAGTATTTCAGCTCTGAGAAGAGGCTGGATAAGCTCAAATTGTTTTCTTTGGATCAAAGAAGGTTGAGGGGTGACCTACTAGAGGTGTATTAGATTATGAGGGGCATTGACAGGGTGAATAGAAAGCAGCTGTTCCCCTTAGTCAAAGGGTCGATAACAACGGGCCATAATTTTAAAGTGAAAGGCAGATGGTTTAGAGGGGACTTGTAGAAAACCTTTTCATCCAGAGTTTGGTGGGATCCAGAATGCACTCTCTGGGAGGCCTGTTGAGGCAGAAACCTAACAACCTTTAAAAAGTACTTGGATAAGCACTTGAAGTATCACAACATTCAAAGCTGTGGTCCTGGAATGGGAAAGTGGAACTAATGTAGGTTGCCATATATTTTTGGTGCCAGTCTTATTGGGCTAAGGGGCCTCTTCTAAACAGTATGATTCTATAATGGTAGATAAAATGAGAGATATTTTGCTTCTGTTTTTCCTATAGAGTTCACTAATAGCATTCCAGTAATAGTTGTAAAACAAGGTGGACAGGAGAGAAGAATTTTTCAAAATACAATCTCAAGGGAAATGATGTGGAGCAAACTGATGAAGCTGTGGGCAGACAAGTCTCCAGGTCTGAATGGACTTCATCTTAATGTCTTAAAAGAGATTGCTAATGCAGTAGTAGATATGTTGGTGTCAATCTTCCAAAACTATCTCAATTCTGAATGGATCCATCACACTGGAAAACAGCAGATATATTTAAGAAGGGAGGAAGACAGAAAATAGGAAACTATAAGCAGTTAGCTTGACATCCTTGACATTCAATAGAATTACCATTACTGAATCCCCATTATCAACATCAATGGGGTTTATCATTGACCAGATACTGAACTGGGTGAGCCATATGAATACTGTGCATACAAAGAACAGGTCAGAGGCTAGGAATTTGTGGTGCATATCTCATCTTCTCTCTCCTAATGCCCGCTTATCATTCACAAGATTCAAGTCAAGAGTGCGATGGATTACTCTCCATTTGCCCAGATGAGTACAACTCCAACAACACTTAAGAAGCTTAATGGCATCCAGCAAAAAACAGCCAACTTGATTGACAGCCCATTTGTCATTGTCAATGTTCACCCTCTTCACCATCAACACAGCACTCTGTACCATCTACAAGATGCACTTCAGCAACTCACTAAGGGTTCTTCTAAGAATACCTTACAACCAAATGATATCTACCACCTAGAAAGGCAAGGTCAGCAGATACATGGAAACACCACCAAATTCCCAAGTCACGTACCACCTGGACTTGGAAGCGTATCGCTGACCCTTCCTTGTCATTGGCTCAAAATCCTGGAACTCCCTCCCTAACAGTACCATGGAAATGCCTACATCCCAAGGACTGCAGTGGTTAGGAAGGAAGCTCACCACCACCTTCTCAAGGACAATATTGAATGGGCAATAAACATTGACTTAATCAGTGATGCTCACATTCCATGTGCAAATTGCCATGTGACTTGCATTGTCCTTCAAGCCTGAAACCTTGAAGATAACCAAAATAGTGGTGCATTTGCACTGAGTTATGTTGAGGATTTGGTTTACAATCGGGGTTTAAAAACTGTAATGTTAAATAAATTAAGGACAACAAAAGGTAAAACAAGACATAATAGTTCATTTTTGTTATGATTCCTCCAGTATATTAACTTTCCCATCAGAGTATCTAATTGCACTTTGTAAACCCTATTTTTGAAATCCATATTAACCTGTTTGGTATAAACTTCCACTTATCATTCTTAAAGAAATCTGATTTTACATTTGACTTTTCTTAGATCACTCTTCTGGAAGCATGCTCATCAGTTGCAAACTATTAGCTTTATACTAGCTTACTCACTATTTTTTTGAGGAGTGTAATGTTTGTATGTAATTGATAGTTGTAATAAATATCTGTTGGATTATCCAATGCTACAATATCTACACCCAGTTTCTTATGTTCAGGGAGATAGCAGAAGCATTATTACATCTGCATTCAAGAACAGCTTCTTCCCTCCTATCATCAGACTTTTGAATGGACCTCTCAAACGTTAATTCTGATCTCTCTCTCTACACCTTCTCTGTGGCTGTAACTCTATATTCTGCACTGTGTTCTGCTACCCTGATGCACTTTGTAGGTACATTCTCCTTACATAGCATGAAAAACAACACTTTTCACTGTATCTCAGTACATGTGACAACAATAACTCAGAGTCAAATCAGCAACAAATGCCCTGTTGGAGGTGAACTCACACCAAATACAACCTTTGCAGAGCAGTGGGAATGAATGCAGTGAGCTCGCTTTAGAATTCTCACTCATTAAATTTACCCTCATCATCAATTGGTACAAATTGTTAAATTATTGTTCATTTATTACTATAATATTTATTATTGTGCAAATATTGTTAAGGATGAGAGGATGGTAAATCGTGAAATATAAGCATAATTTAAAAGAACACGTGACATGACAACAGGCATTGCCTGCAGGGTCAGACAGTGGAGGGAGGGGATAGTGAACACTGGGACCTCTGCACTTCGTTGACCAGACTTTACCACTTGCTTTCATCGTGAATAAATTTTTCAATCTCTACTGACCCAATCCTAAAATCCATTAAGTGCCCAGCATGTAGAAGTTGGAGACTGAGGTAATGTGTCTGACTGGATCTTTTCCCTCTCCATCCACTGACATTAGTTTAGGTGTTGAAAACATCTGGTACAAATGCAGGGACGCTATCTCTTTTAAAAATGACTTGTCAGTTCATTTATCTCTGTTTACTTAAAACAAAAAGGTAACAAACAAATCTTTATCTGATCACATTAAATGCCTGAATGTTGGGAAAGTAAAGGCTGTCCTCTGCATATGAAATATTGATGCAAAGGCTTGTGTAAAAAAAAAGCTGCCCTGTGTTTTCTTTGTCATTATTATTTGAATGCAGATTTTATCAGAATTATGATGTTGACAGAGGTCTAAAGGGAAAGGAATAAGATGCTCGGAAACAGTAGAAACATCACGATCTATGATTTCTCTCATAGAAACATAGAAACTAGCAGCAGGAGCAGGCTATTCAGCCCTTTGTGTTTGTTCCAACATTCGATATGATCATGATCTCCTCAATGTGATATTCTTCCTTTCTGCTCATGGTGCTGAACGCCTTTGGTATCTAAACATTTACCCCTTTCTTGAATATATTCAATGACTTGGTCTCTGCAGCCTTTTGTGTTTGAGAAATCCACAGCTTCATTACTCTTCAAGTGAGGGATCTGGACCAAGTATGATGGGGAAAAGTGTTCCCACTGATGGAAGGATTTTGAAATAGACGGTGCAAATTTACAGTAAATGCCAAAGAACATAATGGTGACATGAGGAAAAGCTTTATCAGATTGTGAGTAGTTAGGATCTGGAAATTGCTGTAAGACTGTATCTTGGAGGCAGGTACAAGAGAGGCATTCAGGAGGGTTTTGGTTTGTTATCAAAATAGGAAGAATGCCCAGGGCTGAAGAGGTAGGGCATGGGAGAGGCACTGGGCAAATGGCTCCTATGGAGAGCTGGGTGCAGAGACCATTGGTCTGAATGGCCTCTTCCTGTTCCTATGCTATAACAATTCTGTGATTTTGTGAATATAAAATATTATCCAAAAGATGGCAACTCCAACAGAGCAGCATTGCACTGCCAGTGGCCTTGTACAAGCGTAAAATTTTGGACTGGGACTTAAACACATAACCAATTGATTCAAGAGAAAGCATTCTAGAAGCTTCAACTCTCGACTCAATTTCTCTTCGTAAGTGAAATCCCAAATTCAAGACGTTTCCTTATAATACAAATGTATCCATGTTCAATCTTGCAACATATTTGTAAAATGTTAGTCTAATTTACACTGGTTTGATAGATGATACAAAATTATGCTTTTCAGCAAATTTATTGTGTCGACATCAGAACTGTTGGAGCAAAGACTGCACATAAAAGTGATGGCTAATGTGGTTTCCGGTTAATAACACTCAACAAAAATACTCTGGTTAGCTTTGGACTTGAGGCACTATTTCGAATTTGGATCTCTGCTTTTCACATAATTCGAATTCCTGAACTTGCACACAAAAGCTACCGCTCCAAATATTCCTGAGTCAGTCGTTGCTTTTGTAGAGCTTCCAGACTCAATACTGCTGATAATCATCTTTCTGCTGTAGCTGTTGTATCAGAAGTAACAGAATAAACTTGCTGTCTGCCACCCAAGCAGACAGCAATCTTGGGGATCTGTCAATCAAAACAAAAGGCTGAGTATTTCCTCACCATTTGGACATTTGTGCAGTGTCAACATCCCTCCTTCCTAAAATTAAACCTCAAGATTCTTGATAAAAAGCGGGATGATTGGCAAGACACTTGTCTCCTGCACAGCATGAAGGCAAACTGGGCCTTATGGTCAGCAACTGCACAAATATCAAATGTAGTCAAGTCTTTAATGTCTGAGTCAGACGTCCACTTATATTTATTGTTCTAGCCTTCAGAGCCAAACTGAATAAGAATGATATTTATTTTGAGCTTTTCTGATTAATTAAACAATGGTGAAAGTTGTGTCAAGATACACCAACTATGCCGTGATCTGGGCTGCGGGACTTTGAATGCTAATGGGTACTGTATTGGTTAAATGCATTTTGCATTCTGTTACTGATGATTTATTTGTAACTATGTTAAAAATAAATGAGAAACAGAGGTGACATGAATATTATCCGGCTGAAAACTTCATCTGAACTCGTGGGATAAATATTAGGCTGTGCCATCTTTCAGGAATCTCTGCTAATGCAGGGGTTAGGCCTCCACATATATAAAAATATGTTTTTGACTCTCTTGCTGAAAGTGGAGGGCAATCATCAGATCAGGGGCTGGGTGTAAATGGCTTTGGCAGGTTTTTGTTCTTTACGTGTTGTTGTGAAGCCAAAAGGAGTAACAGTGCTTCCCTCAGCTTCCCAGTGCCTGTTTGCTTCCCCTCTCTAGTTGTCGCTTCCCTGTCTTTGGATTGCCTGAGAGACTAGCAACCTGACATTCATCTTCTTAAAATGGGCCAGCTATCTGCAGAAATCCAGGTGCATTCACAATTTCACCTAAATAAATAGCCCCAGGCCCAATTACACATTGGGTTTGGCCTCAAGATTAGGTCATGTGATGAAACAGGATGGAAAATGTATGGAGAGGATTTCTACCCTCTTTGGTGCAAACTGCAAATGTATTTGCATTAAGGTATTAAAATTACAAAAAAGAATCCATATATGAAACTTTGATTTTATTTTTTATCCTGCTTGCAATAACTCCAGTAAGTATCCTGAACCTTGAAAGAGAAATGTTGCCCCTTGAAGAGGTAAAATGCTGTGATTCTTTGATGTTGCTGCACTGCTCTGCTGGAATAGATTGTGATTTTATTAAAGCTTATTAAATCAGGATTATTGCTGGGAAGGTGAGGGAGTACAGTTTTGGTGCCCAATTCGCCTAATCTATGAGATTGAGAGCTCAGAGAGGGTTTGATGAAACATTGCTGCTGTTGGCATTAAGACAAAGCACTTTGGCACACAGAAACAAAATCAACAAGATGAACCTTATACCTTCCCCTTAGGGAAAGCAATAAAAATAACAAATTTTAGTTAACTAAATAACTGATCAGTTTCAAATGAGTCTAAATTGAATGGTGAGACTGACTTGTGACATTTACTATCGCCTATATTCTATTGCATCCATACGCTCACCTCGGTAGTGAGCTTACTATCAATGGAGTGAGATTAGCTAGTTGGCTCATGTGGACAAACCACCAACACTGATATTGAAGACCGGAGTGATCTGTCTAAACACTGATATAATTCCATCATTTTGACAAAGAATTTGATTCAAGTGGAATAAACAAAGTGTCTCCAGGAGCTAAAAGGAATTTCAAGTCCATCTTGACTCACCTGAAATCTTCCTCAAGTTCAGAGATATGTGTCAGTTCAAAGGTTGCAGAGGGAGCAGAAACTTTGAAAAAGGAAAGTAAGAGCCTCATGCTTTGGCAATATCCAATACTTTGTACATATTAAGGCTAAATACTGTAATACATGATATTTGAAGATGTACCAGGAATAATTCCAACCCCTCACCACCATCCTGCAGACCGATGTCTCAACAGCTCACTGACTTACCTAGCTTTGATTCCTGAACTAGCTGCACTTGACTTGTAGGATTGACTATGGCCCAGTTCCTAGGCTTCAAGGACAATGATCCCCAGACTCTGGTAGGAGCAAGATCCTGACAGACTCTGGCCAACTTTCTGGTCTGGAGTTGGATGAGCTCCTGGACTGAGGTGAGCAGGTAGGTGGAGTTTGAACCCAGAGAGAGAGAGATATGAAAGGGGTTGGTAAGCAAGGAGATAATGGATAGCAAGCCAGGACAGAAGAAAAACAGAAGAAGGGATAATAAGAGTTAACAGTGAGAAAATTGGTTAGCTGTGCTGAATGCAACCCATGTAATGTGATAGTAGGCTTAGGCATAAGTGAGAATGGGTGACTGTGTTAAAATCAAGCCAAGTGTGGTGTGGGTAAAAACCATGGAAGGATGGAATCTGGCTCTGAAGTTATTGCACTCGCTGTTAAGTCCTGGAGCTTGCAGAGTCCCCGAGTGGAAAATGAGATGTTGTTCTTCGAGTAGTCCTGCTACAAAAATGTTGACATGGGAGCATGGTGGTGTGTGGAAGTGGCAGGCAACTGAAGACTCAGGGTAATTTTGCAGACAAAGCATAGGTGTTTTGCAAAGTGATCATCCAGTCTGTGCTTTGCTTCCCCAAAGTAGACCACATTGTGAGCAGCTGACGCAGTAAATCAGGTTGAGAGAAGTGCAGGTAAAGCGCTGCTTCACCTGGAAGGTATGTTTAGGGCCTTGGACAGTAAGAAGGGAGGAAGTAAATAGCAAGGTGTTATACTCTCTGCAGTTGCAGGGGAAGGTGCTGTGGCTGTGTGAGAAGATGTTGGGAATGGAGGACGAGTGGACCAGAGTGTCCTGGTGGAAACGGTCCTTCAGGAAGGCTGACAAGGGAGGGGAGGGGAATACGTGTCTGGACATGGCATTCCACTGCAGGTGATGGAAATGGTGACTTACAATCCTTTGCATGTAGATACTGGTTGGGTGGTGCCCCTTTCATATCTCTCTCTCTCTGGGCTCTGTCTCCTCTTATCTACTTACCTCTCCCCCTCCCCGCTTCCCTCCTTCCACCACACACACTTTGGCTTCAGCATAACTACCACTTTTTCCTCGCTACAGTCAGTTCTGATGAACAGTCACTAGACTTGAAGCATTAATGCTGTTTTCTCCCCACAGATGTTGCCAGGCCTGTTGAGTTTCTCCAGCGATTTCTGTTCTTGTTTCAGATCTCCAGCATATGCAGTTCTTTGTTTTACTTTTATGGAACCAGTCAGTTACTAAGGAACAAAAGTACAGAGGCTTTTTTCTGGGTCTACATTTCAATACATTGGATGGTCTGAGTGCACAACATTGACCAATTTCAAAAAGAAACAAAAAACTTCCCATCTTAGGAAGATCTCCCTCGATTTTAGCCAAAAGGTGAACTGAAGTTGCTGAGCGATCATTACTGAAAAGTACAGGACAAGTCTTACTTTATTCTTATTTATTCACAGGCAGTAAACATTGCTGACATTTTCTTGAACAGTTGTAATCAATGTGGTGTAGATACACCCACAGAGCTGTTAGGCAGAGTATTCCAGGATTTTGACCTAGCGACGGTGAAGGAATGATATTTTCAAGTCAGCATAAAGTGTGAATAGTGGAGGATCTTGCAGGTGGTTGTTTCCTATGTGTTTGCTGCGTTTGTTGTTGAAGGTGATAAAGGTCTCATGTTGTTAGGTGCTGGCAAAGGAGGCTTGGCGATTTGCCAAGTTTTCTGTTTTGCTATGTCATGTTGGTAGGTGACAAGAAATGTAAGGCTTACAAGTCTGTTGAAAGAGCATTACAAAATGGACAGAATATCAAAATAACTTTGCAATCATCACCTTCATTTGAGTAGAGCAATAAGTGTGTGTTGTATGGTGCTGTGTGTCTGGGAGGCATGGAGAATAATGAATGCACTGGGATCTGGGAATTTGACATAACGACCTGCCAATCAGCCACTGCAGGCTGCAGCTCCATTAGTTAAAGTGCCCTCATGGACAGTGCATGGACAATCTCTGTATTTGCGACTCATTGAGATTCACTGAATGATGAATGAGAAGAAAAGTCTACTTTATAGAAATGTTTTCTATTCAGATAGTAACCTTGTGCTCCACTGAAATAATGGTGTGTGATGCCTGAGTGTGAGAGGTGATCTAATGTGCATTTGAAATGAGAGGAGTACCTCCCTTTCATTTTCCATCCTCTTCCAGTTGGAATGGAGCAGCTGGCGAGCCCCAGAGGTGAATTCTGGAGCCACAGAGAATCGAGTCCCGGAGTGGAGGCCGGAGAGGCGGAATCGAGTCCCGGAGCGGAGGCCGGAGAGGGGGACTCGAGTCCCGGAGCGGAGGCCGGAGAGGGGGAATCGAGTCCCGCAGCGGTGGCTGGAGAGGGGGGAATCGAGTCCCGCAGCGGAGGCCGGAGAGGGGGAATCGAGTCCCGGAGCGGAGGCCGGAGAGGGGGAATCGAGTCCCGCAGCGGCGGCCGGAGAGGGGGAATCGAGTCCCGGAGCGGAGGCCGGAGAGGGGGAATCAAGTCCCGGAGCAGAGGCTGGAGAAGGGTGAATCGAGTTCCGCAGCGGAGGCCGGAGAGAGGGAATCGAGTCCCGCAGCAGAGGCCGGAGAAGGGTGAATCGAGTCCCGCAGCGGAGGCCGGAGAGGGGGAATCGAGTCCCGGAGTGGAGGCTGGAGAGGGGAAATCAATTCCTGGAGTGGAGGCCGGAGAAGGGGGAATCGAGTCCCGGAGCGGAGGCTGGAGAAGGGTGAATCGAGTCCCGCAGCGGAGGTCGGAGAGGGGGAATCGAGTCCCGGAGTGGAGGCCGGAGAGGGGAAATCAATTCCTGGAGTGGAGGCCGGAGAGGGGAAATCGAGTCCTGGAGCAGAGGCCAGAGAGGGGGAATCAAGTCCTGGAGCGGAGGCCGGAGACAGGGAATCGAGTCCCGAAGAACACGTACCTTGGAGCAGCTGAGAGCCGGTGTGGTGTCGACTGGAGGCTCGGTGCAGAGTAGGGGATAGTCATTGGACAGGGGCCTTGCGCGAACGGACTACATTTGGAAGCCCCTTGCATTCAGCTACTGCAATGTACTGTTTATTTGTAATTTGTTTATATGACTGTAATGACTACCCTTATAACTATGCCTTATTTCTGTAAAGTAATGCAACTACTTTTCTTTTTTATTCCTCTTTTTGTATCTAAGATTTGTACCTAGGTTCTTATACCTAAGATGGCACCATAAGAGCTGACATTGTAAAACTTTTCACTGTACTCCTGTATTTGAGTACATGTGACAATAAAGGATATTCTAAATTCAGTTAGCAGCTATATGGGGAAAATAGCAACATCTCCAGGAGTCCATCCAAAGTCTCAGTTCTGTACCTTGACTGACTATTAGAAGGAGAGGTGTATTTCATCCTTATATATATTATATTTTTGCAATAGTGTTAGAGTGGGAATTCCTGGATCTTGAACTAGAATGCCCAGTTAAAAACTTTTTCTTGATTTACCTTTTTAGTCTTCATAATATCCTCAATGATCTTTCCTCTTTTGCTGATTTTTAAAAGAATATTTCAATATCTGTTCACTTAGGTGTCCTGGATGAGATGGTGCAGAGGATAGACACCCTCTACTCCCAGGACCAGCAGAGGCAGTCATGACAGTGGATCATGCCTGCCTTGTCCAAGTTACCACCTGGGGTAGCCCGATCTCAACCATCTGCCCCCCCCCCGCCTCCCAAATAAGGCTCATGCTCTAATATTCTCTCTCTGTTACGTACACTGGGCAACCCAATACAAAGTTCACAGGACTGAAGCAATGTGGTTAGGGCCTGGCTGCCTCAGGCACAACAAATGTTACAGTGATTTCAGAGTCTGCTGGATATATGCACAGACCACATAGTCATTAGTGCTTAGCATCAATGAGTAACAACAGGGAGATAAAGGTCTCCTCTCTGTCTCCCCTCAGGATACTCCATGCTGCCTGCCATCCAAGCCCTGTGGGAGTTCAAGCTGAGGAGAGTGCACCTGGCTCTGGGCAAAGACACACTCAGCATGTCTGAGCCCTCTAGACACAAGTGCTCTCAGAGTCACCTGACTGAAACTCCAACACCAATGGGCTTCACTGGAGGCCTGGATCAGCCTCTTACAACTGGTGAACACCCAAACACACGCTCTCTTCTTGTGGCTTTGATGGTTTTGCATATCTTCCTGCAATCCCTTCACTTTGAGAAAAAGGAGTGTCCACTGAGTTCAATTCAGGAAAACATGCAAAGTGAAGATTAGAAGAAGGGCATATTTTGAGACTGCCTATCTGAAAATCTTCCTTAAATATTGTCCTGAATGTGGTTGCTGGCAAGGTCAAATTTATTGCCTATATGCACCACCTGGAGGGAAGTCCATTCTGACAGGAAATAGCATTGGTGAAGAAGAAAAGGATTTGATCAACAGAGCATTGAAATCAGGTGAAAGCTGTGCATATTTAGTTAAACAAGCTTCTAATTAATGTGGCCAACTGCTGCAACTAACTTACAGCCTGAGGAAACGAGGTCTTGTAGTGCAGTGGCATGTCCGTGTCTTTGATCAATGAGGTCCAGGTTAAAGTCTCACTTGTTCCCAAAGGATGCAATAACATCCCTGAGCAAGTTGCTTCAACACTGTCTAAATAGTGAGGCAGAGATATGGGGTAAGCCATGTGTCTAGTTTCTCCACGAACTACCACAATGTTTACATAGATTGTACTTTTGCAAGGGTGTTAGGTTGGGAATTCTTGTATCTGGCCTACATGTGACTCCAGACTGACAGCAATGTGGTTGACTCTTAACTGCCTTTTGGGCAGTTAGGGATGGGCAATAAATGCTGCCTAGCCAGCAACGCCTTCATCTCATAAATGAATAAAGAAAAAAATCTTTAACTAGACTGCCCAGTTAAAAATTGTTTCTTGATATACTTTTTCAGTCTTAATAATGTCATCAATGACATATCATAATTCTTCCTCTTTGTTTGTTTCTGTTCACCTGGAGGTCCTGGTGGATGGTGAACAGATAATGAAAGGTTTTTTTTTTAAATAATTTTTTTGGACGGTCCTGACTGCAAAGCGGGGTGCTGATCTCCCCATATTTGCCATGTTTTGGGCAAGTGAACAGAACCATCCAGGCGAGCCCTGGCAGACTGGGCTTGATTGTCTGCATAAACACTGTTTAAACGTGGCGCCACTGGCCAGGAAGCCTGGGATGTCCCGGCTAGTGGCAAGGACTTATGCCTACAGCAAGCGGGGGAATCAGGCTAGCACAGACAAGTGGGGTGCCATAGGAGTGTGGTAGCTAGTAATGAGTCAAGTTTGGGACAATAACGTGATAAAACACATTACGCCTCACAAATAGAAGCCCTCCATGACATGCTATGAAAAGGATACCTAGTTAATTTCTCGTAAAATTCAGACCTATATCTCCTTTCTTGATTCCAAACTCTATGCTCTCTATGTTTGCTAACTCTAGGGTCTTTCTATCATAAAACTAATTGATATGAAAAAGCATAAAAGAATTTGATGGCTATTTGTAATGGTAGTGGTAGAATGCAGGAACACAGGGCAAAGGCAGACGATTGACACTAAATAATAGAGCCAGTTCTGCATAATGGGCTGATTGGCCACTTTCTGCATTGGAATAATCTTGTGATTCTACCGTGTATATAAAAGATTTAGAGTAGAGAGTTGACTTGGAGAAGGGTAAGGTGTAATGGAGAGAGTACTGTAAGAAATATGGGAATAGAGTCATTATCCATGGCCAAATATGGCAGTCACGTGTGCAGATATGGCCAGTGAAGTCACCTGACCGACAGGGTAGGCCACAGGAAGCAGCTGTGCGTGCCACAATAGCATCATCATAAGGGCACATGCCACTTATGTGGATGTGGGGAGGGATGGCAGAGGTTGAGGTTTCTGCGGGAGCACGACAAGAAGCTGGAGTGGGAGCAAGGGTGTGCAGGGGGGAGGAGGCAGGCTTGGGGGAGGGCTGGACTTTGAACCAGTTTCCACCCCAGCTGGGAGTGGCAGAAAAGGCTGGCGGAAGGCTGAGAGGGATTTGAGAAAGGCAGGTTTGGAAAAAGTAAAACTTACTCTTCTTATTCTATTGTGCAGGCTACTTTATTTTACCTGCTTCCCGTCCCTGGAGAGTGACGTTTTTTCTGATGAAGGGTCTAGGCCCAAAACATCAGCCTTCCTGCTCCTATGATGCTGCTTGGCCTGCTGTGTTCATCCAGCTCTACACCTCATTATCTTAGATTGCTTTCTGCTCTTTTTACCATCTAGAGGTGGTGTTCATAGAATAGGCTGCCTTATGGGAAGGCATGAGACTGAATGAAAAAGCAACAAGAATAGTGTTAGTATTCAGACTTATTGGGATAAGCAGCTGGGAATCTGATCCAGAACAGAAGCACTGATCACAGTTTCCCAGGAAGATGCAAGTTTCCCATGAATAATTTATTATTCAGTTCCAACCCTGTCACTGAGCTTAAGTTTCAAAACTACAAAGCATTCAGGAATTATGGATAACCAGTCGCAAGAGCAGTTGGAGGTGACCTTCAATAATTTTTTTTCCAGCTGACATTAAAACAGGGTCTAGGCCCGAAACGTCAGCCTCTCTGCTCCTATGATGCTGCTTGGCCTGCTGTGTTCATCCAGCCCTGCACCTTGTTGTCTCTCATTACTGATCATGCTTCTTTTCATAGGTTATTATTATACTTATGTTTTTATTTTTATAGATAGTTTTCATAGATTAATAACATAAAAACTGCTACAGAGAACAGTCCTTAAGTCACTAAAGTGCTAAGGTCAGGTTCATCCAGAAATCAGGAGAATGTAATTGCTGTCCTTACTATAAGGATTCTGCAAGTTGGATTCTGCATGGTGGATTAGTTCCACTGTAACTCAAAACCATCTTATAGTTTTGAATCAAAAATGGTACTGATACAGGCATGTATTAGCAGAAATTAGCAATGGGCTGGAAGCTAAATCCTCAGCAGGCATTACACAACTTCTCTTTCCATCATAACCACCACAGCACCCAAAAACATGCCTCTCTTAGCAGAACCAACAGTGTGCATCCTCCATTTGAGCCACCCATGAGGGGGTGAAGAGACAACTTTCCTGTTGCTTATACAGGGGTTTAGGAATTACTATAAGTTTTTCATAAATCACAGTCATAGTGAAGGTACTTGATTGTTCAGAGGGACGCAGAGGGATCTGGGTGACTGAGTACATGGATCACAAAGAACTAATAGCAGGCAAAACAAATAATTAGGAAAGTGAATAGAATGCTACAATTAATTTTGAGAGGCATTGGCCAAAAATAAAAATGGTTCTCTCATTTTATACAGTCATGGTTGATCTAATTGTAATGACAAACCCACATTTGCACCTACCCACAAGAACTCTTCATTCCCTTGCTCATCAAGAATCTATCAACTTCTTCCTTAAATATATTCAAAGGCTCTCTCTTCCTTTTCCAGAAGAGAGTTACAATTGCTCAACACCCTATGTGAAAAATAATTTTGTCTTGTCTCTGTTTTAAAAATCAACTCTATACCACCCACACCTCTAATTCTAAATTCTACCATAAGAAGAAATATCCTTTCCACATTTACCCTGTTAAGACCCCTCAGGATCTGATATGTTTCAATCAAATTGCTTCTTACTTTTCTAAACTCCAGCAGATATAAGCCTTGTCTATTCAACTTTTCTTTGCAAGTCAACACATCCATTTCTTTTTATTCATTCACTTGTGGACCATGGGCATCACTTGCTAAGCCAGAATTTATTACCTGTTCCTAGCTGCCTTTGAGAACGTGGTAGTGAGCTGCCCTCTTGAACCCCTGCTGTCCACATGCTTTATGTAGACACACACAAAACCCTTAGAGAATTCTAGGGATTTGGCCCAAAGAGACTTAAAGAACGGTGATATATTTCCAAGGCAGGATAGTGAATGGCTTGGAGGGAAACTTGCAGGTGATGGCATTCCAAATATCTGCTGTCTTTGTCCTTCTAGATGGAAATGGTCGTGGGTTTGGAAGGTGCTGCTAAGGATCTTTGGTGAATTTCTGCAGTGCATCTTGTGGATAGTACACACTGCTACTACTGAGCATCGGTGGTGGAGAGAGTAGATGCTTGTAGATGCAGGGGCAATCAAGCAGGCTGCTTTGTCCTGGATGGTTTCAAGCTTTTTGAGTGTTGCTGGAGCTTCACTAATCCAGGCAAATGGGGAGTATTCCATCAGACTCGTGACTTGTGACTTGTTGATGCTGGATAGGCTTTGCGGAATCAGGAGGTGAGTAACTGACTACAATAATCCTAGCCTCTGACCTGCTGTCTAGACACTGTATTTATCTGGTAAGTTCAGTTGAGTTTCTGGGCATTTGTCACCCCAAGGATGTTGATAGTGGGGGATTCAGTGATGGTAACACCACTGAATGCCAAGGGGTGGTGGTTGGATTGTCTCTTATTGGAGATGGTCATAGCCTTGTTGCATTTGAACATGAACTGTTTCAGTATCTGAGGAATCACGAAAGGTGCTGAACGTTGTGCAATCATCGGTGAACATCCCCACTTCTGACCTTATGATGGGGGAAGCTCATTGATGAAGCAGCTGAAGATAGTTGGGCCTAGGACACTATGCTGAAGAACTCCTGCAGAGATGTCCTGGAGCTGAGATGATTGACCTCCAACAACTACAACCATCTTCCTATGTGCCAGGTGTGACTCCAACCAGGGAAATGTTTGCCCCTGATACCCATTGATTCCAGTTTTGCCAGGGCTCCTCGATGCCACACTCAGTCTAAAGTGGTCTCGATGTCAAGGGCTGTCACTCTCACCTCACCTCTGCAATTCAGCTCTTTTGTCCATGTTTGCACCAAGGCTGTAATGAGATCAGGAGCTGAGTGACCCTGGCAGAACCCAAACTGGGCATCACTGAGCAAGCTATTGCTGAGCTGGTGCTGCTTCATAGCACTGTTGGTGCGACCTTCCATCACTTTACTGATGAGTAAGAGTAGGCTGATGGGGGTGGTAATTGGTCAGGTTGGATTTGTCCTGCTTTTTATGTACACGATATACCTGGGAAATTTTCCACATTGCCAGGTAGATGCCAATGTTGTAACTGTCCTGGAAGAGCTTGGCTAGCGGAGCGGCATGTTCTGGAGCTCAAGTCTTTGGTACTATTGCTGGAATGTGGTTAAGCAACAAATGTAATTTACCCCAAGGCAAAATTGATCCTGAGAGGAGATCTCTTAAATAATACTTCCCATCAGCAAGGAGGGTCTTTGCAAAATAACTACATCTGATCTTTCTTGAAGATGATAAAAAAGATCCAAAGAGGACCTGAAGAGTTTCTAAGGACCAGGTCAAAGTACATATCAATATCCAAATTCCAGTCGACAGATTCCAGCCCATATTGTACTGAAGGAAATGGCAAGTCTTTTTTGACAACTCTGTCACTAGATGCTGCAGCAAAAAGCACGAGTGTGTTTTCCCTGATAACAAACTTACACAGAAGCCAATCGCGTTCATAATCAGCTTCATGGTATAAAGTTCTCAGTCTCCATCTTACTGAGCTCTGTCTTCTTGCAGCATAATCTGCTAAGGGAAGCATGCCAAATTTCTCAGCTTGAGCTCAGACCTCAAATGCCTGTAATTGTAATGTAAAATGTAAATACAAGAAGCTACAATAAAAATTAATTGAAATCTTCAGTACTATGTGACTCATGGGTCATATTTATGTTACGGGAGCTAACATAAGTATCACAGCATGATAGTTGCAGATCATCTGCTGGTAAGGAGCAATGGTGATGAAAGGATGGGATATTTGTGGTTGTGATGCCAATCAAGTGCACTGCTTTGTGCTGAATGATGCCAAGCTTCTTGAGTGTTGTTGGAGTTGCATCCATCTTGCAACAGTGGAGCATGCCATCACATGCCTGCCATGTGCTTTGTAGATGGTGGACAGGCTTTGGGGAGATTCATAGCCTCTGACCTGCTCTTGTAGCCACAGTATATGGCCAGTCCAGTTTAGTTTCTGGTCCATAATAACTTCCAACATGTTGGTAGTAGGGGATTCAGTGATGGGTGATACATTGAAGGTCAAGGGGTAATGGTTAGATTCACTTTTGTTGGAAATGGTATTTGTGTGGCACATATGTCACGTGCCACTTTTTGGCTCAAGTCCCCTAAGGAATATATTGCAATAGTATTGCTTTTAGTTTGTTTGTCAGTGTAAAAGTTCTAAAACTTGAAATCTTGTCACAGAGTCATTACAGTGCAGAAGAAGCCCTTCTGCTGCATTGAATTGATGCCAGCTTCCCTCAGAGCAATTTCCCCCACCTCCCACATATTCCCCTCTTTCATTTGGTTGCTATTAACCTGCAAGTTTATTCCTTTTAATGCTTGTTCGGTTCATTGATTGTTTCCAGATCCACAGGTAGTGAGTTTCAGTTCATCACCACTTGCTGTGTAAAAAGTTCGTCTCTACATTCCCCGTCCATTGTCAAAAAAGTATTGAATCTGTCTCCCCTAGTTCTGATGCAATCAGCTAATGGTAATCATCAAAATGTAATTCAACTTTATCAAACTCCTTTCAATTCCCTTTGTCCTGAAAAGAACAACTCAGCCTTTCCAACCTTACATTGTAACTGAAAACCCCCTTCCCTGTTTTGTTAACTTGACATGTTTTGTATCAATTAATTGCAAAAGAAAATGCTCACTATGAGAAAGCTCATCCCAGGAAGAAATGCAATGTTCATGAAAGAGCCCAACCTGTGCAATGATTATAATAGCTTCCATTGGATTACGTGACGATATCATTGTGCTACTGTCATCAGATAAAAAAGTGAAAAAGGAAAACGGAAACTGTAAACATCATGGTAGTTGAGGATGCCTTTCTGGTATGTGGTGGACAAAGCCAGAATCACATTCTTAAACCCATTAAACTACAAAAAAAGGGACAAGAACCTCCAGCCTACTCTGCCATTCAATAGTATCCGCTCTCCTGCCTTTTCCCCATAACCCTTGATTCCCCTACTGGTCAAGAATCTATCTATCTCAGCCTTAAACACACACAAGGACTCTGCCCACACAGTCTCTGTAGCAAGGAGTTCCAAAGAATCACTGAAATAATTCCACAGAGGCTGGTATCTTGTCACTAAGTCATCCTTTATTTACATGTGGAGAGTCCTTGACCCTGATCCAACTTCCTCAGAGCCAGCTCTCAGATTGAACAGAGCCTTTGACACTCCTGTTCATATTTGTCAGGCAGGGCTCCCTGCTTGGACCAGATTATCAGGCCTAATTATTTACCAAAATTCACTTGCCTCTGGGGTGGTTCTCGCAGATTGGAAAACAGCCAATGTGACGCCACTGTTTAAAAAAGGAAGTAGACAAAATGCAGGTAACTATAGGCCAGTTAACTTAACTTCGGTAGTGGGGAAAATGCTTGAATCTATCATTAAGGAAGAAATAGCAAGATGTCTGGATATAAATTGTCCGATTGGGAACACCCAGCATGGGTTCATGAAGGGTAGGTCATGTTTAACTAATTTGGTGTAATTCTTTGAGGACATTAGCTGCATGGTGGAAAATGGGGAACCTGTGGATGCAGTGTATCTGGATTTCCAGAAGGCATTTGACAAGGTGCCACACCAAAGGCTGCGACAAAGATAAAGTTGCCTGGTATTACAGGTAATGTATTGGCATGGATAGAGGATTGGTTGACCAGTAGAAAGCAAAAAGTAGAGGTAAATGGGTGCTTTTCTGGTTGGCGGTCAGTGGCTAGTGGTGTGCCTCAGGGATCAGTGTTGGGACCGCAATTGTTTACAATTTACATAGATGATTTGGAGTTGGGGACTAAGTGTGGTGTGTCAAGATTTGCAGATGACACTAAGATGAGTGGTAGAGCAAAGTGTGCAGAAGACACTGAAAGTCTGCAGAGGGATATAGATAGTCTAAGTGAGTGGGCAAAGGTCTGGCAGATGGAGTACAATGTTGATAAGTGTGAGGTCATCCATTTTTGTAGGAATAACAGCAAAATGGACTATGTTTTAAATGGTGAAAAATTGCAGCACGCTGCTGTGCAGAGGGACTTGGGTGTCCTTGTGCATGAATCGCTAAAAGTAGGATTGCAGGTGCAGCAGGTAATTAAAAAGGCAAATGGAATTTTTCTACCATTGCTAGAGGGATGGAGTTTAAAAACAAGGAGGCTATGCTGCAGCTTTATAGGGTCCTGGTGAGGCCACACCTGGAGTACTGTGTGCAGTTTTGGTCTCCTTACTTGAGAAGAGATATACTAGCACTGGAGGGGGTGCAGAGGAGATTCACTCGGTTGATTCCAGAGTTGAGAGGGTTGGATTATGAGGAGAGACTGAGTAGACTGGGATTATACTCATTGGAATTCAGAAGAATGAGAGGAGATCTTATAGAAACATATAAGATTATGAAGGGAATAGATAAGGTGGAGGCAGGGAGGTTGTTTCCGCTAGCAGGTGAAACTAGGACTAGGGGGCATATCCTCAAAATAAAGGGAAGCAGATGTAGGACTGAGATCAGGAGGAACTTCTTCACCCAAAGGGTTGTGAATCTGTGGAATTCCCTGCCCAGTGAAGCGGTTGAAGCTACCTCGCTGAATGTGTATAAGGCAAGGCTAGATAAATTTTTGAACAGTAAAGGAATTAAGGGTTATGGTGAGTGGGCGGGTAAGTGGAGCTGAGTCTCAAAAAGATCAGCCATGATCTTATTAAATGGCGGGGCAGGCTCGAGGGGCCAGATGGCCTACTCCTGCTCCTAGTTCTGATGTTCTGATGTTCTGAGAATCAGGGAACTCTTATTCTATGAGGTCCAGCTGGATGACCTCATTACAATCACTCCTTCCTTCTCCATTTGAGTCAGAGGACATAGGCCGATTATTTTTTTGTAGCTCTTCCTGGGGTGTTTTAACACCGGGTCAGGTTCCTCCAACTCTGCCTCTGATACGTGTGGCTTGTAACACACAGTAGGTCACCACTTGTGCTCAGATCATCTCAGAAGAAATTCATTCTCCTCTTCAGGCAACAAAGGCATCGAGGCAGCAACATCTGTTATGTCCATCTCAGATTCTGAGGTATCTTCAGTGTTTGACAGAGAGGGAGAACCCATGGGTTCTGGAGCACTCGGAAATACAGTTGAGGAGCTGGGCTGTTTGCTCCCACACTGTTTGTGAATTTGCAGCTTTCATATGGTCTATGTGTTTGTTCAGGACCGTCGCACCTGCTCAAAATTTATACGTCACTAGACTTGACCTCATGTCTACCTTGCCTCTTACCCATGCAGGGCCATTCTTGTGGTTCCTACACCAATCTTGGTCTCCTGAAATAAGCTGTCTCTCGCTTAGCAGAGTCTTGGATCCAGCACTAACGCTCCTGATGCTGTTTCACCCTCCTCCTCTGGTCGAGGAAGATCAGATTTAACCTGGCACAGAGTCTTCTACCCATTAGCAACTCTGCTGGAGCCATCCCTGTAGTTGCGTGAGGGGTGGTCCTATAATCAAATCAGAACCGGGACAGTTTGTTATCCAGTGAAGCTGTAGGCTGTTTCTTTAAGCCTGCCTTCAAAGTTTGGACTGTTCTTTCTGATGGATGGTATGGAGCTGTCCTTATATGACAAATACCATTCAATTTTAGGAAATATTCAAATTCCCTGCTGGTAATCAATGGCCCGTTATCTGTGACCAACACTTCTGGCAGTCCATTTACGCAAAAGATGCGCGCAGATTTTCTATCGTCGTCCCCATGTTTAATGGATGAACTCGCTGCATGTCCAGTCACATTGAGTGGGCATCCACAATGACTAAGAACATTGAGCCCATGAAATGATCCGCATAGTGGACGTGTAACTGAGTCTAAGTTTATTCGGCCATTTCTACAAATATGAGGAACCTGCATGTGGGATTGTTTTGTTCTTGTTGGCACTCTAGACACCGACCCACCAATGTGACTTTGTCTGCAACAAATCCTGGCCACCAGACATAACTTCTCACTAATATCTTCATTTTGGAAACCCCTGGATGACCCTGGTGGAGTTCAGCCAGGATCTGGCAGAGCCATTTGCTCGGACAACCACTCTTGCCCCTCATAGTCATATGCTGTTCTTTACTGTGATCTGGTCTCTCTGGGTCTAAAAAGTTTTCAATTCTGTTTGTGATGGTCCTTTGGTTTCCTCCATTGCTATCAGTTGTTTTAGTTTTCTCAGGGCCAAATCTTGCTGCATCCAAAGTATTGTGAGCTACGACCAGAAATGTGACCAGAAAATTTAAAGCCATCTTCCAGAGTCCATACTACCGGCAGTGCATCTGCCAGCAGAAGGCTGCTCAATGCATCCACATTTGCTATGTGGCTTCCCGAATGGTGTTCCAATTATATGTACTTAGTATTATGGCTATGCACTGAAGTCGGCTGGAAGCTATGGGCGGCTTTGCCTTGTCCTCTTTAGAAGTCACACGATATCAGGTTATAGCCCAACAGGTTTATTTGAAATCACAAGCCCCTTAAGAACATAGTAAGTTTCAATGAGATCACCTGGCATTCTTCTAAATTCCCATGAATAGAGTTCCAACCTGTTTGCTCATAAGACAATTCCTTCACATCTCACGTGAAGATTCACTGAACTGGCTCCTATGAAATAATATCCTTCCCTAAATAAGGAAACTAAAACTGCCCACAGCACTTCAGATCTGGTCTCATTAGTGCTTTCTACAGTTTCAGTAAGACTTTCCTCATGTTATACTTCAACCCCTTGAAATAAGGGCCAACGTTCTATTAGCCTTCCTGTTACCTGCTGCACGTCCATGCTAGCTTTCTATATTTCATGCATGTTTTTGTACTTCAGGTGCCTGTGTTTTGCTGCTTTCTGCAATTTTTCTCCATTTAAATTATACTCTGTTCTTTTGTTCTCCCTTCCAAAATGAGCAACTTCACATTTTCCCACATTCTACTTCTTTTGCCAACTTTTTGACCACTTACTTAACCTATCAATATCTCTCTGTTTGTATGTATCCATCCATGAAGCAGTTTTTCATCCTCCCCATGTTTGTTGTGATGTTTATGGTCAGCTTTGATACTCTTTGTTTCCTTTCCTGAATAGATATTTCTGACTATGAGTTTTGTAATCCGTTATTTATTTTCAGCTCTGGCCACATTCTGAACTCCCTTTACTGTGGATAGCTGTGTGTCAATTTTGTACCAAAACGATGTGCTCCTGTAAACGCTCACACGTAGAGAACTCAGGAAAGGAATGAGAAATATTGGGCAGCAGAAAGAATCAAAAAATGTCAATATTTTTGAAGAAAATGAACCAAATAAAAATGAAAATCAGGAGCACAGATGTGGGTTTTGAGGTATGAATTATTACTGTTACAGATATTAATCTCAAGTCTTGGACCATTTTCTTCTATAAGCAACCGATATGTCTTACTTAAAAGGGGTAGAAAATAAATGCAAACAGCAGGCAATGAATTTCACTGCAAGATCAAAAAGTAAAGCATGAACTTCAAACTTGGTGTTTCCAAATCAAGAACAATTTGCTTCTTTGTCTAAGAGCATTACTTTAGCCCCTGGTGTAAGCAGTGTTTATTTTCATTGTGGGTGGGATTGCAGGAAATTTTTAAAGTAAGATCACACTTGGGACATCAAATGAACATTTTTTTAGGTGGCCCATCAGCGTAACACACAGACGTCTCGACGCGGTGAGCCACAGGGCTGTGGAAAAGTCGATCACCTTCAGGGAGTTTGGCCTGTGACCAGGAGCCGATTCCATCCAGAAGTGACTCAGAGGAGAGGCGAGGCATGCCATTGTTTCGAGGGTCAGGGAAGCTGAAGTATGGGTTAACCATGGCAAACCTGCTAGAGGCTGTGGTGAGAGACAGCAATCTTGGCTGATTGCCTGGCAGCAGGTTGCCAAACCTTCCAGTTTGGCTGGAGAACAGTGCAAGGCGCGAGGGGACTAAAGAGCTGTCGAATTATTATGTTTCAAATTACATTTTTTTTAGAACTCTGCAAATAAAAAGAAAGTGAGAGCTGTTTCTAACATGGAAATAATGAGTGATTGCACACAGCTGACCTTTATTTCCTGTGCTTAATAGCAGTCAAAACTTTTTTTTTGCCTTTTTTATTGCATAGTTTATAAGAGTATATTTTTAAGATCCCACTGGTAGCTGGCAGATCTAAGTTATTAATATGTGAGTTAAATGTAATTGAAAACAGTTAATTAGGAGAGTTGTTATAATATAAAGAACTACAATTGTGTGTGTGTAAAAATCTCCTTCATATTTTGAAAACTGTTCCTTGTTTTGAGGGAAGATTGTTTTCTATAAAATCATTAGATCTCTTGTCAAATTTTGTCACAATTTATATCTGTTAGCTGATTTTAAAAGATGTAAGTAAAGTGTTAAAATGATTAAAAATATGTATTAATTTCAGCCAGAGCAGCACTCAGGATGCTACAATTAGCTCCAGCATTTAGTCAATTGTGGAGTATTTCTGTTACTGGGCACTATCCGACTGAGATTGCCTTGTGCTCAGACAGAACAAAGCTGTTAGGTCCTACTCAGTCTAATAACTGGTCTGTACTCACTGACAGACACGAATGTGAGTGTTGGTTGCTTGTTTGCATGAGGAGTCAGGGGCCACTGGTGCTCTTGGAACTGTTCACCTATATTGAGTCAACACCTTCAAGAGAGGAAGGAAAGAGGGGGAAAATGCAGTGATGACTATTAGAAAAAAAATTAGCGAGGGTTCCAACTCACACTAAATACCCAGAGGATGTAGGGCAAAATCTAACACTGAACCACCTGCTGTGAAGCAGCTGTGAACATCTTGTATTCCAAAATCGACTTATTATAAGAATTGCTTTAGACTGGGAAATGACAGATATGAGGCGTCCTCTTCCTCAGTGGTTAAACCCTGCTACTCTTTTCATCTTCAAGTATTTCCCAAAATTTAGCCATTTCCCCCATTTTTGAGTCTGTTCACCTATCCTCAGTGACATTTGTGAAACTCCCTAGGTCATACCAAAGTTTCTGTGTAAGTACCATTTGTTAGGAACAACTTTAATATTGTTATCCAAGTGGTTATCTAGTGAAGGTAATTTTTTTTATTACAATCTCAACCTTCATTCAATAAATCTCAACAGAACAACAATTAGATAATTTCTTTATAGACTGATGGCTCCAGCAACTAAATGCAAATTTTCAATATTTAAATCATTCATACTTGACAGCCACAAGATGCTGAATGCTTATCGCAGCCATTACCCAGCTGCTCCTTCGTAGCACTGTCCCTGCGTGCTCCATGGATGCTGTCCTCCTTGAGTCATCACCCACTCCAGTTGGCATTGGCGAACCATCAGCCTCACCACATCATCATGACATCTCTTAAGTATTTCAGCTACTTCAGCACTTTACTTTAGAGATCAGTCACACCAATGATTTGGATGCTTTTATCAGGTTGCTTTCTGTATAAGGACACACATGTCTCGTGCATCTACAGAGGATTGCAATCATGAGGGAAGTGTTCCAGGGAAAACTGACGGAACTATGGGCTGACAAATTCCCAGGTCCTGACGGATTCATCCTACGATCTTCAGAAAGGTTGCCAGTGAGGTAGTATAAGCTTTGCATTATTCTTCTAAATTTCACTCAATCCTAAATGGTTTCATCAGACCAGAAGTAGCAAATATAACCTCTCGAACAAAACAGGAGACTAAAGTCCAGTTAGCTTGACATCTATCATGGGGAAAGAGTTAGATTCAAACATTATGGAGATTATAGCCGGGCATTTAGAAAAGCTCAGGGTAATTGGGAAGTTTCAAGATGGACTTGTTAGAGGGAAATCATGTTCAGTCGATTGATTGGAGTTCTTTGAAGAAGTAACTTGTGCTTTGGATAAAGGAGAACCTGCTGATGTGGTGTTCCTGGATTTTCAGAAGGTATTTGCCAAGGAGCATCTGCTTTTTTTCACATAAAGGGTTATGATGCAAAGTAGGAGTACATGGTGAAAGGGGTAACAAACTAGCATAGGTAGAAGATTGACTGGCTGACAGTAAACAGAGAGTATACAGAAATGTGTTTTCTTAATTAACAGAATGTGACTAGTGAGCTCCAACAGGACTCTGAACTGTGGCCTGAACTTTTTACAATTTACAACAAAGACTTCAATGAGGGGAGCAAAGGAATGGTGGCTAAATTTGCAGATGATACAAAGATAGGTAAGAAAGTGTGTTTTGAAGGGGGCATAAGGAGGTTGTAGACAGAGATACATGGGTTGAATGATTGGGCAAATATGTGGTAGATGGAGTATAATGTGGGAGAATATGAAATGGCTCATTTTGGCAGGAAGAATTAAAAAAAAATAGTTTTCCCGAAATGAAGAATTCCAAGATGTAGAGGGATTCAGTTGTTCTGATGCACGAGTCACAAAAAATTATTCTGCCGATACAACTCATAGTAAAGATGTTAATGAGATTAATACAAGAGAAATTGGACGGAAAATTGAGTGTCATGCTTCAGTTATACAGGGCATCGATGAGATCATATTGCGAATACTGTGTGTAGATTTGGTCTCCTTATTTAAGGAAGGATGTAAATATGTTGGAGATATCTCAGAGGATATTAATTAGATTGGAAGGAGCAGTTGTCTTATAAAGAAAGATTGGACAGTCTGGCCTTGCTTCCACTGGAGTTTGAAAGAGTGAAGGGTGACTTGATTGAAGCGTATGGCACCCTGAATGATTTAACATTGTGGATGTGGAAATGATGTTTCCTTTTGCAGCTGAGTGCTGAACAAGAGGCATTGTTTTAAAACTAATGGTCACCCTTTTAGGAAAGACAGGAAAAGAAATATTTTTACTCTGTTGCTTTACAATTTTAGAACTCTCTGCCTGAAAAGCTGGTGGAGGCAGAATCATTGAATACTTTAAAAGTGGAAGTGGATAGATTTTTACTACATAAGGAAATCAGGTCATTGGAAGTTGATGGGAACATGAAATTCAAAACACAACCCTATCAGCCGTAACCTTACTGAATAATGATGTAGGTTTGAGGGGCTGAATGGTCTAATTCTGCTCCAGATTTGTTCATTTGTATAACTGTGGGCCTATCTGGACGTTCTACAACAATTACCATTTTGCCTTTTGGTCAGTTCTACGTGTGATCTCGAATCTCCCATGGTTTCTAACCTTCCCCTAGCCTTCACTTGTGTTCCACATTCTCTTCCTCACCTTTATCAATATCCATCAAATTCCCACCTCTTTCTTCACTCCTGAAGAAGAGTCATATCACACACAAAATTTTAACACGGCTTCTCTCTCCGCTGATATTGCGAGACTTGCTGAGTTTCTCCAGCACTTTCTGTTTTTTATACCTTACACATTTGACTTCTCTCTGTAGCTTGTCAAAGTTCCTTTGGCACCTTGAAACTCTGAAATGTCACAGGCAGCACTGTTTAAAAAAAAGCGATTAAATTCCATTGACAATCTTGCACTGTGAGGAGGGACACCCAGAACAGGTAAGTGCCACATTTCTCAAGAGGCTTGGTTTAGAAGTCAGGTTGAGAAATGTGGAGCTCCTGGGCAGAGTAAAGATGAAAAGAGAGGAGTGATAATTTGATGGTTTTGGCCACACCTCAGAAGATTTGACCCAGTACGTATTCAAAAATCTGCGATCTGACCCCCTCAAATGACTGGATGCCAGACCAAATGGAAATCTCATGCCTGAGACTGATATATTTTTTGTTAGTAAACACATGAAGGAAAATACACCAACTGCAAGTCAATGGGACAGAAGTACAGATTCAGCCATGATCTAATTAAACTGTAGAACAAGCTGCAGGGCTGAATGGCCATTCCTGTTCTTATATTGCTAGAATAATGAACAATATCCTAAATAGACCTAGCAACCAAAATAGAATAATGTTGAGTTGTTATGATATGTGTTTGGGGACTGATGTCATCAATGCAGCAAAGGGATTTCTCATTGCCCAAACACTTTGCCTAATTTGTCCTGCTCTTCCAAAGAACTGTGTACTCAAAAGAAGTCAAGAGATTATCATTTCAGGACAACTTCCAGCTCTTGTCAGCTTCCTTTGATTATGTGTTGTGCTACATGTGTCATAGTCACGAGGTGCAGTGAGATTGAGGGATAAGAGCATCCAGTGTTTCATTAGATTAACAGGCATCATGCAGCTAAACTTTATTTGAAATATTCAAATTTAATGAAAGCCCTTTAACATGCCAATGTAGTGCCGTGATTCACTGTGACCAGAGCTTGTAAACAAGCAAAGGGCTGTAAAGTTGTGTGACGGGTTTAGATGGAGTGCCTGTGAAAATACTTTGTGGTAGGTACACTTGGGTAGTGATTTGGCAAAGAAGCCTTACCTCATCAGTGTCTTTCATCTGGGAAGCTTGTTTCACCAATCTCTCCTACACAGGATGCTCCACAGTGCCATAGATGCCAGGTCTTTTTGCATTTTCTCCCCCAACTCCCCCACAGTTACTGCAGTACCCATACACCTGGCTCTATGTGAATTGTGAGGGGGTGGGGGGGTGAGGTTGCCTGTTCTGTTGAAAAGTCCAATGTGGACCAATTGCATTCAATTGAGAGGAGGTGGGTTAAATTCAAATAGCAGCTGTAGAACTTGAACTGGCATCTATGTGAAACTTGTGTGAACTTTCCTCTAAGCCAGTCTGCCAAGTTGGAAGGAACATTGCAGCCATTATTTATGACTCCCAAATATCATCATAAGTACAATCATAAAAAACATGCAGATTGCAGCATTTATTGCTTCGACTTCCTGAAAATTAGAATATTCACCTGATAACAGTATTAATGTTAACAGCCTTAACATGCATAACATACATTTACCAGAGCTTTACACATAGTGGAGAAAGGTTCCAATCATTTAATCATGCCTTTACAGGAAGTGGATCTCTCCATGCTGAAGATCTGCTAGAAATTGAGGTCCATAAAAGGATCTTGAGCAGCTCAGTGCAGTGCAAATTTGATAAGCAGGAAATAAAAATTGGGAACTAGCAATTAGCACATCTTCAAAGTGGATAGTTGAATTATGGACTAGATTTTATGAGAATGTAAGTAGTTGGAACTGAAAGTGGGTTTTGAGTCAGCACAGATGGGTACTAAGTACCCATGACTGATTTGATCATTGGCAGCCAATTAAGAAGCCACTCCTGGGACCACTAGGCATGAACTGAAATAGTTGGTATCTACCTTCTTACAGCTGGAAATATGCCATGATGACAGGAAAATGTCAACATGACTAACAGGGCTGGAATTTGTTCCCCCATCCCTAATTACCCCTGAGATGGACCAAAGTTCTTCTTGAAGTGCTGCAGTCCATGGTGTAGGTATGATTTGGCAAATGCTCATGGCTAACAGTACCTCATAGATTCTGACTATTTATACAATTTCCTCATGATGGGAACAGTGCTGGTGGACAGGTGAGTGTGTGGGATAGCATGTATGTGTGGGAGTAGGGTGGTAGCTAGGTGAGTAAGCATTTTGGAGGGATGGTCAGCTTGGATTAGAAGAATGCAGGGCTGACAGTGCGTTAGGTCAGGGGCTTTGGGTCAGATCAGGCAGGGGATGTGCCGAGAAAGGTGCGTGTCAGGTAAGGGTGATGTTAGCTAGGAGAGTGTCAAGTCAGGGTATCTGTTAGGAAGCAGGTGTGTCAAGTAAGGGGGCTGTGTCCAAAGTGAAAGGGGGAAATTTGGGTGAGTAGTGAGATGGGCCCATTTATTAGTTATATCGGCATTGGAGAAGGTTTTATCTCCTCAAATCTTTCTGAGGTGACTATTCAGACAACTGATTCTAACTCAGAGTCACACATTTTCCTAACGGTTTCGGATGAAGGGTTATTGCCCACTGGAAGGCTAATCTTTCCTGGAAATTCCTGGATAGTTGGTGCATCAGGACATCCGAGTGGTCCTGTAGCACATCATTTGGAATATGTTACACTTGTAGAGTAAGAATTCTCATGTGCTCCATCTGGATCTTTTGTCCCTGTTGGCTATGGTTATCTGTCCTGTAATGCTTACATAATCCCAGGATGTGTGTTCTGTTTTGCTACAGCCCACTGCTGTTATAATAATGGATCGACAAATATAGGCTTATGTCCAAAATTGTGAAACAATCAGAATCATAACATTTTCTAAATGTTTAGTTTCATCATCTACATTTGGTTAAGACCAGTGCAACAATATAGTATGTGCCAGCACTTAGCAATGAGCCATCTCTGGAGAAAACCAGTCTGGGAATTCAAAAGGAAAACACATCCAGCTGAAGCACCCCAGCCTGGTAAGCAGTGCTTAGGTGTGGATGAGACAAGAGCCTTCCACATGGACACCAGTGGTGTCCCCACTGGTTTAATAGCTCCACCTCAATATATTCTGGGGATCTCCCATACAGCTTGGGTGGTCCATGCGGCAGTAATGAAGTGATGTCATCCAGTTGTATATCTGACTTTGTCTTAGTACATGATCTGCACTGTGATTACAATTCTCTCAAGTTCTGTACAGTGTATCTCAGTCTATTGGGGAATTGTTTCATTACTAAATTCCCAAGTCTTTTTCTCTTTTATGATCTTACTTTAGTAGAATAGGATATTGCCTTCTAAGTGTGAGATGATGCCAAATGCAAGAAGAGGGAATTTATCCATGATCTGAAAGCATTCATTTCTCAAAATGCATTAAAAACCAGTCAATGCATTCTATCGCTCAGTGCTACTATTCTTCAGAAACAAAAACAAAAATTGCTGGAGAAACTCAGCAGTTGTGTCAGCATCTGTAGAGATAAATCAGAACACTGGATCCAAAATGTTAACTCTGCTTTCTCACTGCAGATGCTGCCAGACCTGCTGAGCTTCTCCAGCAACTTCTGTTTTTGTTTCTGACTTCCAGCTTCCGCAATTCTTTTGGCTGCTAGTCTTCATTTTGATAAGTTTACCAAAAGAAATAAAACTATTAAATTGCTTTGTTTTCTACATTCATGGGGTTGTTCAGCACTGAAAGGGCCAAAATTTAATTCCAATTCCTATTATCCATTGATAAAGTGGGGATGAACCACCTTGAAGAACAGTTGTAGTCTATTAGCGTGGATGGAAGATTGGCTAATTAAAAGAACACAGAAACAGATCAGGAGGCAAGTGTAGTGGATGATGCAAACAATGTGCAAAGGAATATAGGCAGGTTAAGCGAGTGGATAAAATGTAACAGAGGAAATATAATGTGGGAAAATGTGAAGTTATACACTTAGGCAGGAACAGTAGAGAAGCTGAATATTGTTGAAATGGAGAAAGACTGCAAAAAGCTATGGAACAGAGGGATTTGGAAATCACTGTTCATGAATTACAAAACACCAGTACCCATGCTCAGCAAGTTAAAGGGAAATCAAATGAAATGTTGGCTTTTACCTCAAACAGAATGGAATATAAAAATAGGAATGTTTTGTTAGAGCTACATAAGGCACTAGTCACAGCAGAGCTGGAATACTGTGAACAGTTTTAGCCTTCTTATCAAAGGAAAGATACATTGCCAAGGGAGGTGGTCCAGAGAATGTTCACTAGGCTGACACCAGATATGGAGTGATTACATTATGAGGAGAGGTTGAGTAGATTGGACCTGTACTCATTGGACTTTAGAAGAATAAAGGGAGACCTTATTGAAACATACAAGATTCCTAGGGGCCATGACAGGGTGGATGTGGAAAGGTTGTTTCCCCTTGTTCGAGAGTCTACTACTAGGGGGCATAATCTCTGAATAAGGGGTCACCCTTTTAGACCAGAGATGAGGAGAATATTTTGCCTCAGAGGGGAGTGAATTTGTGGAATTCTTTACCACAGAGGGACATAGAGGGTAGGTTGTTAAGTATATTCAAGGCTAAGATAGACGGATTTTTAATCAGTAAGCGAATCAAGAGCTATGAAAGGCAGGAAAGCGGAGTTGAGAGTCACCAAATCAACCATGATTTAATTATATGGTCGAGCAAACTCGAGAGCCTGAATAGCCTACTTATCTCCTACATCTTATGGTTTTACAATACAAAGAGTATGGAAATATTATTTATTGTAGATCCAATGGGAGATTTTAGATATTACTTATTCCAAGTGAAAATGTCATATTTTTGTATTGTCAATGACCTTAATTTTTTGAGAGACAATTAAATATACTGATTTTTAAGAATTTTTTTCTCAGGATGTGGCCATTGCTGTATTACCTTGAAAAGGTGACTATTATACCATCATAGAGTGGTTACAGAAGAGAAGGAGACCATTCAGCCCGTTGTGTCTGTACTGGCCCACTGAAAGAGCAATTCATCGAATGCCATTCTGATGGCTTTTCCCATTGACCGGAAAGTTGTTTCCTTTTCAGATAATGGCTCAATTCCATCTTAAAAGCCTCAATTGACCCTGCCTCACTTCCTGAGGCTAAATGTTCTGAGTTCATCATAAATCATAGGTTAGAAGTCAACAAGCAATATATCCTGTCCTGTAGTAGTTATGGATGGAGAAATGTTGTCACCATCCCTCTTTTCTTGACTGGGAATAAGGTCCTATTTGGTTTACAGTAGTTAGTCTCAACTAGAAGAGACATCTGTTTTAATAAAGTTCCATTTACTGCTTGATGACAATCAGGCACAAGTCACATTAACTAGGTAGAGATTGTTACTAAGATTATTAAGAGACAAAGATGACACATTTGTCCCTGTCAGATCAAGAGTTACTTCCCCCACCTCATCCAATACTGTATGGTATTATCAGATTTGGGGGGAGCTTAATGCAGTCTTCAACATTAACCATTTCAGAACTATGACTTTATACAACATCTACTTTATCCCCATGGTTAACATTTGTACATTTACATCTACATATTTACATTTACCACTATGCTGTCACTCACCAAGTCTCTAATTTCACAAATTCAGGCTGTCTGAAAGTTTTAGAATTTTTCTAGAATGCATTCTCTTTGGAATTGGAGGTTTGGTAGGCGTTTGGCTTCAGGGTTATTGACCTTGACTGTATTCTCAACCTTGCATTGTCTGCATTTTCTTCATGATGTTCATCAATGAGTTCAACTCAATCGCACCTCAGCTGTACTGAAAAGATACTTTTGATGTTGGTCCACAGCCTCTTGAGCAACCAAATCTTTCCTGTATGGTTCCTTGTCCATATTCATTGCTCTTGGTAACTATGGTGCATAGTGATGTCTATTATGGTGGGTAGCCTGCAGCTCCCAGTGAGGCTGCTCCTTCTTAGAAACAGTTTTTTAATCCCATGGACTGAGCTGTGAAGTCAACCTCTTTGGTGGGACAGGGAGTTGAATCTTTAGCTTTCTACCCATTCGGTCATTTTGATGATGCTCAACTGCACTTGATTAGGATAACTGGTATTTTTACAAGGCTGAAATGTGCAGCACTTTTTTTTTGCAACAATGATTTAACTCTCTGGACTCCACATTCACTTTACTCCTCAATTACGGATACTTTGTAAGCTTGTTGTATTTATTTTAGTTCATTTAAGGAATGAGAGTGTCATTGGCAAGGCCTACATTTATTATTGCCCATCCTTAGTTGGTCCTGAGCTGCCTTCTTGAACTGCTGTAATCCATTTGCTACAGTGAGAATCATAGTCCCATCAGGGAGGGAGTGTCTCAGGATTTTGACTCAGCGATGCAAGGAACAGTAATATATTTTCAAGTCAGGGTGGTAAGTGGCTTGGAAAGGAACTTGAAGGTGGTGATCTTCCCATGTACCTGCTGCCCTTGTCCTTCTAGTTTGTAGTGGTTGTTGGTTTGGAACGTCGTGTCTAAGGAAACTTGGTGAATTTCTGCAGTGAATCTTGTCGATGATATTGCTGTTGGCAATAATTGATGGTGCATTCATTACAAGTGATTATGGTCTGACTGAAAATCTCACTGGGCAGGAAACCAATCTCCAAATAACTGACTGTAAAATATAAATTAATTATAATGAAGCTTCAGTCAAGGTCAAAGAAGCTTAATTTCTTTCAGTAGGAGGAAGAGTTAATATATTACACAAATGTGCTGTGTTGGCAGTACTGATGAACGAAGACAAACTGGATCTGTTAGCATTGTATTCACTGGAGTTTAGAAGAATACGGATTAGGTGGGAATCTCATAGAAGCCTATAAAATTCTAACAGCACTAGACAAGGTAAATGCAGAAAATGTTCCTGATAACTAGGGAGTCCAGAACCAGGATAAGGATGAGGGATAGGCCATTTAGCACTGATATATGGAGAAATTTCTCCACCTTACAGAGTGGTGAGGCTATTGAATTCCCTGTCGCACAGTGCAGTTGAGGTCAAAATATTGAATGTTTTCGACAAGGAGTTAGTTATAATTCTTAGGGCTAAACCAATCAATTTTTTTAAAAAATTCATTCACACAATGAGGGCATTGCTGGCTAGGCCAACATTTATTTCCCATCCCTAATTCCCCAGAAGGCAGTTTAAGAGTCTAGGGTTGCTGACCCATTGCTGTGGGTTTAGAATCGCATGTAGTCCAGACCACGTAAGGATAGCAGTTTCCTTCCTAAAGGACTTTTGTGAACCAGATGGGTTTTTCCAACAATTGGCAATGGATTCATGATCATCATTAGATTCTTAATTCCAGATTCAAAAAAGAAATTCAAATTCCACATCTGTCATGGCAGGATACAAATCAAGGTCTCCAGATTAACAGTCTAGCAATAATACCACTAGGCCATCACCTTCCCAGTGGGGAGAACCGAGTACTGTGTTGGATGATCTGCCATGATCTTTCTAAATGGTGGAGCAGGCTCAAAGGATCAATTGCCCTATTCCTGTTTCTATTTTCAATGTTTCAATGCTTCTATCTTCTATCTTCACGAAAGTTGTCTATTTCCCTTTCTGTCCCAGGTAAATGCATCTTGCTCATGGCTTTCTAAGTAAGATACCCATGGTTGCTTTGAGGGGGTTATCTGCAGCAATATGCAGTTTCCTTTTATTTGAAATGTTTATCTCAATATGGAGAAGAAACCATGGAAAGTGTGGCCCTTTTGTGTCACCACATTCAGGAGTGAGCTAGAGGTTTGAAAGCTGCCCACAATAAAGCTGGACAGAACAACTGGCTTGAAACAGAATTTAAAATTATTTATTTTGACACAACATATGGCTTTGGACTTCTAGAACATTTTGATTTTAATTGGTTTTCATCTAATCCAGGTTAATCTCATTTGAACTGCATTTTGACTCTAAAAGACAAGAAGGAGCCTGTCTCTAGTATCTGAATATGCTAGACATTTTTAAAGCCACAGAGTGTCAGCAAATTGTTTAAACATCCAAGTGCCTGGTATTGAAAATCAAAGTAATAGTAACTCACCATTCACTTTCACCTTCAGAAGTTTTGGAAGTTTTTGTGCTTTTTGTGGTTAAATACCTTTAACCTGAAATGGGAATATCATGGTTGAGTATGACATTCTTTGATATGAAAAATTGAAATCCTGCCTACAATTCATAAACTTTAAAAGTGTAACCATCAGCTTAAATTGATTAATCACATTTTGTACAGATATCTAACTTACTGTCACAATATAACAGAATGCAGGATATAGTGTGGAAGCTGAGTTTAGCTGATTACAGATATATTTAATTCTGTTTTAAAAATAAATGAAGAATCATAGAGCGGTTGCCAACTAATCCCATAACAATTCAAGTTGTACAAGACAGTACTGAGCTATAATTTGTAGATAATAGACTGTCTCCCACACAACATGTACATTTTATGATTAATATAACATCATCACCTCCAACAAGAGATTATTGGGAGCCAAAGTATAACTAAAACTTGACATTGCCTTCCATGTAACAATCCAACTGTGGGTGAAGATCTCTAAGTTATTTCAGCTCCAGGTGGGATACCCTAAGTTGTAAAGCTTCCATGTGAAAAGGGACAAACTGCCACCACCCGCCTCTTCTTTATTCATCCATCCTCTCAGCTGATCTCAACAATGTTAATTCACAAAGGATCCTGCCCTTGTGGATAACTTTCTTTCAACCTCAAATGAATTTATGTTTTACAATGAGTGAACTTAACCAGGTTTCCTGCATTTAACATAAAGAGTGAGTTTATTAGTTATCAAATGACAGAAGAAGTAATAACATTACATGTACAGAGAGATGAGAAATGAGAAATGAGTCAAAAAGAAGTTAAAAGATATATGAATCAGACATAGGCATTCATGAAGAGTAGGTAATGGAACATTAATAGTTAAATAATTGATTTTGGAAATCTTGGCTTTGCAGCTAGTCAAAAACCTTTTATCCTGCTCCTTTTTGATGATAGCACTCAGAGAACTCAAAAGAAACCTCTATTGTCCTCTTTCATTTTGACTGGCTTGTTGGTTAGCTAGCTTCTAGTAAATTTACCTGTGATACAGGGGTGACTAACGTGTGGCTCTTTGAATATGACCTTCACAGCACACTAGTGCTTCAATTCAGGTTAGAACATGTGAGCACCTCCACCCAATGGCACAGATCAGTGCCTCAGCTCATGGGCACATCCTCTTTTATAAGCAGATACAAATGAGAGCTTTTAACCCCTGTTCTTGTGTATTCTTAAAAGGAGAAGATACAAGACATATCTCTTACCCTGTCTTTCCTCCCATTGTGTTCACAGGCTGGGACAACTTTCAAAAATTACAAATCACTTTGTGGCTTGTTTCTTCCTTTTTTTGTCTATCACTCCTTGACATCTTGTAGGGTGTGACATTCCAACATTTCTCTCCCTCAAGACAGCCACTGAATTTATATCAATAGTCATTTACTTGGATACAGCAATATTCTTTTTAAAAACACACATTTAATAATTTAACATGTATGTGGGTGATCCCAGGTAAAGATCTGTGGTCGTGAGACCTGGAAGGTGCAGATGGATCATCTTCATACCTGTTGCTGCAAATGGAAAACTAAGATATTTGTTCAAGTTATAGTCTACCACTTACATTACAACTGTACTTTTCTAAAGTATTGTATTTTTAACAGGTGTGCAGCATAATTGAACAAAGAATTCTATAAGAAGGTAAATGTTTTGGCATTAAGCAAAAACGTTAGAAGTGGGAAGAATTCTATAATTTACCTGTTGCATCTGTAGGGCTTTGGATAGAAATGCTTTTCTTTATTCATTCACGGTATATGGGCAATGCTAACTATGCTCACATCTACTACCCAATCTTATTTGCTCTTGAGAAGGTGATGGTCCCATGGATGTTTGGATCAATGCAATCCATTTAGAGTAGGTAGACCTACAATGTTGTTAAGGAAGGAGTTCCAGGATTCTGAATCAGCAGTTGCGAAGGAACGGTGATACATTTGCAAGTCAGGATGGTGAATGGCTTGGAGGGGAACTTTCAGGTGGTGGTGTTCCTATGTATCTACGGTCCTTGTCCTAGATTGAATTGGTTGTAGGTTTGGAAGATGCTGTCCTGGGATCTTTGGTGAATTTCTGCAGTGCATCTTGTAGATGTACACACTGCTACTACCGAGCGTCTGTGGTGGAGAGACTGAGCGTTTGTGGATATGATGCCAATTAAGTGGATTGTTTTGTCCTGGATGGTCTCAAGTTTCTTGAGTGTTGTTGGAGTTTCACTCATCCAGGAAAGTGGAGGGTATTCCAGCACACACCTGTCTTGTGCCTCGTAGGTGATGGACAGGCTGTAGGGAGTCAGGAGATTAGTTTTTCACTGCAGGACTCTAAGCCTCTGACCTGCTCTTATAGCCACAGTATTTATATGGCTAATCCAGTTCAGGTTTTGGTCAATGGTAACCCCCAGAATGTTGATAGTGGGGAATTCAGTGATGGTAACACCATTGGGAATGGTCATAGCCTGGCATTTGTGTGGTGCAAATGTTACTTATCACTTGTCAGCCCAAACCTGTTGTGTGCAGGTACCTCCGCATTTGGACATGGACTGCTTTATATCTGATAAGTTATAAGTGGTTGAATGTTGTGTAATCAAAAGTGAACATTTCCCTTTCTAACATTATTATGGATGGAAGTAGCTGGCGATTGCTTGGGCCTAGAACTCCTGCAGTGATGTCCTTGGGCTGATGTCCAGCAACTGCAACCATCTTCCTTTGTGCTAGGTATTACTCTAACTGGTGGTGCGTTTGCCGCCAAACTTCCATTGACTCTACTTTTGCTCAGACTAATGCCACATTTGGTCAAATGAGGCCTCAATGTCAAGGGCTATTACTCTCAGTTCACCTTTGGAATTCAACTCTTTTGTCCATTTTTGAACCAAAGCTCTAATGAGGCCAAGAGCTGTGTGGCCCTGATGGAACCCAAACTGGGCATCAGTGAGCAGGTTAATCCTAGGCAAGTGCTGTTTGATAGCACTGTTGATAATACCTTCCATCATTTTACTGATGATCAAGAGTAGATTGATTGTTCGGTAATTGATCGGGTTTCAATTTGTCCTGCTTTTTGTGTACAGGATGTACCTGGGCAACTTTCCACATTGTTGGGTAGATACCAGTGTTGTCACTAGGTTACAGGGATAACAGGTTTTAAGTTGTGAAACAGCCAAAGGCTCAGGTCCTCTGACTTAGACTGTACTTTTTCCTTGTTTCTTGGGTAAGAATGAAGTGATGTGTAATGTGGTATGGAGACTTTATAAACAGCTTTTAATTTTCTTAATGTTGTGCAATTCAAATTAAAGGGTTTTAGTTCTGGAAAATGTAATATGATCCATTTTGACTATCTTGTATAATTACTAGAATTCCCTGGTGCATTACCTTATGCTTAAAAGCAGTAGAAAACTCTATTTTGTCTGAACAAAGTACATCAAACTCAACCCACTAATGTCACAATGTGACATTTCCTCATTTGTGATTTCTTTGATTAATATGTTCAATTAGTTACAAATTGGACAAAAGAAATTGTATTTCTATAGCGCCTTTCATTGTTATAAGACATGCAGCTGGTTCGGCTAGGATCATCTTGCATCGATGTACTGTCACCAATCCTTTTTGTAATCATAATCTAGGGATTTACTAGCGTTAAGTGCTGAAAGATTAACCACTAATAAATCTTCAGCAAATGAGACATGTAGTTGAGTAACAAAAAGTAGTTTGTTACTTAATCATAAAATAACAAGTTAAATTAGCTTGAGACTGGGTTACTACGTTAACACCAGTTAGGAAATTATTATCTCTGAAGAGATAGTAATCCTGTGCTGTATATCCTTTGACTGCAAAATTGTCAAACCAACAACTGACTAGCTCCTCCCAGAGACCGACATTTACATATCAGTGGGCACAGCTAGTCCAAATCTTCTGAGTTAACCCTTTCAGACCAACTGTCTCATATAACATTTATAAACTCGGAATGTCAGAAAAATTTTCACATTCAACAAAAGCACTTTGAAAGTGTAATCACTGTTGTAACACAGGGAACACGGCAGACAACTTGTGCAATCCAGTTGCCACAGTAATGAGAGGAATGATAGTCAAGACATGAGGAGGACTCCCTTAGCCTTTTCTGAGCAGTGGCACAGTATCCTGTAAATCCACCAAATGAGATGGACAGTGCACTACTTTAACGCTTCACCAGTATCTCCAAACGTTCAGAATGGGGTCATATCAAGCTTCCGGCCATGAGACTAGAATACCGCAATAAAGACAAGGCTAACATTTCCTGGCCTTTGCAGATCATTTCCACACGTAACACGTAACACTGCCAAAATCTATTTTTCACAGAACACGTAAGAGCAGGAGACAGAGGAATCTTTCATCCCATAATTTTAGGCTGAACCCAGATTCAGAGGTGAAAGTCTATTTGGGAGACTTCTCACTCCAATCCTGTCCAAGTAGCAGCATATACTGCAAATTAAAGGCGGTGCAGATCAGAAAATTACCTCCCAGTGTTTAATCCAATTTATCCTTAAACATATTTATCATGCAAAGAAATTTCCGAAAGGTGAAATTCTGAACAAAATTGTGAGGACAGATTATTCACCCACTGGATCACAGAGTCCATATTTTCAAAATTACACTTCAGTTCATCAGTAGCATGAAAGCAATGGCAAACAGAATGAGTTTGAGAGAGGCTAAATTGTAACATCTTGACATTATTTATAAGTAAAACAACATGTTTCCAAATGTTTATATTTCAATAAAATTTGTACCTTAGGATTATAACCTTATTTTAAGGTTACAGTGTCCTTTTAAGCAGCCTGTAAGCATTTTGTCTGTCCCACTTTAACTTCAAGTGCTGTGATAGTGATGCACTACATAACTCAATTCCAAGCTGGTGTCAGGGTTACAATATTAGAAAATTATTAGATATCAATTTTCAACATCAATATCAAATTATTATATATCAATTTTCACAAAGCTCATTGATGCTAGGCAAACAGGACCACCTCACCTTTATTGATCCTTTGGCTTCTAGCTATTGCTGGATATGTCTGATCACTGCTTGTTCTCTTCACTCTCGTACCTAGGGAGAATAAATCAAGTTTTATTTTTTAAAATATATTATGTGGAGATATTGGTCTCATTGACTTATTGCTGTATGTTGTAAAAAGTCTATTTGACTGGATGTCCTTGTGCCGCTATGAGTGTGGGGACATGCTTCAGAGCTGGGTTAGATCTTTGTCATGGAGTTACACAATGATAACGTCATCTCCTTAATATTTTTGGCTTAGCACATTTTTTAAAAAATGTCTAAACTTTCTTCTTAATGCAAAAATCACATTAACCCTAAAATAAGGTTGTAATCCTAAGGTACAAAAATACAGATTCACTAAGTTGTTACAGAACAGACAAAAGTCCTTTGTGTCTAAACCAGTTCCAGTGAGAGTTTTAACTTAGTGCCACATTTCGCCACACCCTGCACATTATTTCTAGTTAAGAATCGTCCAATGTCCTATTGAATGCTTTGTTTGAACCAGCCTTCACCACATGTCCAGGCAGTGTATTCTACACTGAAACATTCCTATGAATAAGCTTTTCTCACATCGCATTTACTTCCTTGCTGTCTTTCAACCATCTATCTACGGAAAGATTTCCCAGTGATTTCCTTTAATTTCAATTTTGTCAGGACTCCTTGATGCAACACTCTGTCAACTGCTGCCTTTGTGTCAACAGTGACCTTTCCTCTTGACACAAGGCTGCACTGAGGGCAGGAACCAAGCATACCTTGTGGAACCCAAACTGATCTTCATAAGTTATTGCTTTGCGTATGTTGCTTTGATAACACTGTCAATGATAGTTTCCATCGATTTTCTTTTTGAAGTTTGAGAGTAGACTGTTGGGGCAGTAATGGCCGGGTTGAATTTGTCCTGCTTTTTATGCATGGAACAAATCTGGGCAATTGTCCTCACTGTGAGGAAGATGTCAGTGTTGTAGACATACTGGAACAGCTTAGCTAGGGGTACAGATAATTCTGGAACACAGGCCTTCACTACTATTGCTGGAATTTTGTCAGGGCCCATAGCCTTTTCAGTATCCAATTCCTTCAACTGCTTCTTGATATCGCATTGGAGTGAAATGTTTTGGCTGAAGACTGAAACGCTGTCCTCCACAGGAGGAGGTCAAGATAGATCATTCACTCAGAACTTCTGGCTGAAGATGGTTGCACATGCTTTACCTTGTGTTTTTAGAATGATAGAGTAAAGCAGCATGGAAGCATGCCCTTCAGCCCAAACTGATCCATGCTGACTATGGTGCCTACTCAGCTCATTCCAATTGCCCGCATTTTGTCCATATCCCTCTAAACTCTTCCCATCCATGAACCTATCCAAATGTTTTCTAAATTTTGCTATTGCACCTGCCTCAACCACTTTCTCTGGCAGCCCATCCCATATATGCACCACTCTCTGTGTGAAGAAGTCATCCCTCAGGTCCTTCTTAAATCTTTCCCCTCTCACCTTAAACCTGTGCCCTCTAGTTTTCAATTCCCCATCCCTAGGAAAAAAACTATATGCATTCATCCTATCCATGCCCCTCATGATTTTATACACCTCAGTAAAGTCACCCTTATTCTCCTATGTTCCAAAGAATAAAGTTCTATACTGGTCAACCTCTCCCTATAACTCAATCCTACTAGTCCTGGCAATATCCTTGAAAATCTTGTTTGCACACTTTCCAGTTTAACAATTCTTTCACTTAACCAGGGTGACCAACACTGTACATAATACTCCAAGTGCAGCCTCACCAACGATTTATACAACTGTAACATAATATCCCAACTCCTATACTTAACAGCTCGACCGATAAAGGTCAACATACTAAATGCCTTCCTCACCTCCCTGTCTACCTGTGATGTCACTTTCAACAAAGTATGCACTTGTACTCCTAGTTCCTCTGTTCCACAACACTCCTCAGGACCTTACCATTTACTATATAAGTCCTACCTCGGTTCGACTTTCCAAAGTGCAGTATCTCACCCTTATCTGCATTGAATTGCATTTGCCAATCCTCAGCCCACTTCCCCATCTGATCAAGATCCCTCTGTAATTTTTAATAACTTTCCTCGCTATCAATGATTTTGTATCATTTGCAAGCTTACAAATCATGCCTTGCACATTCACATCCAGATTATTTATATAAATAACAAATAACAAAGGTCCCAATACCGAACCCTGTGGCACATCACTAGCCACAGGCCTCTAGTCCAAGAAGCAATCTTCAATATTTTGTACCAAGCAACTGAGCTTCCACGTCATTGATGGTGAGGGCATTTGCCAAGATCCCTCCTCCAGTTAGCTGTTTAATTTTCAATCCAAATTCATGGCCAAATACTGCAGATGCTGGAAATAGAATAGTATAGAACAGGCCTTTTGGCCCACTATCTCTGCGCTGACAATGATGCCATCCTAAACTAATCCCATCTGCCTGCTCATGGCCTGTATCCCTCTCTTCCCTGTCTGTCTAAATGCCTTTTAAATAATGTTATCATATCTACTTTAACCACCTTCCCTGGCAGTGTGTTCCAGGCACCCACCACCATCTGTGTAAAAACTTGCCTTGCACACCTCCTTTACACTTTCCCCCCCTCACCTTAAACCTGTGTCACCTAGTATTTGACATTTCCACCCTGGGAAACAAACTCTGGCTATCCATCCTATCAATGTCTCTTATAATTTTATGTACTTCTGTCAGATCACCCCTTTGGTTCTGACACTCTAGTGAAAACAATTAAAATTTGACCAAATCTGAAGTAAAATTATAAAATGCTGGAGAAGCTCAGCAGGTCTGGCAGCATCTGTGGAGAGAAAACCAAACTTAACTTTTCAAGTCCAATATGACTTCTACAGAACTGAATGAGTTGCAACATCACCAGATTAGCACATCTTTTCTAGTAACGCCTGGCATGCTTCTAGCACACCCTTGTACATTTCTTTTCAAACCTCCTATTGGGACAGTCTTGAGGTCACGGAAATAAAATAGACAGACCTACAGAATATGTCACTCAACCAAGAGCAGAAGTGGTCACTGCCTGCCAATCCTGTTGTGGAATTTTACAACCTTCAGACCTAGAGTTGGAATGGAAGAGAGGTCAGGAGAAGGTGTAACTCAGAACAGATTCCATTCCTTCAACCACTTATCTAACCGATTCTTAAAATCTTGCCATAGTCTCAGCAACATTCACACCCCTCCCCTCCCAATTTGCATATCTTTTATTTCATTCAAGGAACAATATATGCTCAAATTATTGTTTAGTTAGAAGTTAGCATCTCATGTTTACTGAATTTCAATCAGTGGTACGTATTTCCTTTTATCATGGAGCAGAATATACACCAATTAGCACCAAGAGTATAACCATAAGACCGTAAGACATCGGAGCAGAAATTAGGCCATTCAGCCCATCAAGTCTGCTCCGCTATTCAACCATGGCTGATAAGTTTCTCAACCCCATTCTCCCGCTTGCTTCCTGTAACCTTTTATCCCCTTGACAATCTAAAACCTATCTACCTCCGTCTTAAATGTACTCAATGACCTGGCCTCCACAGCCTTCTGTGGCAGTGAATTCCATAGATTCACCACTCTCTGGCTGAAGAAGTTTCTCCTTATCTCCATTCTAAACGGTCTTCCCTTCGGTCTGGGACCCAAGGTAAGGTGTTAAATTTACTTTTATTTCATTATTAGATATGAATTAAACATTCATTTGAACTGTGCTATCCTTTGTGTTAGGCTTTTGAGTGATTTTTTTGGGTGGTCTGCCCCTAAACCCACTTTTTCCATAGGCCCCATTGTTTTTGTGTTGTGCAATTTTCTATAACACAATGTTGCGCAGGATATAGCAGAACCGACTGTAACCTTCTTCGCTGCCCACTATACTTTCAATTTTGGTGCCATCTACAAAATTACTAACCTTGGGTCCTAGTCTCTCCTACATCAGAGCCCAGAAATAATTATTCAACTAGACATTTTCTCACGCCCATTCCATTCTACCTTTTTAAAGTGCATTTTACAAGAGTTACCCACTTCCATTTACAAATATCCTGCTTCCACCACAGATTCTGATGCTGGTCCTATTAACCCCAAGCATAATGTAATAGTTTTCATGGCTTCATACATTGTTATTTTGGTCATGGTCTTGAATTTATGTCATCCAGCAGAAATAGCTTTGTGCCTTATTCATTACATAAATCTTTGAGAAGTTTGTATGTTTCTAACAGATCTTTTTAAACTCCTCTGTTAAAGTGAAATATGTCAATTTTCTCACAACACTCCTCCTTAACAAAGCCTTTTATCTTTCCACCGGCTTGATGAATCTTCTGCATCTCCTCAATGGTATCGATACTATTGCCAGAGTGGGGCACGCATTTAAATAAATGACTTGGATGTGAATCAAGGAGGCATTGTTAGTAATTTTGCAGATGGCACCAAAATTGAAGGTGTAGTGGGCAGCGAAGAAGGTTACAATCGGTTCTGCTGTATCAGAGCAGTTGTGTTCCTGCACAACATCGCGTCATAGAAAATTGCATAACACAAAAACAATGGGGCCTATGGAAAAGGTGAGGTTAGGGGCAGACTATCCAAAAAAATCACTCAAAAGCCTAACGCAAAGAATAGCACAGTTCAAATGAATGTTTAATTAATATCTAATAATGAAATAAAAGTAAATTTAACACCTTACCTTGAAAAAAATGTCAAGATGACATGATGGGGGAGGAGGTTTTGAGGTTGCTCTGTTGTTCATGTTGATTATGTGATCCCGGCGCGGAGATTTTTTCAGTGCTAACATTACACATGCTCAGGGCAAAGCCCATGAAACAATCATGTCGACACGTACTCTTCCACTCATTGATAGAATCACGATTTAGCCAACACAATTTTGCGTTTTAGAAATAGCATTCCCCTACTCGTCAGTCATGTTACAACCAATTTGCATTGTCGGAACACACATTATAGCAGAACTGACTGTACTTCAGAGCACAATGGGACCTTGATCAGATGGGCAACTGATCATAGCAGATGCAGTTTTATTTAGATAAATGCGAGGTGCTACATTTTAGAAAGGCAAATCAGAGCAGGACTTATACACTAAATGGTAAGGTTCTGTGGAGTGTTGCCGAACAAAAGACCTTAGAGTGCAGGCTCGTAGTTCCTTGAAAGTGGAGTCACAGGTATACAGGATAGTGAAGAAGACGTTTGGTACGCTTGCCCTTACTAGTCAGTGCATTGAGTATAGGAGTTCAGAGGTCATATTGTGGCTGTACAGGACATTGGTTAGGGATAGTAGGAACTGCAGATGCTGGAGAATCCGAGACAACAAGGTGCAGAGCTGGATGAACACAGCAGGCCAAGCAGCATCATAGGAGCAGAGAGGCTGACGTTTCGGGCCTAGACCCTTCATCAGAAAAGGGGGAGGGGAAGGGGGTTCTGAAATAAATAGGGAGAGAGGGGGAGGCGGATAGAAGAGGGATAGAGGAGAGGATAGGTGGAGAGGAAACAAACAGGTCGAAGAGGCGGGGATGGGGCCAGTAAAGGTCAGTGTAGGTGGGGAGTTAGGGAGGGGATAGGTCAGTCCAGGGAGGACGGACAGGTCAAGGGGGCGGGATGAGGTTAGTCGGTAGGAGATGGAGGTGCGGCTTGAGGTGGGAGGAGGGGATAGGTGGGAGGAAGAACAGGTTAGGGAGGCAGGGACGAGCTGGACTGGTTTTGGGATGCGGTAGGGGGAGGGGAGATTTTGAAACTTGTGAAATCCACATTGATACCATTGGGCTGCAGGGTTCCCAAGCGGAATATGAGTTGCTGTTCCTGCAACCTTCGGGTGGCATCGTTGTGGCACTGCAGGAGGCCCAGGATGGACATGTTGTCTGAGGAATGGGAGGGGGAGTTGAAATGGTTCGCGACTGGGAGGTGCAGTTGTTTATTGCGAACCTAGGCCACTTTTGGAAGACTGCATTCAGTTCTGGTCTCCTGCTATAGGAAAGATGTTGTGAAACTTGAAAGAGTTACAAGGATGCTGCCAGGATTGGAGGGTTTGAACTATAGGGAGAGGCTGGGGATATTTTCCCTGGGGCTTCAGAGGTTGACGGGTGACCATATAGAAGTTTATAAATGCATGAAGGGCATAGATAGGGTGAATAGTCAAAGTCTTTTCCCCAGGGCAGAGGAGTCCAAAACTAGATAGCATTGGTTTAAGGTGAGAGTGGAAAGATTTAAAAGGAACCTAACTGGTAACTTTTTCATGCAGAGGGTGGTGCGTGTATGGAATGAGCTGCCAGAGAAGGTGGTGGAAGCTGGTACAATTACGACATTTAAAAGGCATCTGGATTGATATATGAATAGGAAGGGTTTAGAGGGATACTGACCAAATTTTGGCAAATGGGACTAGATCAGTTTAGAATATCTTGTCAGCGTGGATAAGCTCGACTGAAGTGCCTGTTCCCGTGCTGTACATTTCTATGATTGTATAGCTCTATGATTGGAGTTAAATCTGATTTCAAGCCTTTGTTATGAAATTGAAAGAATAGACCAGGTTTGTGTTCAAAACTCACTAAGTGATTAGTCTCATGCTGAAAATTGGCATAAAGTGGGAAATGAGTGCTTAAAGGTGAAGGCTTTAGGCTTGCTGAAAATTGTGTATTGGATTTCAATATGTGTGCTGAGGTAACCCTCTGCCATTCCTGGGTCTGCTGATCCTGGTGGAGCTGATCCTGGACATGGGGAGTAGGAAAGGTGGATTGGAGTAATGAATGATGAGCAATGGTGGAGTTGGAGGCCTAGAGCCTCAGAAGAAAGGAAATTAGAGACTTGGTGGAGAAGATGGTGGGAAGATGTTGTCTGACAGTCAGCGGTACTAGCAAACTGTTTAATTGACACAATATTATATATTATACTGATCTCTGAGGAAGGTAAATGGAATAACCTGTAGTAGAGAACAGTACTGTAGACCCACAGCAGCATGTGACTGCTAAGACCAGTGTTTTATCAGGTTATACATCATCATGTCATTAACATTTGCATTCTAAATGTAGTGCAGCTCAGGCAGGTAGGCTCAATCAAACAGGCAACCCTGAGTTCAAATGTGCAAAATATTAGGTTCATGCCCTTATTGTAATATTTATACCACCAACTTAATTCCTCAGAGCTGCTTAGTCACCTACAACCCCTGTACCTCTCTGTTCCCCAACCCAAACCATCCTACCTCCCTTAAAACAACAGAAGGAAGTGGCCTAGGGTCAGAATTGTATCACTTCAGCCCTTTTACACCCAAATCACAGATTGGCTCTGCGGATGAAGGGAAAAAAAAAACCAGTGGTTGACTAACTTGTAACTCTTCTTGTTGACACACCCTTATACTCCCCATAGTTAGTGCTACAGTTCTGTATTCTCTTGTCTGCACTGGGAGAAATGTCCACTCAGGCCACCTTGAATGATATGATAACGTGTTCTTGAGCACTTTTAAAAAAAAATATCAACTTAGATGAAACAAGTTGTAAAATAAAAACGGAACGAGGAGATCCTGGAACTATTTGTGGGTAGGCAATGAAGTACACTGTCTAACAGCCAACCCTCTCAGATTTTAATCTTAACCATTTTGGCAGCCATGATGACACTGTTTTTCCTCAGTACTTGTCATCTTCTCGTAAGACAATCAGGCTGACTATGACACTCAAAATTCAATCTGATTTGCAATTCATCCTCCACTAAAGCCTGTGCCAAATACAAAACCCATTGGCCCAAACAACAGCAGTGCCAGCATCAACACAGGAAAATGTGCCAAAAATGTTTTCAATCCTATGACCTCAAGCAGAACCATATGCAACATAATTCTCAGTCCTCAGGGCTTGCTGTTATGAGTTCACAGTGAGCTTAAGGAGAGGGTGGGAAGGAAGAAATATCAACACTTACTTTTTTTTATCCATTATTGCCTGCTGCTTGTGATAATGACCAGGCAGATAAGACTGCTATGTTTGTGTTGGTACAGATTCCTTTTTGAAAATTGTGGATATGAAAGGAATGTGCTGTCTTTAAACCTGTATCTTATGTTTATCAATGAGGGGCCAGCAGAAAGAACATGACAGTTAAATTCTAGCCATGAAATTGATGAAATGCCGAAGTGCTAATAGTCTCCGTGACCGGGTGCTGCAGCATCTCACTGTAGAAGGGAGGGAATGGTATTCAAGGTCTGATAACAAAGCTTTTGTAGTAGTAAAGCAGAGAAGGAGCCAAGGATACATTCCAATTGTTGAAAAAAAATTCTCAGCAAAATAGTGAAGGCTAGGTAAGGAAAATACAAATGATAAAAGAAGTGAAATTTTAAAAATGAACTGTAATCAGTCAACTGAGTGTCGACTATCTGCTAAAATGCGGGTGTTCCAAGATGCTTGTTAGTAATCAATCATGAAATCTAGGTGAAAAATCTCCAGCAAAATTCTGGCACTTTAAACGAATTGGCAAATTGAAATGAAACCACATTCACACTGCAGCCCAAAACATTACAGTTTCTTATCACTGTATATTCAAATACAGTAGATTTTTTAAAAAATCATTGCCTTTAGGAGCCTGACAGCTTATACAAGCACCAGTTTATCCATCTGCTGTCCCATGATTTGAGGAGGATTCATACTCCAGGTCACAATTTCCTGCCATAGGCCTGTGAGAAACTGGACAGATCTATTCACAACCTGCGGATCTTTGGGCACATGGCGCAGGATGTTCCATGAGGCTATAGGGTCCAGAGTGCAGGATTTGTTTCCTTTTCTTCCCTTCCCTGCTGCTACCCTGCCTCATCATTAGGAGATTGTGACTCAAAATGTGCAGCAGCTTGATGGACAAGTTAGTACCATTCAGAATGACTGGGAGTGAGCTCCTTACAGTCATTCATGTCAATGCTGTTGTTCTTGACCAAAAGCTTCAGAATGTCTTTAGAAGCACAATCTTTGTCCTTCCTTGGAACATTGGCTTTGTGAGCGTTGAGAAAGCAGGACCCAATGTGAGAGAAGGTTTTCAGCATTCCAGACATGGTTCACTGAAGTTAATTTTGCAGGGGTTTTCTCTGCATGCTTGAGGACCTGGCTTGAAAGACATTAGCATTTGTTTGATAGCCCAACATTAAGTCCAAAAGATTGCTGACGAAGATTCCCCAATATCTGTATGTGCAGTCACGCGCAGTTGGCATATTAACGAGGATGAATTTACAAATGAGATGAACAAAACAAGGGGGCATGAGTGTGAATAACGCTGCAGGTTGGCTCCAATCCTGGATTTACAGATTACCCTCCTTCTTGCTGCAACTTGAACAAAGTTGCCTGGGAATTCGACATTCAGCTTGCTTCACACTACAGTAGTCTGATTTTGATTTTGAAACAAAGTTTCGAAAATCTCATGGACAAGAGTATAAATATTCCCACAGAGCATTAGATCCTTTGGGCAGTAATTATGAAGTGAAATGGGTGATATCTGATCAGCTACCTATTATCAAACACTCCTAAGTTTCTTTTAGAGTCATTGCATTATACAGCATGGAAACAGACCTTTCAGTCCAACTCGACCAGATGAATCTAATCCCATTTGCCAGCATTTGGCCCATTTCCCCCTAAACCCTTCCTATTCATATACCCATCCAGATGAGATGCCTTCTCTTTAATCAGGAGAGAAGTATGTCAGATAACTAGACTGATGTTGACCTTTTGATGTTATTGACAAAACTTTGACTAGCTGCTGCAGAACAAAAGCTCAATTTTTTTTTAAAATCAGTGCTTATGAACAATTATTTACCTGTTATTACAAATATGTTTTGTTTCATGCTTCAATAATAGGAGGAAATTTGCACATTGTTATCTGGCTGTGAAACTGATTGGCTTCTCATACAAAAAAGTCAATCTTTCTTTCGAATGAATTTGAAGAATAAAAACCAGGCAGTTTCCATATTGTGTAACTTCCACAGTATTCCAAATCACATGGCAGTTAAAAATCTACCGCAATGTTATTTTTATTGTAAGATCACTTTTGCTGTTCAACAATCAAACTTTATTTCTTAAAAAAATGTTAAGAATTGTGGAGCAAGCTGCAATACTAAAATGTTAGCCATGTGGTATTTTCTTCATCATTTGCTGCCAGTGTTTAAGTCGGGGTTGTTGTATGTTCTGGCACAGGGACTGTTCACCTCATGTGCTTCTAGCTATTTTCCTATAATAAGCAAAATTTGTGACATGTGAATTCAGTTACTTCCTACGTTTCAGAATATTATTTGAGCCTCAATGGTAGCATTCGTGATTCTGTCAGAAGCTGTAGGCTCAATCTATAATTCTAAGCACTTAAAAATAAATCTAGACTGTCAAATGGTCAGATTTGCTGTCTTTTGGATAAAGCAATAACTGAGGGCCCTGATTGCCTTTTTGATTGGACATAAAAGATTCCATGTGAGTGTTTGGTATATGTAATTGGCTGCTGCACTTCCTACATTACAACAGTGATTATACTTCAAAAAATATCTTCTTGGTTGTGAAACAATTTGGGACACCTTGAGGTTGTGAAAGATGTTATCGATATACAACATATTTTCTTTATTTTAGGAGACTCAGCTGTTGAGATTGAGTCAAAGGATTATGGAGTGAAATTGGTATTTGGCAGTCATGCAAAACAGATGATACCAAATCAGCAAAACATTTTATGCTCCATTTGTTTTTTTTTCTTCATTGGATTCATTGGAAAAGAAATTTCAGCCAGGCATAAAACATGGAGCAAATTTAAAATTGTGGATGCCGGAAATTTGCAATGAAAACAGAAAAACAGCTGGAGAAACTCAGCAAGTCTGGCAACATCTGTAGAATAGTCACTGGACTCAAAATGTTAACTCTGCTTTTCTCTCTTCAGATGCTGCCAGATCTGCTGAGTTTCTCCAGCACTTTCTGCTTTTGAAGCAAATTTTGAATCATTTATTTTGTGTTGCGAGAGAAAATATAATTTTAAACTCTGTGGATTCAAGATCCACTTCAGAAGGTGTTAAAGGAGTACTGGCTGGTCAGAGGTGTTTTTCCTCAGGTCTGATATTAAACTGAGATGGTGATCCAGATTCCATGTCGCAATCTTGATTTCCTTCCTCAGTGAAAATCACCATTCCCTATTTGTGGGATCTTGGCTGTCAGTTTGGTCTGTTGATAGAGAGTAATTCTCTTCCTGCTGTGCTGACAATTAGGCTTTACAATCTAGTGAAAGTCTCAAGGTGAAAACAAGAACATCTGTGGACAAAGCATGTTGTTACATTTCACATTTTGGTCGGATGATCCATGGCCTCCAGGGTTCAGAAATATTGGCACTCATGCATGAGCATGAATAAAATAGCTTGAAATGTGTAAGCTGAGCTTAAACCTAGCTAGACCTGCTCTAACTTGCAAATTGCAGGTCTAGAACAGACAGTATTTATGCAGCCAGACTTTGGACAATCAACTTCCTGTGAAATCATACAGGCCTGGAACTGCCTGGCCAGATGCTAACTGCCATGTTGTTTCAGAATGACATTGTTTCCATCCCCAGTGAAGCTGCTTTGTTAGAAGAATGTTACGCAGACTTGGTGGTACCCAGCTCAGTAAAAGGCCAGGGGCATAGTGTGACAAGGACAGCACTTTTAAAACCATGTTCTGCAACCTCCAAATATGGAAAGTAGTCACCTCATTGAATCTCCTATTACTGCCCGATGCTAGTATTGGACACAAGCCACAGAATCTTCAAAGAGGGGAATAAATGGTCAACCTGGAGCTCCAGCTCTCTCTGCTTTTTGTACCTTCAATGGCGTCTCCAGAGAAACCGCCTCCATGAGACAGCCAAGGAGTAGAACTAGCCTTAGATGAAAGGTGAAGCCAAAATCGATGACTGCAGATCCTGAAACATCAGCTAATCCTCAAAATTTAGGAACAGCCTGTTCCAACCTTATTGAATGGGTATTACCGGTTTATTTTCAGACAAACAATTCATTTATAGCTGTAGAGTGGATAGGGTGTAGCAAATCCTCAGAAGCGTGTGTCAGAAGTAGACAGCTCATGTAGATTTGAAATTGTTTATTTAGAGGTTTAAGACTGTTCACTGAAAACACCTGTGAAGAGTTTAATAAAGTCTGAAAGAGTTGATACAGAGTTCAATAAAGTTGGGTTAGACCTCGTCCTGACTCTTTACCCTTTGTCTATCTCACTGTGTAACATGCCTAAGTTAAAAAGGGTTACTGAAAACTGGTCAACATCAGTCAGGGTACATTTAGCCACCATTTCACTTTACAACAATATTAATGGTGAGATGAGAATCCCGCTAGTGAGCAGTGATGGAACAATTTACATGCATGAACATCTTAATCTTTCCTATTCTCTCCTTATTTACATGCACTTTGCTATTTGCCTATACGGCAGAGAGAAACTAGTCAGTGACAATTCCTAAAACGGAACCCCAAGCTTGTACCCGACAGCTCCAGCTCACCACTTGCTTCTTTGGACCTTGAAGCTTGAACAGCAGTTCCCAGTATCTCAGGGCACACTACATGACCAGCAGCTGGCAGCATCCTTCACCCACAGACGTTGGCATGGGACAATCACCAGCCTTACCACATCATCATGGCACATCTCTGGCTCACTTAGAATATAGTTTCCATGTCAACACTGCACCTTGTGGTGTACCAACACCTTGTATACCAATATTTTGCACATGGGGATAGACAACTAACTAATGGATTGGAGCTGGGTTATCTCAGGGCTCTTAGTTTGCTTTCTTAGTGCTCATTCACTTTGTGGCTATTCACATGCTTACAGTATCTCTACCCTGCCTTTGTCACCTCATTCAGAATTGACAGGCCCACAGTACTTCTGTCTCACCCTTCCTTTTAGCGCAGACACGAAGCATATCCTGGTTGTCGGTGGTGATCAGTCAAGGGGGTAGGTATGTTGCTGTATGGCACCCAGCTACGTCATTTTCACACCAACAGCACGTGCCAGCAGCTTCTGTGCCTAACACACTGCATGTGCTTTAAATGAATGGCCATGTCTCAGAAGTTGTCCTTAGTCCAGTCAAGGGGGACTATCAACATGCAGGGGATATCAGCACAAGTCAAGGGCATCATTTGATATCAGTCCAAGGGCTTGGACATGATCAGTCAGGCACTTTAGTCAATCAATGTTGTTTTTTATCACTTCGTCCACAGCCAGTCCTGCAGGTCCAATGCAACCAGCCTGGGGATTAGCGATGATTCAGCTGGGGAGCTGCACAGAGATCAATCAGGGCTCTGGTCACTCATCAGTCAATATTGTTTTCGAGTTGATCAGGAGGGTGTGCTATGGTCTATTTATTTGAAGTCAAACAGGGTTATCAGGGGCCAATGATGTGGTGTGTTAGTTGGGGAAGACTATTAAGGGGATTGAAGGCAGCATACTGGGAGCAGAAGAGACAATAATTGTGAAGGGGGACAACTCAATATTCAAGATAGGGCATGATAAGGAATTGGAGGGCATGGGATACTGTGGGGAGAATGTTCGTCAAGGGTCACCATCACCCTGGTGTCGAGGGGGCACAGTGCATACTATGTTCAACAGGACTAAGCTGGATGCCTGGGACTCAGGGAGTATTTTTTAAATAAAAGAGTTGGGTGGGAACATTGGAAAGATCAAAAGATATGGGATTGGAAAGGAGGACAAGGCAGAAAGGAACGTCAATGTTTGGTGGCCGAGATTGAGAGGCCGAGCCTGTGACTTACTTTGTGAAGTCCTACCTATGGCATCTTCCGTCTTCATCCAAGTCACAGGCGTGGCTGCCACCACACACGGTGCCTACAGAGTAACTGTTTGTCTTTCTTTGAGGGAGCGAACTCGACTCATGAGTGGTCTGAAGCTCTTCAACGGGCACTCGCATTAAGCAGGAGTACAGTACTTCGCCATATCTTTCAGCATTACAAACAAATCCAACTGATGGCTGTGAAGTACAAGTAATGTCAGATGATCTGTAAAGATTAATCTTCATTGCCAAAGTCAGAACTGCCACCTTCCCATGCCCTATACCCTGCTCCTTGCACTCTTTAAACTTTAGGATGTCCAAACCACAGTCCTGTACGCAATGCTGCCTTTTCTTAGATAATGTGATCGTTAGGGGCTGGGGAGAGTTTCTCGTTATTGTTACCACTTTTACAATCTCCTGCTGTATGTGTGCCAAATGATTTAAGTAGCATACATCTGAATCAGGTCTTCAACATGTAAGGCCCATGTAGAGGCATCACATTGGAGACATGTCATTATTGGAGGCTTCCATCTCCCAGGGTTTTGACGAGGCTGTTTAAGTATCACTTCTATACTCTGAGACAGCTGACTGGTCACATTACGGAGGAGCTGCTTGGTTTCTGGCATTGCCCACACAGCCTCATTGGAATTGCCCCAATGCTCTTGGGCACAGCAGCTACATTTGTCTCTGCGTGTGCTGCTCTAAAGTCTACCACATGAATGGATGAGGACACATGTCATGAAGTCCAGTGTTTATACCATGCAGTATCTTCTTCCACTGGGACCACAGATAGCCAGGACATGTCTTCTCCCCATCAGGTTCCAATGCAAGTCCTGTCTGGGGGTTCATTGCTGTACAGTGTAGACAGCATAGAGTCATAGTCAAAGAGTCATACAACACAGAAACAGACCCTTTGGTCCAACCAGTCCATACTGAACATAATCCCCAACTAAACTAGTCCCACCTGCCTGCTCCTGGCCTGTATCCCTCCAAACCTTTCCTATTCATGTACTTGTCACAATGTATTTTACACATTGTAATTTACCCACATCCACCACTGCTTCAGGAAGTTCATTCCATATGCCAAATACCCTCCATAGTCCAAAGAATTCCTACAGTGTGGAAACAGGCCCTTCAGCCCAACAAGTCCACACCGACCCTCTGAGCATCCCACCCGGACCCATTCCCCAAACCCACCTAATCTACACATCCCTGAACACTACAGGCAATTTAGGATGGCTAATCCACCTAGCCTGCACATCTTTGGAATGTGGGAGGAAACCGGAGCACCCGGAGGAAACCCACGCAGACACAAGCAGAATGTGCAAACTCCACGCAGACAGTTGCCCGAGGGGGAATTGAACCCAGGCCCCTCGCGCTGTGAGGCAGCAGTGCTAACCACTGAGCCACCGTGCTGCCTTGCATGAAAAATTTGCCCCACATGTCTTTTTAAAATCTTTCTCCTCTCACCTTAAAAATGTGTCCCCTGGCCTTGAAATCCCCCATCTTAGAGAAAAGACAACTACCATTAACTTTATCTATACCTCTCATTATTTTATAAACATCTTTAAGGTTGCCTCTCAACCTCCTATGCTCCAATGAACAAAGTCCTAGCCTATCCAGCCTTTCTCTATAACTTGAACCTTCCATACCCAGCAACATCCTGGTAATTCTTTTCTGAACCCTCTTCAACTTGATAATTTCCTTTCTATAACGGAGCAAACAGAACTGGACACAGTATTCCAAAAGAAGCCTCACTAATGTTCTCTACAATCTCAACATGACTTCCCATTTCCTATACTCAAAGGACTGAGCAATGAAGGCAAGCGTGCCGAACACCTTATTAACCACCCTGTCTATATGTGATGCAAACTTCAAAGAATAATGAACCTGCATCTCTAAGTCCCTCTGTTCTACACCACTACTCAAGGCCCTACCATTAATTTTATAAGTTCTACCTCTGTCTGATGTTCCAAAATGCAATACCTTGCATTTATCTAGATTGAACTGAATCTGCCATTTTTCAACCCGTTGACCCATTGTAATCTTAGAAAACCTTCTTCACTGTCTACTATGCCACCAATTTTGGTGTTGTCTGTAAATTTACAAACCATGCCTTCTATATTCTCATCCAACTTATATAAATGACAAATAAAAGAGGGACCAGAAGCGATCCCAGTGGAACATTGCTGGCGACAGGCCTACAGTCCGAAAAGCAACCTTTCACCACCACTCTCTGTCTCCTGCCGTTAAGCCAATTATGTATCTAATCGGCAAGCTCACCCTGAATCCCATGTGACCTAACTTTACTAATTAGTCCACCATGTAGAACCTTGGCAAAGGCTTTACTAAAATCCAAGTAAATAATGTCTATTGCTCTGCCCTCATCAATCTTTTTGGTAACTTCCTCAAAAAACTCAATCAAGTTTGTGAGACATTATTTTACTCGCAGAAAACTATGCTGACTATCCATTAATCAATTTTTGCCTCTCTAAATGTCCATAAATCTTTTATAATCACCTCCAACAATTTATGCACAACCGATGTCAGACTCACAGGTCTACAGTTCCCCAATTTCTTCTCACAACCTTTCTTAAACAAAGCCAAGCTCCAGTCATCAGGCACCTCACCCATAGCTATAGATGATGCAAATATTTCTGCAAGGGGTCTCGCAGTTTCCTCCCTTGCTTCCCATTACGTTCTGGGATACATTAGATTAGGTCCCAGAAATTTATCCACCTTTACATTCTCTAAGAACTCCTGAACATCTTCTTCTGTAATGTAATGTCAGGGAAATTTGGCTGTCTGGATACAATACTGGCTGTCCAATAGAAGACAGAGGGTGGTAGTAGATGGAAAGTATTCAGCCTGGAGCTCAGTGACCAGCGATGTTCTGCAGGGATCTGTTCTGGGACCTCTGCTCTTTGTGATCTTTATAAATGACTTGGATGAGGAAATGGAAGGGTGGGTTAGTAAGTTTGCTGATGACAGGAAGTTTGGTGGAGTTGTGGACAGCATGTAGGTTGCAATGGGAGATTGACAGGATGCAGAGCTGGGCAAAGAAGTGGCAGGTGGAATTCAACCCAGAAAAGTGTGAAGTGATTCATTTTGGAAGGTTGAATTTGAATGCAGAATACAGGGTTAATGGCAGGATTCTCAGCAGTGTGGAGGAACAGAAGGATCTTGGTGTCCATGTCCATAGATCCCTCAAAGTTGCGACCCAAGTTGATAGGGTTGTAAAGAGGGTGTACGGTGTGTTGGCTTTCATTGGCAGGGGAATTGAGTTTAAGAGCCGCAAGGTTATGCTGCAGCTCTATAAAACTCTGGTTAGACCACACTTGGAAAATTGTGTTCAGTTCTGGTCACCCCATTACAGGAAAGATGTGGAAGCTTTAGAGAGGGTGTAGAGGAGATTTACCAGGATGCTGCCTGGACTGGAGGGCAGGTTGAGGAAAGGTTGAGGGAGCTAGGTCTTCTTTCATTGGAGCAAAGAAGGATGAGAGGTGACTTGATAGAAGTTTACAAGATGATGAGAGGCATAGATAGAGTGGATAGTCAGAGATTTTTTCCCATGACTATTATGAGGGGACATAATTTTAAGGTGATTGGAGGAAGGTATAGGGGAGATGTCAGAGGTAGGTTCTTTACACAGAGAGTGGTGAGTGTGTGGAATGCACTGCCGGCAGTGGTAGTGGAGTCGGATACTTTAGAGACTTTTAAGTGACTTTTGGATAGGCACATGGAGGATAGTAAAATGTAGGTAGATGATGTAGGTATGCAGGGTAGATTGATTTTAGTAAGATAATAGGTCAGCACAACATCATGGGCTGAAGGGCCTGTGCTGTGCTGTATTGTTCTATGTTCTTAACTGTTTTAAAACATCAAAATTTAATTCTCTGCATTCTCTAGACTCCATTTCTTACTGCACAGTGAAACTGACATGAGAAATTCATTTAGTATCTCTCCCATCTCCTGAGGTTCAACACAAAGGCCACCTCCCTGATCTTTAAGGGACCCTACCCTCTCTGTCGTTACGCTCTTGCTATTAATGTATTTGTAGAATCTCTTTGGGCTATTCTTAACCTTATCTACTAATACTATTTCATATATCCTCTTTGCCTTCTCATTTCTTTCTTAAGAATGCCCCTACACTCTTTACATTGATTAAGAGATTCAATTGAACCAAGTTGTCTATATCTAAAATAAGATTCTCTTTAATTCTTGACTAGAACCTCAATATCTTTATTTATTCATTGTTCCTTAATCTTACAGCCTTATCGCTTACTCTAACGAGAACATAACGGCTCTGAACTCTCGTCAGCACACTCTTGAACGCTTCCCACTTGTCAGACGTCCTTTTACCTGCGAACAGTCCACTCCAGGCAACTTTTGAAAGTTTTTATCCCATACCATTAAAATTTGCCTCATTCCAATTTTATGAAAGGCTTTATCTTTTTTCCATAGCCGTTTTGAAGCAAATAGAATTACGATCGCTAGACCCAAAGTGTTCCCCCACTATCCTGTCTCATTGCCCAAAAGTAGATTTTGTTTTGCACATACTCCAGTAGGAGCATTCACATATCATTAAAGAAAATTTTCTTGAACACATTTGACAAATGCTTCACCATCCAAACCTTTAACACAATGGTAGCCCCAGTCAATGTTTGGAAAATTACAATCCCCCATTATTACAACCTTATTTTGCTTATAGATATCTGAAATCTCCCTACATATTTATTTCTCAATTTCCCTCTTACTATTGGGTCCTATAGTACAATCCCATCAAGATGGCCTTTCCTTTCTTATTTCTAATTTCTCCCCATATATTTTCACTGGATGATTTTGCAGAAATATCTTCTCTAGTTATAGCAGTAATGTATTCCTTAATCAAAAATGCCACACCCAACCCTGCTTACTTGTGTCCTTTCCTATCCTTCCTATAGCATCTAAAACCTGGAACATTGAGCTGCCAGTCTTTTACATCTGTCAGCCAAGTTTCTGTAATAGCTATGACATCCCAATTCCATGTTCTTAAATATGTCCTGAGTTCATCAGCCTTACCTGTAAAACCCCTTGCATTGAAATAAGTGCAATTTAGTTCTTCAGATTTACTACATACTCTGACTCTCTCTTGTCTTTTCTAATTGACATGCTCTCCTTACATCCAGAACTTTCCCCTCAATATTTCTGTTTACACTGTTACTTAGAATTCCTCCACTCCCCCTCTCTATCAGTATAAAGTCTCCCTTAATAGAATGAGCAAATCTCTCTGCTGAAATATGGTCCCTTTCCAGTTCAGGTTAGACTCATCCTTTTTGAACAGTCTTTTCTATACCAAAATATATTCTAAATGTCCAAAAATCTGAAACCTTGGATTCTCTGCAAGGACAATTGCAGGATGCAACAATGCTGTGTAACAGAGCACGTGGATCCATGAGAGCTGCAGCATTGTACAAAGTAAAAGAACGAGGATGTCGTTTAAGAGGAATAGCATCTTCAGTAAATATAATGAAGTAGCATCGGCAAAAAAAATGCAGGAAGGATTTCTCTGGGAACCTTTTTCAATGGAACTGAGTTACATGAATTTATCTTTCATGAACTATGTATGCTTTAATGATGCAAAGTACAGCATCCACTGAATAATCCCAAATGTAAAAGCAGTTTACCAATTTGATATTTTTACTCTTTTTCTGTCATTTAATAAAAGCTGAGTTTATAAACTGTTGGTAGACTTCATAACACGTGATGTTCCCTCATTCAATCACAACAAAGTTTCATGTTAGTATGAGCACTATGAAAAGGATAGTGATTGTTTAGACAGGGTTGGAACATCATTAGATGCTAACCATGGCTATCTCCCTATATTCAGTCTTTTAGCTGCAGCCAAAATGACAGAAAATCACACAGCTGAGGCTGAAAAGTGAGCTTTTATTTACAAAGTTTTTGTTTATTCATTCATGGGATGAGGGTGTGGCTGGCCAGACCAGAATTTATTGCCCATTCTTAACTGCCCAGAGAACAATTAAGAGTTAACCACATTGCTGTGGGTCTGGATTCATATGTAGGCCAGACCAGGGAAGGATGGAAGTTTCCTTCCTTAAAGGATTTTAGTGAACCAGATGGGTTTTTCCGACAATGGGTTCATGATCACCATTAGACTTTTAATTCCAGATTTTCATTGACTTCAAATTCTACTATCTGCTGTTGGGGGTGTGGGAGGCTGGGGTGGGGGGGGGGGATGTGATAATATGTTGATTTTTAATTTCATCTGTGACCCTATGTAACATCAGAAAATTACTCTTTTTTTTCTCCTTTCCCTCCCATTACAACCAATTGCCATCCTGGGGTCCTCAGCTGGGGTGCAGAAAGTTTGCCTGATAAGGGAGTCTGTTGGCCTTGGAGTTTTAGGCACATCACCAGGTGGCATTTGTAGTTAAATGGCCCAGACATACTGAGTGTGTCCTTGCCTGATGCAGGCTATCTCTCTTTGGCTTGAACTCCCAGATGTGTGGGAATTGCAGGTAAGGTAGAGATGGAGAGTCCAGGCAACTCTGGGGTGTGCTTAGATGGACTTTCTGGGGCCCCAAATGTGCTTCATCCTTGAACTGGCTGCCCACTGACACCATGCTGCCACTTTGTGAGAAGGGGCACTTGGATTGAGGTGAACAATCAGCAGTGGTGAACATGTCCAACACTGGTGACTGTAAGATAGCACAAGAGCAATGCCATAGAGATATATTGTGTACATAATGAGATGAGCAGTGCAGAACTGCATGAGAAAAATCACCACGGATCACAGAGTTTTACTCTCCATGAAATCCACCAAAACTGACAAACTTAGATGATATTTGGTACAACTCCAATCTATGTCATGTGATTGATATGTTTATAGCAGGTATGGGTGGTCAATGGTCGATATTGAAGAGTACAGCGTCAGAATAATGGATGAATTGGAGGTCGCAGCAAGGTCAAAGTGCATGTCAGACAGTGACCATGGAGGAATTTAAACACGAGGGATGTAGAATTTTAAATTTGAGGTTTGGTTGGATTAAAAGCCCTTTAGGATTTAATGAAGGGAGTAAGCTTGGCCCAACCATCTTCAGCTACTTTATCAATGACATTTCTCCATCCTAAGGTCAGAAATGAAGATGCACACTGATGTTTGCACAATGTTCAGCACAATTTGCTACACTTCATGAGCTGAAGCAGCCATGATCAAATGCTGCAACACCCAGACAATATCCAAGATAGGACTCACAAATCGCAAAAAACATTTGCACCATGGTGTTGGCTCTGTAGCTCAGTGGTTTAAGCACTGGTGCTATCAACCAGAAGATGTGAGCTCGAATCTTACTGGGGCTTATGACAGCTCAGGGCAGCAAGGTGGCTCCATAGTTAGCACTGCTGCCTCACAGCACCAGGGACCCGGGTTCGATTCCACCCTTGGGCGACTGTCTGTGTGGAGTTTGCACATTCTCCCCCTGTCTGCGTGGGTTTCCTCCGGGTGCTCCGGTTTCCTCCCACAGTCCAGAGATGTGCAGGTTAGGTGGATTGGCCATGCTAAATTGCCCTTGGTGTTTAGGGATGTGTAGATTAGGTGGGTTTGGGGAATTGATCTGGGTGGGATGCTCGGAGGGTCGGTGTGGACTTGTTGGGCTGAAGGGCCAGTTTCCACACTGTAGGGATTCTCTGATAAGTGCCAAGAAATGACCATCTATAACAAGAGAGAATCTAACCAATGCCCCTTGACATTCAATAGGATTACTATTACTGAATCGCCTGCCATCAATATGCTGCAGATATCATTAACCAGAAAACAAACTGGACCCACCATATAAACACAATGGCTAAAAAAAGCAAGACAGAGGCCAGGAATTCTGCAACAAATAATGCAACTTCTGACTCCCCATAGCTTTTCCACCATCTAAAAAGGACAAGTCAGGAGTATGATTGTATATTTTCCACTTGTCTGGATGAGTGCAGACAAACAACATTCAAGAAGCTTGACACAATCCAGGACAAAGCAGCCCACTTAATCAACACCATACACACAAATGTTCACTCCCTCCACCACCGACGCTCAGTAGCATCTACAAGGTGCATTGCAGAAATTTAGCAAGGTTCCTTACAAAGCAGCTTCCAAATGCATAGAAGGACAAGGGCAATAGATTCATAGGAGCACCATCACTTTAATTCCTCATCTCCGTTCAAAATCATCCACCCCGAATCCTCATACTGTGACCCCTGGATCTGGACATACCCACCATCTTCCCTGCATCTACCCCATCCAGTCCTGTTAGAATTTTATAAGTCTCTATGAGATTCCCCCTCATTCATCCGAACTCTAGCCTCCTCCCTCCCTCATTCTCACCACTCTCACTCTAACTTCTCACACTACCAACCTTGCATGGCATCTTTGCTCCCTCCTCACTCACCCAGGAACACCTTTGGATCACCTACACAAACAGCCATGCCACCCACTTTCCACTCACACAATTCTTCCATTTCTCTGATTCCAGGAAGCTAATCGTCAACAGGGCAGTGAGTGCCCACCTAGACAGATACATGTCAAAATTCATCTCTTCAGCTCCTACGAGGAGACAATCCTGTCTCTCATACGAATAGATCGGGACAGGTCTTGCAGAAATGCCAAACTATCCATGTCTCAACAACTGAGTAATTACCACTCTTCATTCCACAGCAACTTTCACATTAATCCCATTGTCAGTCTCATTCATTGCATACCACTTCCAATCTCTGGCCGCCATGCTTCTTTTGTCTTGTAGGTACCACCAGGTTGTCCACCATCTCCTCAGAGAAATGGCTGGGTGACTCCACAGAAGCTTTCGTTTTGGTCTCTGAGCATGAGAGTACTGAAGGCTCAGAGGGAGCGCCAGTAAAGCTGCCTCCAGTGTCCCTACCAGCTCAGAGAGTGACACCACATTATGCTTAGAAAGTCTTTGAGCATAATCAGGTGATAAGCTCTCACTGTGATAACTCGGCAACTTGCTGAGGAAGAAACAGCCCAGGACACTGGGTCTCGGGGACTGCCAAAGACGAGGCACCTGCTGAGTCCCAGGCAGGAGAGGACAGTGTGATGTTGTCTATCAGGGCTTTTGTCCACATACATAGGGAGAAACTGGAGTGACAGGCCTGGATGTGGGACCCAATGGCCCTCTTTGCTCAGAGGCTGCACCGAGCGATGATTCTTGAGACCATCTGACAGGTTGGCACCACCCATTGGCCTCAGGGCCGGGGGCACAGTGACAGCAGGGTGGGGAACCTGGCATCCATTCTCAACGTCCCTTCCACGCAAGGTTCCTGTTGACACCCAACCAGAGGAGGAACTACACATGCCCATCAGAGGTCTCCCATCAGGACGCTCAGAAGTGGCTCAGTGAATCATGTCCCCCTCCCCAGCCACCACCTGCCCCCTTCCTGATCCCTTTCTTTGTAAGTTGAATCTGAGGAAGGTTCACTTGCCTCTAACATGAAAGATAAATAAGGTATACATTGGAAAATGGATGCTGCTGGCACATGCAGGACAGGGAAGCAGCAGGAGATTGGCTCAGGGCAGGGCTGGAAGCCAGGCCACAAAACCCTGAAAACTCAAGGAGAAAGTACTGCTGGGGGTTTTACATTCAGCAATGATGCGACGATCAAACAGCATGAGGCCTACAGGGCACTGACAGTTCCAGAAGGACAAAATCCCTGGCACAGGTTCCATTTTTCTTTCATGTTTGTTACAACATTATATTTGTGGTGAGTTGTGTTTGAAATATTTCCAGAGGAAGGCTACAAGCTCCTTAAGAAAGAAATCCTGTGCAATTCCCACTGAAAAGGAACAGCTTTCCAAAATCAGTGAAAGTGAAATGCCATCTTCACCACAGTAACAGAGAGTACAGACTAGTGAAATTTCTATTGGTCACGAACCTGATAAAATTTGCTCTAAAGCAAACACAGAAGGTGAGTTCAGCACTGGAAAGAAGTAGCACTGTTGAAAATTGGACAACCTGACCTGGAATTTGAACCAAAACATGCACATGGATGGCATTATTAGTTTATGAAACCACAACAAACATGGAAATTTATGAATACTTATCAAAACACCAGGAGATAGTGAGTTGAGGGTGGAGTGTAGACAGTACAAAAAGACAAATCCTGCTATGGCGAGAGTTCTCAATGATAATGTCAACTTGCTGTAATGATGAATATGTCCGTGCTTTCTGTGTAATAGATTCATGATCGTGTGGTGAAGTACACTGCAATTACTGAGAGCTGACACAGTAAGAGTTATGCGTTTGAATCTGTGGAGTGCATTAAGTTTGTCACAGAGGCAGGTCCTGGATGAATTGCACAGATCGCATTTTCATCTGTTGATAGTCGATGAAAGTTGAGACATTTTGGTGGAAACAAAATGTTGATTTTGTACATCAAGTCATGACCAGAATCTGAACTTGCTAACAAGGTCTTTGCAGGAATTTCGAAATTAACTGTTTACGACAGCGCTTCCAATGCGACAGCAATCAAGCAATTTTATGTTGACAGTGACCTTGATTTACAGAAGATGGTGATGTTTACATCAGACAGAACGTCTGTTATGCTGGGAAAGTAAAATGCAGTGTTGCGACATGAAATCAAACCTTTGTTGGAACAGTTTGACATTTCTCACACAGGAGATCTTGGAATAGATGATGCTCAGAAACAGGTCTAAATTATGCAAGATATTGAAAAGCTTCATGGTGTAGGCAATGTTCAGCAGGTCACTTGTGAGGAAAGGACAATTCAAAGAATTGCCAAAGTCACACAGGGTGTTACAGTGGCATTTTGAGCTTGAAGGGAGTGAGATGGCTCTCAAGACACTTTGCAGAGAGGGTACTAATGCAAAACTACAATATCTCGATCAATGAATTCACAGAGTATGTGAATAAATGCAATGGTTTTGTGCATGGGAAATCATGTCTCACTAACTTAATTGAGTTTTTTGAAGAAGTAATGAAGATGATTGATAAAGTCAGAGCATTGGATATGATCTATAAAGACATCAGTAAGGTGTTCGACAAGGTTCCTCATGGTAGACTGGTTAGCAAGGTTAGATCACATGAAATACAGGGAGAACTAGCCATTTGGATACAAAACTGGCTCAAAGGTAGGAGACAGAGGGTGATGGTGGAGAGTTGTTTTCCAGACAGGAGGCCTGTGATCAGTAGTGTGCCACAAAGTTCAGTGCTGGGTCCACTGCTTTTTGTCATTTATATAAATGATTTGTATGTGAACTTTGAAGGCATGGTTAGTAAGTTTGCAGATGACACCAAAATTGGAGGTGCAGTGGACAGCGAAGGAGGTTACCTCAGAATACAACAGGATCTTGATCAGATGGGCCAATGGGCTGAGGAGTGGCAGATGGAGTTTAATTTAGATCAATGTGAGATGCTGCATTGAGGAAAGGCAAATCAGGGCAGGACTTGTACACCTAATGGTAAGGTCTTGGAGAGTGTTGCTGAGCAAAGAAACCTTGGAGTGCAGGTTCACAGTTCCTCAAAAGTGGAGTTGTAGGTAGATAGGATAATAAAGAAGGTATTTAATACGCTTGCCTTTATTGGTCAGTAAATTGAGTATAGGAATTGGGATGGCATGTTGCACCCCATAGGCCACTTTTGGAATACTGTGTGCAATGCTGCTGTAGGAAGGATGTCGTGAAACTTGAAAGGGTTCAGAAAAAATTTATAAGAATGTTGCCAGAGTTGGAGGGTTTGAGCTACAGGGAGAGGCTGAATAGGCTGGGCTATTTTCCCTTGGAGTGTCGGAGGCTTAGGGGTGACCTTATAGAAGTTTATAAGATCAGTTTATAGAAACAAATATGGCCTGAAAATGCTCACAAAGCCACAATATCATGTTGCATTGACAGTTCTGAACAATGTTCCAGGAGAACTAGCATCACTGTGCAAATTCTTTCAGAGAAGCTGTTTGACAACAATTGAAATTAAGCATTTTGCAAAGGTCAAGATTAATAAACTAAAGACTCAGTATCTAGGTGAATGTTTGTTTTGGAGTAAATTAAGGAGGCTGCTCCAGACAGTGATGTTGACACTGTTACAATCCTTCAACTTATTCCACAGCCAGGTGGCCATCTCAATAGCAGATTCCTAGAAGAGGAATTCATGGAGAGTGGCACACATTTGATCAGGCAGATCAAGGAAACCGATTATGAAACTGGAAAAGACAACGCACTGATATCAAACTATTCTACTCCAATAACAAATTATGCAGAAAGTGTGGCTAGAATGATACGTCAACAAACACCAAATTTAACTTTATGGTTGTGGAAAAAGTCAAGATGAGTTGTATTCAGGCATTCAGTGGTTTGGTGGACAATGTGTTAAAAGCTGACAAGTTTCAAAAAATGTTCATTCAGCTAGATATTTGTACTATATTTCAGGCATCAAATACGGACTGTGAGCATAGATTTAGCCTCATGAAGTTGATTAAGCGTTAATCCAGAAATAAATTGGAAATAGATCAATTGATGTGAATTAAGTTGTACATTCCATCAGGGCAAAATATCAATATGTATACATTATACAGTTATTGGGCAGTAAATAAAGATAGGCACAAAAAGCTTCCAATGAAACAGTGAAGAAATTATTAGGTGAGATCTTTCATTCATGTATTATATGTGGTGTGCATCATCACTTAACAACCTCCAGACTTCTAAGCTGAACAGACAATTTTGTTTATTTTAGCAGGCAAAATATTTGCAACTCTAAAGTAATGTAAATGGATTTTTCATTGTTAATCAACACTGTGAAAATAATTGCCATATAATGTCTGCTCAATAAATGTAGTAGTTTAAAGATACAGCATAGACTACTCAGAGATCTGCACAGGCACCACAAATGTTAAAGAGAAGGATGCACTCTGGCTATGGTTGTAGCCATTTCCTTTCCTATTCAGTGTTTTTGATTTCCAGCATGATAAAGGTAACAGTGGTAGCTCTTCAGACAGTGGGTTTTCAGCCTCTACCTCTTGGTGTTGGTGAGACCTTGAACATTCCTGGTAGCCTTTTCTGTGAATTAGTGTCACACCTCTCTAGGTCGCCAACCACCTAGTGCCTCTTCATTTTCATTCTGGCTACACGTCCCTCCAAGTCCCACATGCAGCAGCAACTTCTGGAAGGCCGTGATAAATGTGCTGATGCCAATTGCCATGGCCAGAATACCGGGAGAAGGAACTTTACCCATCTATGTGAGCCTGCACCTGCCCACTTTTCACTTCCAGCCCCACGCATATGAGGTACCAGGTGTGGTCATACACTGTTGCTCAACACTGAAGCCAGGGGGCTACTGCTTGTGGATAAAGCCTCCTCCTGCATCTGCCTCTTCCAATCTATACTTTACTGTATTCCCCCCTGACAAATATTCTGCTGCCCCTCATAATTGTCATCCTTTCAGCCTATAGCCTCTAGTCACGAAGAATAGATCCTTGCCCCTCCTTCCCATCTCATTGGTCTCCCTTGAATCACCCCTCCCTTTTCTCCTTAGGTTCTGTGAACAGTTTTGATAACTGACCATAGCCCAACCCCTTAAGCAACCCAATCAGAGTGATGGATGAGAAATGCCCAGACCCCAGACTGCTGCCTTTTCATTTCTCTGACCACATTAGCCGTAAGCCCTGGACTGTGCACTATGGAGCCATAGGACTGACTATGACCCACATAACTCAAATCATGTCCACAGTTCACCCCACAGACACTGTCTTGTTGCTAGTGTCATCATAGTACTGGATGATAATCTTGTAAATTCTGAAACACTAAATTTTAAGATACTACTTTTCTTAAAGTCTGAATGTCAAGATGGCTTCCATGGACTATCAGATATTTATGTGGATCAAACTGTCCTAAATCTTGCACAGATGAAATTACTCATTGATTCTGAAACATTGTGTATTAAGTCAGGGAATAAATAGCATCAACGCTTTGTAAAAAATGCAGATTTACTTTATCAAAAAAAATTAAAGGTTTGATATACCTAAAATCACAGATGGAAGAAGGATCCAGATTGATCATGGAATTGGCTTATTTGGAACATGACTTGAGGACTACAAAGGCATGGTCCTTGTGACTAGCATCACCCTGACTGGAAACCTGGCCTTTGCCTATCCCTGGACTGCTATCAGAGACTGCCCTGACTTACTCTGCTTGGATCCCTTGACAGACGGGTTCCTCCAGTGGCTTCAGTTAAGACTTTGAGAGCTGGCTGCTTGCTTGCTGCGCACGCAGTATCTTCACCCCATAGGATGCGGTAGGTGCACGTGACAGATTGACATGGTGCACTGCCATCCAGCAAGATGTACACCCCCTGGCTGAACAACTGTGCGACTTCACCAATTGGCGTGGAATGGCAAGGCATGGATGCTGTGAGTATGCAGGAAGGTGCTAAGTGAGCAAGTGCTAAGAAAAGAAGCAAATAGCCCTGACATGTAGCCTAGTCCACTCTGTGAGGTGGGTACCCATCCATATCCAAAGTGTCCTTCTGGCATTTTTTCAATGCACCCTACAGTGCAAGCCTGTGCTTGCTAAGCAGCCTGAAAGTGCAATTGCCTTGATGGTGTGAGGCATTGGCAAATGTCAGGTGCCAATGTCTGTGGACCATGTAGGCATGCTGCTGGTGCCCATGGAGTGTGCCCTGAGACGATGTTCGGTGCTGAGCAACAAGGAATCTCCTTACAGCCAGTAGGAATCTGAAGTCACCAATTACTAGCCCCTCACTTCTACTTTGATAGTTTTTGAAATTTAGCTTTTTTAGAACATTTGGTAAGATATGAAGCTGAATAGTAATGAGTTCAGCTGTGCTTTTAAATGATGTTTAACAAGCAATAACCCCCCTTTAATTGGCAACATGCCACTGCCCAGTGACAATCTCTCTTTGCCACACGGCAAAAACATAAAAGATGGAGCAAGATGCTCCTGATATTGAGATGGGCATCACCAGACTTCTAGTCCAATTCTGCTACAAATCTCACCATAGCCCTCGCCACTCAGACCCTCATTAGATTCTGCTCTATGTTTTTTTGTTCACATGGTATTATACGCATAGACCAAACATTAATTCACCTTGATTAAAACTGCATTTTTCTTTTTTTTAAAATCTTGAGTCTGGTTACTAAAACAATGAACAACTTGTGAGAAGAACACTGAACACTGAAAAAATAAAACAGACTTGTGTTTTATTTCTCAGTTAACAGATCCCTGTGCCATCTATTCTCACTTTACATTGGATTTATTGACAGGAGAGCTGATGGAGGCGACGTATGTTTATGTTCTGAACGTTGACCGTTCAACAACATAAACAGTTCCTTCTCCTCACTCAGCTCCTGATTCATGACTCTTAATGCAAAGTTACACATTCTCACACTTGTCCAGGGAAGGCACAGACAGATTGATGGATTCATAAATAATTGCTCTAAGATTTTCAAAATGACATGCAGTAACTTGTTGGTTATTTGTTTTACGGGAATTTTATCTTAATCATTAATTGAGCAAAATAAGTTGTATTTGTGGAGCAATATATGTTCAGATGTATTTTCCTGTGGAGAAAAACAATCATTAGTCTGATAAGAATGTACAATTTGTATTCATTGATGACATATGAGTGGCAATTTTGTGAATATATTGTTATAGCTGGAAGCTAGTTTCACAAGGAGCAATGACTAGAGATAGCATTACAATATTATTGGCCAGCTATCCCAATCTGCACACAATGTGAAAATGCAACTCAATTAAATAATAGCAATATGAAATCAGCTCTGATGTTATCTCCAAGATTTAACTATTCCTCTGCACAGCTTCTGGCTAGTGTCCAACATTTTGTCTTCCTTTCAAATCATGTCCACAGTTCACCCCAAAGACACTGTCTTGTTGCTAGTGTCATTGTAGTACTGGAACATAATCTTGTAAATTCTGAAAAACGATATTTTAAAGTACTACTTTTTTAAAAGTCTGAATGTCAAAATGGCTTCCATGGACTACCAGATATTTATGTGGATCAAATTGTCCTACATCTTGCACAGATGAAATTATTAATTGATTCTGACACACTGTGTATTAAGGCAGGAAATAAATAGCATCAACGCTTTGTAAGAAAATGCAGATTTACTTTATCAACAAAAATTAAAGGTTTGATATACCTTAGATGGAAGAAGGATCCAGATTGATCATGGAATTGGCTTATTTAGAACATGACTTGACACTTCACATGAGGTCATCTTTGTTACTTCCTAAAAAAAATCTAGCACAAACTCAAACTCTTATTTGTGGGAATTCCATAATGGAGAGGGATTCCCACAAGAAAAGTAATTTACTAATGCAGTCAATTCAGCAGCCAAGAATGTGCTAGTTCGTCTTGAAAGAGAAACAAGGATTTCCACTCCTTTAACTTGCTCTGCCATCACGTTCTCCTGAGAAATCTACCTCTGTGTAGATCAACAGTGAGAGCCATCAAACCTGCTAGGAAATCTCAGTTCAGGCCTCAACTTGACCAAAAATACTTGGCCTGCACTATTGGGTTAAATTCCATTTTTATAACAAAATAAAACAAAGAAGTGCACTTGCTGAAGATCTGAAACAAAAACAGAAATTGCTGGAGAAACCCAACAGCATCTGTTGAGAGAAAGCAGAGTTACCTTGGTGAGTCCAGTCACCCATTTTTATTTTTATTTTATTTCTAAAAATTCTATTTTATAACAACTGATTTAACATCATTGCTGTCCAATTTTTGTATGTTCTGAGTCAGGTGAATGAGTTTTTACATTTTTGTTGATTTCTGAGGTAAATCTATGATAAATAAAATAGACTTCCTCATTTTAAAAATAGAGAAGTTTGTTACTCGATTATTAAAATTGACTTTGGTTATTAAAATTGATTCAATCACTCCGAGATTTAAGAAATGAATATGCCTAGATGCAAATATTTTGATTGCGGGCAATTAAAAGGAAATACTCTAAAACATGTACATGACACCAGTTTCATTAGGCACAGGTAGCACAAGGATCATGGCCCAGTTTAGGCACTACCCACTTTCCAGTCTCCCGTGGCCTGAAAAGTATCAATTGAAAGCAGTGAAAAAAGTAGTTTGATCATTTTCTAAAATATTGCGAAGGGAGAATATATAATTTTGCAGGATTTATGAAATGATCTTGAATGTGAAAGTCTCTTACTTTAATGAGTAAGAACACCATACTGTGCCACTTTGATCTGTGAGCATTTGGTCTTATGTTGTAAAATTTTTATGACATCAAGCCAGAAATTCTCATTTACAAACAAAGTGGACAGTGTGGATTTTTCATGATAATACCAATGAAAAAGTTGATTGTAATTCTTTAAAAGCTGATTATAAATACTACGACATATTTAAAACCATCAGTGAATCACAAACATAAATTCCCTTCAATCATTTGGCCATAAGTGAATAATGAGGATGGTGCACTTCTCTTACAAACAACTCCAAGATCCAGATACAATGCACTCAGCAACAACACACAATTATAATAAATCAACTGCTCACAATTCCTAGCTGTATCCATCAAAATATCCATTATGTAGTTCATTAGCCTGACACATATAAGTGTGTTTCCATGTGCTGACAACTACAGTCCAGTTCTTTTACAAAGCGACAAATTGATGTTTATTATTCTATTCAGAACATCTTTGTTTTTACTGCACTGTAATTGTTTTAAAACTTCTAAACAAAAAGGGTCGAACGTGCATTGTGGTCACATTAGCCCTCAGCTCCTCCGTCTGTGGGGCTGAATTCTCTTGAAGCTGTTTCACATAAATCGGGCCCATCTTGGAAATTTTCAACCTGGTCCTGATTTCTTCCACATTTTGCACAGGGGTTTAATTTCCTCTGGTTAAGCACTCACATAAAATTCCTTTGTGTGCCATTTGAGCACAGTTGCTAACTCATTTATTTTAAAGGCCATTGTGTTAGCCTGTGCAAGGGAAAGTTCAAATGACAACATATTGTAAAACTATATCGTAGCAGGTCATTCTCCAGCAAGAAAGCATAAACGTGAAATTGTGCCACATTCTGTGTGATCTCATGACCATTTCTGACAGGAACTCTGATTACCTGAATCACCTGTAGTAAGAAATATCCCAAAATTAAATATAAACAGTGTTCTGATATGACACATATTTGTGGAAGAAATGGAAATGCCTGGATCTTACCCTCAGCAGACAGGCCCTCAAATATTCCTTTATCGTCAACTGGCAACTTTATGCCCAAACCTTTGAACACAACCATCCTGTTCACTTCATGGTGCCATTGGTGCAGGTACAGTGAGCTGAATGGCCTCCATCTGCACCATAATAATTCTGTGATTCTGTGGTGCGAACCTACAGTATCAGCTATAAATGGCACCAAATTCTCCCAATTGCATATTTAATTTCTTCCTAATGGATCTCCCTATTTAGCAAGGCTGCCCTATTAGTGCAAAAAGTAGTGCTATATGGCCATCCATTAATGTTAAAATGTGCCCATATTTTGAAACAACATGGTTATATCTCTGTCCAATACAGCATAACAGTTTATTGTTGACCCGGATCCAGATCATGAGAAGATTCCAGTAAACGCCTTCAAGCCACAGGTGTAACCTTATAGCATGGCCTTTTGAACACTTTCTGAATGGGTTTAAACAGAGATTTTACTTTTTGAACTTGCACAGGCTATCTTTGTTGCAAGATCTTGCTGTGGATTAATTTACAACTTTTTTAATGGGGAGGAATGCAATAAACCTGATGTGGGCAGAAATAGAATTTCTTGAACAGAGCTAGGTGTCTTTTATGTTTTTGAAAATGATTATGTGAAATCAATGTGAGTGCATTTTTGCTGTAGTTTGTGTACCACATGACAGATAAATATTGTCACCTGCTTCTAAAACGACAGGGTAATGATATCCATTAATTGTGAGATCGTGCCCAAGCTATGATAACAGTTTAATTTATTATGAACTGTTTCCACCATCATATTTTCTCATAATACTCCCGACAGGACATCATCTCACCTCTAAAGGCTTAAAACCACATCTTGCATAGGTGTGTGCTGTTTACTAAAACAGTGTGCAAGACTTCTAAGGTATTTAATAGCATTTTTCTTGTCAACATGCACCAGAAGGCCTTCTTAGCGTGAAGCTGTCTTGCCTTTTTATTGCATCCTGTTCAGTGCAGTGACCTGCGGGCTGCCAACAGCTGAAGCTGTCGGGGTGGAACTGGTGAGTATGCAGTTTGCCACCAGCCACGGCCAGCGACAATAAACCAAACAGCTCATTGCACATTGTCATCACTCTCAACAAGCCATTTCAGAACATGCACTGAGCTTTGAAATCTGTTTTCAAGGTGAGAAAGTTCTTTGCGATTCCGCGCTTCAAAGATAACTTTATCTTCAAACAGGCCTAAACAGGATCTTATCCATGCCAGCATCACACTTTGCTCATTGTTTGTTTTTCAGTTTTAGAGCTTGAATGCTACACTTATAGATATATCCAGATAACAAGAAGCTATCAGGTTGCCGCCCCTTCAATTGAAGAGGGAAGAGAGGGGAATCCAAGACATTGTGTAATAGCAGGGAAGAATCCACTTGTGCAGTCACTGATTGAGCACGTTCTTTTATTTGTCTGAAGTTTGCTAATAATCCAGCCAAAATCAAGAGTACATTACACTCACCAAAAAAAACAGCAACACAAATCTCTGTACTGAAGTGACTTCTGCTCAAAAGAAGTATTGTGTGTTTTAATTGAAAGTGTTCGGTGAAGAATCCATTCAACATCAATTCTGTTTTCCCACCATGGCTGCATTTTGGATTTTAGAAGGTTGCAAAATTGCAAGTTGCATGCCTCTGTTCGCCTATCCAGAATGCATTTCAAGCATTCTAAATTCATAATACTAGTTGCTGCTTCAGCTGATCTGCAAGGAAGCAGAAGAGATTCTAACAGGCTTGCACCCCTTAAAGTACATGAAGAAAATTATTGAGTAATAATTATTAACAAATAATATTGAGGTGCATTATGGTAAAAAATAAGTAATAAAGCATTGCTTCAAAGGGAAACCTTCATTTATGGAGTGACTTTGACATTCTCAGGGTGTCTGAAGTTGCTTAGTTTCACATTTCTTGTATTACATTTCAATATGTGGTCAGTTGGTTCATTAGATATTTTACTAATAAAAAGCTTTCAAAATTTAAAGTGTGTTTGGATGACAATATTGAAAGGACATATTGATGTACCATCATGGAACAACATTGTTCTTGTCAGATGAAAAGTAAAAATGGATATGTACAATTAAACTCTTTCAGCTGGTTAGCAGGAGAATAACTGTTTTACTGGAAAGGTTCAACAAGCCCCAAGGGAGAATCGTACATCAATTGTGACAACTTCAGTTTGACAGTCAAACAGAAATATATTAACCCCGGTTGTACATAGTTTCCATTATGATAGTCCTTTGGGATAACCTTTGATGCTCTGCATACTCGGGCTAATGTGCTTTCAAAATGATACAGGAACTAGTTAAGACAAAACTAGGCTGCTTCAAGGACAAGTGACTACTGCAGTATTTAACTGCACCTCAACATTTGTGTTGCTCACAGTCTATAAACAGATCTCATTCATCACATTAGCCACAACTGCAGGCAGCACACCCTGCAGTCCAAAGTTACACCTCCTCCCACAGCAGGCCTCCTTCCAGACATAATACCTGCTGGGATGTCCATCGGTCCAGCAGAGAGGCCTGACGGAAGATGCTTCCTTTAAATCCGAAACACATGGATGAAACAGTCCATTTCCTGGTCATTACAAGTAATCAAATGGACTGGCAGCCCAGAAATACTGCATAGGGAGGGAAATTCATTGTTTCTGCTAACCTGCAGGCCTAAGAAAACCAAATAATTAAGAAGAAGGTATTCAAACTGAACGGATCTCCTTGCAAATAATTTGCTTACACACTAGACAACACTGACTATAATTTATTTTATGCTGTTTAAATCATCTGTGACTGCATAAATTGTGTTATACAATAGATTTGGAATAGTGTAAACAGAACACTGAGCATAGAAAAAAGGGGTAATGGGCTTTACATCCGCTTTGCAAGTATTCTGGGTATGGCTGTCATCCTAAAATGTGTTAACAAATTAATGACTTCTTTTGCTTGTTAAGGACTGGTAAGATTTTGCTAAGGGCTAATAATGAGAAAAGCATGGAGAATTATGTGGAGTGGGATGAGGGGGGTGGGGGGAGTTGGGAAGAACTGGAACTGAAAAATGAGACCTGATCTAATGACTAGAATTAATGTTAAACATCTGAATGAGGGGTATAATTTGGATGTTTCAGCACTGAGTTAGGTAAATTGTCGGAGAACCTTTCAATCCTGCAGCATTGGATGCAATGGAAATTACCCAGTGCAGTGGGAATACAATGACAACATGGCTAAGGAGGTCTGAGGGCAAGGGAGCTGCAACGTTGGCAGACAGAATAACCTCATCTGTCGATATGCCCTTTGCACCAAAGACAACATCTGGGTCTGATCAGGCTTAGATGAGTTTGTGAAGTTTCTCAATGCTTTTGACATAAAAGCTTCACCTTTACAACTATGTCAGCAAACCATTAGTGGGGCAGGACCTACTGACATTTCTTGTCTACTCTCTTTTACCACAAAATCCTTTCTGAGTTCAAACTGAGCGTTGAACTGGTACAGATTACAGTGGTGGTACTCTCTTCAGGTGAGGGACAAAATTTGTTTTCGCATTTGGTCACAGTGCTGCAGTGCAGCTGGTAGTACCACTTAGAGGTTCCTGAGGACCAATGTTTCATGAGAACTTTTAAAATTTCTGTCTTATCTAATGCTACATAAATCCTACTTTCTCCAAATAAACACCCTCTATTTCAGGTATGTTACCAATTTTCTCTTAAAAGGTGGTTTCTACTGCCACTGTTCCCAGTGGAAATAATCTTTCTCTAGTCACTCCATCAACTCCAACCTAATTTTGTGCAGTATCATCAAACATTTCAAGATGCTTCGCAGTAACATTGTACAACATAATTTGATGAGGAGGGATGACCAAATGCAGGGTGAAGAGGTAGATAAAAGAATCTAAAAGAAGAGGAGCATGATAGAGAAACAGGCTGATTTAGGGAGGGAATTCCAGAACTTAGCTCTAGATATTCAATGGAAGGATGAGAGATGGATTGGAAGACTGCCGAGATCCCAGCAGGTTGAAGGGCTGGAGGGGATTACAGATATTGGGAGGAATAAAGCCATGGATTTTTAAACAGAGACAGGAAAATAAAAGCATTTATGACCATCAGATATTTCAAAGCATTTCACAGTCAGTGAAGTAGTTTTGAAATGTAGTCGCAGTTATAATGTAGGAAATGTCATAACCAATTTGCACACAGCAAGTTTCCACAGGCAACAATGTGATTATTGGCCAGGGTAGCAGAGATAACTTTGCTACTCTTCACTACAATGATCCTATGGTATTATTTACATCCTCCTGACTGGGCTTTGATTTAACATCTCATCTGAAAGATAGCAGGTCCTGGGGCAAGATTCAACCACAGCATCCTCTGAATCAGCAGCGAGAGTGCTATTCACTGAGCCACAGCTACCACTTTGTAAGTGAGACGTTTCTGAACTTGGAGCCAGTGTAAATCAGTTAACAGAGAGGTGATGGATGAATGGGACCTGGTGCAAATTAGGATTAGGATGACAGAAGTTTGAGAGAGCCCAAGTTTAAAAAAGCAAAATGAGAGACTTGCCAGGGATCAGTTGGAATATGGAGGTCATCTTAGAAATCAATATTAAAACTCTGATTGGGAACTATTGCTATGAGATCAATCGTTGTCATAACTCTGGTAGATTTACATAATTATAAGCACTACTCTAATTGTGGACTAACCATTATCCTGTATAATTTAATTATTCCCTCTTTCCTGTTTGATTTCCATGACCCTATTAATGAAAGCCAAAATGCTACTTCTGTTTCATCTGGCTTTACTCATTGGTGCTCACAATTGCAGGGAGCTCATTGGTTTCTGTTTCTCTGCACATATTGGCATCTTTTCATGGGCTGCATGTTCCTATTCCACACTTACTCTGCCAATACTTTTTACCTCACACCTCTCCACATAAAAATTACACATACCACCGTTTGGACACTCTATTAACTTGTTTCTGGATTCTAGATGTCTTTTGCAGTTATTCACTTTTCCAAAAATCTCAATGTTGATAAAATCTTTAACTTTTGTGATGTGATGACGCTGGGCCTTGATTTCTAGTGCGCTAGCCCAGTGAAATGAAACAAATGCTACAACTCAGGCTGCAACAGCAACTCTCAGTGTAATGCTGCAGCAAGGACATTGTGTGCTCAGGAACACACACCCAACTCACAGACAGGACCAGGCTAGGGCTCTTGCCTGTTTGCTAGCTCCTGAGAGCTCACCCACTTTGAACTTGCCTGGATGCCCATTGTATTTCAGCCTTGCCTTGCCTTGCCTTATTTTGTATCTTACTCCTCCACCAGAGATACCAGACTCATGTTACTGATATACTGTCATTCTGTTTAGCACAAATACAAAGCCAGGAAGCTTGTCATAGTTGTCAACAATCCTCAGTCAAGTGAAAGAAGATAGCCTTCGCTCAGGAGGGTCCCAGTTTATCTTGAGTCTTTCTGTCCTATTGTGGGCTGTTTTCCTCCTGGAATGAGAGAGAGGCAGGTATTAAAAGAAATGGAAGTTTGAGGCAGTGTTGTTATTTTTGATGCAGGTGAAAAGCCATCCTGAGTGAGTGGGCAGGCAGTGCAGTGGGCATTCAGGGTTAGTGGTGTCAGGGGTTTGGCTGCGTCTTGGAAAGTGAGGTAAGATGTTGCAAACAACTGTGAGAGTGATAGAGCATGCAGTTTGGATGGAGGCAGCTGCAGAAGCAGAGAAGGTGAGATATTGGGAGAAGATGGTGGCACACTGGTGGAGTAGGGAATGTCATTAACCTTCTTCCTACGTTGCTGTGCATTCCTCCAGACAGCCGAGACTGCACTGACCCAGTTGATAACCTCGATATGGTCTGGTATCGGCACCGCTACTGCTGGTCTTTACACCTGTCCGTCCACAAGGACCTCCAGGTTCCTGGCTGCAAAGTGGGCCACAGCTTTGCCCTAGTCTGTCATGTCTGGAGCAAATGTCAGAAACCATGCAGGGCATCTACGGACTAACTGTGCTTGATCAGGGTCTCAACAGCCCTTTAAAGATGGTGTGGGCACTGGGATGCTGACCATTCTGGGATATCCTGGCAGTGACGATATGCTCCCTGATACAGCATGTAGCCAAATGGGGTTAGAATTGGATGAGGGTCTGCCATAAGGATGGGACAGGTAGGTTAATGAGGCACATTTGGTAAAATAGAGAAATAAAGCTTATTAGGTGATCATGGAGAGAAACCTTCCATGAAACTCAATGAAACTGACACTTTATCAAAATAACTTCAGCCCTATTCAGCCCCATACCTTCATGGGCATGAAATTAATTTGTTTGTGTTGATTGGAAGGGCATTGAGAATTCTATCTGAAAACCAAGATGTTCTTTGAAGCATGTGCACACACATCTGCCATGATTTATTCTGGACACCAGCATGAAGCGGCTAACATCTACTAAAATTATGCAGAGCATACAGATCATGTTGTTGTTCAATTCATTTTGACACTAGTTGCCAGTGGAGCTCAACATTCAACACTCCTGCATGCCTGACCACACAGTAATCATCAGGAAAGGCACACAGCATCCAAAGGCATCCTTGGGTCTCTGATCTGATCACTTCTTCTAAGTTGACATTCAGCTGTGACTGGGTTATCATGAAAGTTGAATGGGGATCTGGTGTTGGGTGGGCTAAGCTGGTTGAAGATTTCCTGACAGCGTTTCACTTACCTCACCTCCTGTTCCTCCACCACCAATATTGTCCTGCTGCCCATGCATTTTAGCGCTACAGTGGTGGCACTTCTAGTCAGTTTCCATATGATATTGTACAGCATCTTGGAATTATTCTGCCTTACGGCTTCTTGAGTTTCTCTGCCTTTTAACTTATCCAGACCCTGGCAATGCAGTTGACTCTTAACTGTCCCCCTCTCTGGGCAATAAATGTTGGACTTTCCAGTGATCCCATGAATAAACCAATAAATACGTCGATAGTTACAAAAATTTGTGTAAATGGAAAGGAAGGTACAGAAACCATCAGCAATTTGTGAGTAAAAAGAAAAGCACAAGATTCTAAGGGACCAGGGAAGGAGATACTCTGAGGTACTGATTGTTTACAGATACTGCTAGCAGGGAGAATGAAGCAGAACAAATCAAAATATGGTTGTCTAAGGTTGAATAGGAAATGGTGTTGAGGTGCCATTGGTAAAAATTAATTTTATTAGCAAACTTGTTGTTTGGTTGGTAACAGTCGGGTGATCCCAGGTTTGCATATACCAAGGATCGACGCCTTGCGAGGAGTTTACAGAATTGTAACAGTGCAGAATGAGATCATTCGGCCCATCATGTCTGTACCAGCTCAGCAATTCTTTCAGTGCCATTCTTACATCTTCTGCCAAAATCTCGATACATTTTTCCTTTGTGGATCAATTGAACCTGGCTCCAACATGCTCTCATAAAACCCGAAAGAACTGCGGATGCTGTAAATCCAACATAGTCTCAGTCAGTGCAGTCCAGACTTTAATCATTTGTTATGTAGAAAAGTTTGGCTCTCATATTGCATTGGTCTCTTTTGCCAGTTATTTCAATTCTGTTCCATCTTATTCTCAATCCTTTCACATATGGGGACATTTTCTCCCTATCAGCTCTATCCTGACTCCTCATGATTCAGATTACTTCCATCTGATGTTTTAAAAATATTTATTCACAGGGTGAGAGTGTTGTTGGCCAGGCCAGTATTTATTGTCATTGCTATTTGCCCAGAGGACAATTAAGAGTGAAACACTTTGCTGTGGGTCTGGAGTCACATGTAGGCCAGACCGGGTAAGGACAGAAACTTCCTTCCCTAAAGGGTATTAGTGAACTAGATGGGCTTTTCCTGTCAATCCGGAATGGTTTTATGATCATCATTTGAGTCTTAACTGCAGATTCCTAATGAATTCAAATTTCATAATCTGCCAAGGCAGGATTTGATTCTGGGTCCCCAGACTATTTCAGGGCTCTCTGGATTACTAGCCCAGTGAAATTACCACTGGGCTGTTGCCTCCCCTGAGATCTCCTTTTAGTCCTCTCTTTTCCAAGGAGAACAGTCCTAACTTTTCCAATCTATCTTCATAATTGAAGTTTCTCATCTCCAGACCCATTCTCCTGGATCTTTACTGCACTCAAATTGACCTTGCAGACTACAGGTTGTCACCCTGCTTCGCCCCCTCAGACAAAAAAAACAATTCCAGAACTGTCTAGGGAGGCTAAGGTTCAGCCTGAAACTTAAAGCTGCAGATCTGTAAAGGTTTCGGAAACCCTACAGGGGGCACTGCAACCCATGAAGGTTGAAGTAGCTAACCGAAAGTTAATAGGACTATACAGGAACCAAGAAACTCCCCAAGCAGGCTGAGAGTCAGTGTGGGAAATGCCCCACTGATTCAAAGAGCCTGAAGGAAGTCACTTCATAGTTCAAAAGGCTGAAGGTGAGCCTTGTGAGTTGAAACAGGCAGGGAAAGGATTCTAGAATTCCAAAAACAGGTTGATCAGAGAAAGGATTGGGACCATAGAGACAGCCTGGAAGGCTAATGACAACAGACATTGGATCAATCCCCAGCATCTGCGTTGAAAGAAGCCTGGAAGTGAATTGTACCCCTCGATGAGGAAACAGAATGCAGCTGGTAAAACAGAACTTTCTGAACTCAGTTATGACCTTGACTGTATCAAAATTATTTGCAAGTTAAAGAATAAGAGTCGACATTTTAACAAAGTGAGATTTCTGAGTATGGAGGCTTTTGACCTTGATTGAAAAGAATTAAATAAAGTCTGATCTGTGTTGGAGCCAAAAAAGAGCGAGAGATTTAAAAATTCACAGAGATCAGACCAGACAGCAACACAAACCTTATTGTTAAGATGCAAATGCCATCTTGATGATGTTCTTGGAACATCAAGACTTTGACTAAAGAAGGGATGAATTAAGTGCCCACAGAGAGCCCCTTGCTAGCCTGCTCCCTCAAAAAGAGTTCAAAGGCTTCAAATCTGGGAAAGGGACAAGCCTTGTTTGCGGGGAAAGAAACCAGACTTGACTCAGCTCTGGACTTATCTGGCACAATCTTTGGAGGGTTTGGTAATGAAAAGGCCCCAAATAGGGTGTCTAGCAAAGCTCCAGAGTTAAGATCAGTACACATAGTGAAAACTGAAAAAAAAGAGAGGAAAGAAAAGACTCAGAATTTTTTTTAAGAATTATTAGAAAAGTACAGCAGGGCTGTATGACTCAGCCTTCCGTGGGTGTATAAAAAAAACCTTGTGTGTATATTTCATCTTTGCCCAGAAGAGCTGCTTTAATATTGTAGGCACTTAGGAAAACCTTATTATAGAGTCATAGTGTCATTGAGGATAGTGCTGTTCTACAGCACAGAAAAAGGCTCATTAACCCAATAAGTCTGCACCGGTTAAACTAACCATCTAACTATTCCAATCCTATTTTCCTGCACTTGACACATAGCTATGTATGACTTGGCATCGCAAGTGCCCATCCAAATACTTCTTATTATGAGCATTTCTACATCCACCACCCTCGCAGGCAGTGAGTTCCATACTTCCACCATCATCTGGGTGACAAGGTATGTCCTCTAATCTCCTCTAATCCTTTGCCCTTACCTTAAATCTATGCCCCTGCTCATTGATCCCTCCACCAAGGGCAAAGTTCCTTTCTGTCTACCTTCCCTGTGCCCCTAATAATCCTATATATCTCAATCATGTTCCCTCGTAATATTCTCTACTCTAAGGAAAACAACCCCAGTTGATCCAATTTCTCTTCATGGCTGAAACTCTCCAGCTCAGGCAATATCCTAGTAAATCTCTTCTGCACTCTCCTGTGCAATCACATCCCTCTTATGATGTGGATTCCAGAACTGTACATAATACTCTAGCTGTGGCCTAACCAATATTTTATACCATTCCAGTACAACTTCACCACGCTTAAAACATATGCCTCAGCTAATAAAGGCAAGTGTTCCATATGCCCTCTTAACCACTTTAAATAGTTGTCCTGCTACTTTAAGGGTCTTGTGTATGTGCATACCAAGGCCCCTCTGATCCTAGGGACTTTCCAGGGTCCTGCCATCTATCATGCCTTGCCTTCTTGGTCCTGCCCAAGTGCATCACCTCACACTTCTCCAGATTGAATTCTATTTGCCACTAATCAGCCTAACTGACCAGCACATCTATATCCTGTTGTAGTGTAAGGCTATCCTCCTCACTATTTACCACCCCACCAACTTTTGTATCATCTGCAAACTTATTGATCAACCCTCCTACATTCAAGTCTAAATCATTTATATAAACTACAAACAGCAAGGACCTGTATGTTGATCCCTGCAGGACCCACACTGAACACAGACATCCAGTAGGAAAACTCGCCTCAGCTATCCCCCTCTGCTTCCTGCCACTCAGCCAATTTTGGATCCAATTTGCCAAATTTCCTTGGATCCCATGGCTTCTTAACTTCAGTATCAGTCTTCCTAGCAGGACCTTATTAAAAGCCTTGCTGAAGTCCAAGCAGTCTACATCGAGAGCATTACCCTCATTTACATACCTTGTCATCTCTACGAAAAATTCAGTCAAGTTGATCAAACATGAATTCCCCAAACAAAACTATGCTGACTGGTTTTGACTAATCCCTGCCTCTCCGAATGCAGATTAATTGTGTCCTTCAGAATTGCTTCCAATAGCTTCCCCAGTACCTAGGTTAGACAGGCCTGTAGTTTCCTGGTTTATCCCTTGGTCCCTCCTTGTATATTTTGAAAGGGCATTTCAGCTTTAAAATCTGTACACTGGAAATTAAATTAACAAGTCTGTTCAAAATGGAGACCATAGCAGGCCATATCTGTTACATTGGTCTGTATGGGTTCCAAAGCCTACTGATCTGGTTTATCTGAAGCTCAAATCAGGAAAGGAAGATATTTGGAAATTATCTAGCCCTAAGCAACATATTGAGTACTTTTGAGGTGCAAATTGCTTTTCCTGCCTGAACAGACATCATAGTGGATGCCATTCAGGTTGACAGCTAAAACATTTGGAAAGGTGATTGTCTCAGCTAAAAAAAAAGGGCAACATATGAGTCAATCTCCAGAAGCTGGATGAATCAGCCCCTGCAGTTGGAAAGATGATTCAACCGTTTGGAAGTGACAATTGCAAGTTGGAACTGTATAGATGTTGGAGGTGGGAAGAGGCTTACCAGGATGCTGCCTGGATTAGACGGTAGAAAAACTCGGGTTGTTTTCTCTGGAGCATCTAAGGCTGAGGGGAGACTTGATAGATGTCTATAAAATTACAAGATGCATAGAAAGGGTTGACAGTCAGAATCTTTTTCCCAGTGTTGAAATGTCCAATGCTAGAGGACAAGTATTTAAACTGAGAGGGGAAAAATCCAAAGAATATGTGAGGGGCAAGTTTTTGCAGAGTAGGAGTCTATAACACGTTGCCAGGGTGATGGTGGAGGCAGATATGACAGGGGTGTCAAAGGGATATTTGGATAAGCACATGAATATGCAAGAAATGGAGTGATATGGACCAAGGGCAGACAAAAGGGATCAGTCTAATGTGGCTTTATGTTTGGCATAACATCGTGGGCTGAGGGGTCCATTCCTGAGCTATACTTTTCTACCTGTGTCCTATCCACGAATGTACAAATGTAAGGAACAGGAAAAGAAGTAGACTACTCGGTCCTTTGAAAATTCAAATTGTGGTCTTACCAATGGCCCTGTTTCACTGAAGGGTAACATCCTTATTTATATTTAATTCCTCTCATAATAAAGGATAGCATTCCATTAGCCTTCTTAATTACTTGCACTACCTGACTTACACATTAAAATACTTAGATCCCTTTGCAATTCAGAATTCAACAGTTATTCTCTATTCAAGTAATACCCTATTTTATCATTCTTCCTGCCAAAAAGAACAATTTCACCATTACCCACATTAAAGTCTGCTTGTCAGACTCTTATCCAATCACTCAACCTATCTATGTCCACTTGCAAAATCCTATGAATTCTTCACAACATACCTTCTTGCCTATGTAAAGTTTCAGAGGCAGACATTCCTACAGTTCTGCCCTCTGGGTCTGTTTACCTGCCTCAATCACAGTCACACGCTCCTGTCCCTGACCACTGCCTAGATCATAAGTCACTATCCTAGGTGAGGTGTCTGCCTCCTGATACAAAGAATCCAGGTGACTTGCCCCTCCCTGATGCATCACTGTATCTGTAGTTCAGCCTCTAGCTCACAGAACCAAAGCTGCTCGACCTTCAACCATTTACTGCAGACATCTCACGGATCCCAGTGGTATCCAGGAGACCCCACATACTGCAGCTCTGACACACCACCTGAAATGCCATCCTTAACTATTTGAGTTTTAACTGTTTAATTATATCATTCATGTGCTTATGTTGTCCTTTATACATTTTATTAACTTCATCACCAATTTGTAGTTACTTTTAGTGAGCCCTTGCGGACATATTATGACAGACTTCAGGGCAGGTGAGACTTGAATCTAGACCTTCTGGCCCAGAGTTAGGGACATTATCATTGCACCACAAGAGCCTCTACCACCAATCTGTATACCATGTTAAAATTTTAAAGTATAAGAGACCTTAGCCACTTGCCAGATGCTCACCAAACTCTCCTTTGTCCGTAGTAAAGTAAGAACCAATTCCAATCAGTTTGAAGGAATTCAGTTTGTCTCTGATTTGCCTGCTTTTCTCAGTGACACTGATTATCTGTCTTGGCATCCTTGTCTCTCCCCCTGCTCTCTCACAGTCATTTTGCCTGACCATCCCCAAGAAGAATGTAATGAGATCCATCTTGGAAGGGTTCATGACTGAGGAAGGACAAGAAGAAAAGTGCAAGAAAGCCATAGTATGCTGAAGGAAAGTCAGGCAGTTTGAAAATGCCGAAACCACAGAACTGGTGAAGGACAAAGAACCTTCTCTTCTCGCTAAAATCTGCTCAATTCTGGGTCCATCTGTACAGGAATACATCAACTGTTCAACTACAGAAGCTATGATAGCTGCTCGATCTGGATTCAAGTGTCACCCCTTTCACTTCAGAAAGAAGCAATGGGCCCCAGCAGTAGACCAGAGAAACTCCCTGTTGTTTTACTTTTATACAAATGCTTTTGTCTTATAAGTATATATTTTAATCTTGGTGTCTGTAATTTTTAAAATAATTTGTTTTGTTATTCTTAAAGGGTGTTCAACAATAGCTTGCAATAAACTAACCTTAAACTAGTTTAAATAAGGCTTTACAGCTTTTCTATTTTAACTTGAATCATACAAATTAAAAAAGGAAGCTAAATGCGGAATATTAATTCAAAGACTATTGACAGTACTGGAGACACATCTAGTAGTCATGACGTTAGCATACATTTATTTTGATGCAGCAGTAGTACACTTACGTTTGGAACAGGACGGTGTTAGTTCAAGAGCACTCCAAACAACTTTGATGTTGTTGCCCTAATACTGAAGAAACATTTCCCTGGCAGAGGTATTGCCTTTCTATATTTTTCCTCAATCTTCACTATATTGATTTGCTGGTGCCCTATTTCGTATAACATGAAACTGCAGCTTGAAGTCTGTCAATCAGCTCATTAGGAGTCTGGGAACAGGCTGAAGAATTCCAAGTCAGAAATGTTTATTTTTGTGTTAAATCGATCCCACAATGTTAAACCTCAGTTAGGATCTTCTGTCAGCTTGTGGAGATTGGTAGCCTGAAGGACCCAGCTTCCTAGTTGCAAGATGCACCTGTATGCCTGAAAGGCACTTCAGCTTCACTGTGTCTGTCTAGAATGGAGAGAGGAATCATGTCTTAAGATCTTTCCAGGTCTCACAGGGGAGACCACAAAGGTCAGGCATATTTGCATCCACTGCTCTGTTGAGAATGCAACTGAAGTCCTGCTTCACCATTCTCCCACCTTCAGCAGCTCAGCAATCACCTGCAGCCCCATGCTGGCCCTTTTACTAACTATCTAAAGTATGCAGCATCATTGACCTTATCCACATGACCAATCATGGACCTACCAACAATCCTGAGACACCTAAACACAAAGGGTTATTATTCCATCAATGTGTACATGATATTTATTTTGGCTCTGCCAATATCTGATATTTCAGCGTAAGCCTCCTGGGGATTATAAACAGAAAGAGCATAAGTTTATTCAGAGGGAGCCATGCAAGGCATGGTCCTCTGGATGAGAAAGAATGATTGACCTCTGGCTCATCAGTTATAGAGTAGAATTATAGAATAGTTGCAGCAAATAAGGAGGCTATTAGAGTTGTACAACAAGGAAGCAGACCCTTCGGTCAAATTCATACATGCCAACCAGATATCTTAAACTGATCTAGTCCCATTTTCCAGCATTTGGTTTGTATCCCTCCAAACCCTTCCAATTCATATATCTATTAAGAGCCTTTCAAATGTATCAGCCTCCACCATCTCCTCTGTCAGCTCACTCCATACACACACTACCCTCTGCATAAAAAGGTTACCCCTCAAGTCTCTTTTAAATCTTTCCAGTTTTGAACTCCCCTACCCTGGGAAAAATACCTTGATTGTTCACTCTATCCATGCCCCTGAATAGACCAGGGCTATTTTCCCTACAGCTCAAACCTTCTAATTTACATCCTTGCAAATTTTTTCTGAATCCTTTCACGTTTCACAATATTTTTTCAAAAGCATGCAGACCAGGACCTACTGCAGTATTCTAAAAGTGACCTCACCAATGTCCTGTACAGCTGCAACATGACCTCCCAACTCCTACATTCAATGCACTGACCAACGAAGGCAAGCAAGCTAAACACTTTCTTCACCACCCTGTCTACCTGCAACTTCACTTTCAAGGAACTATGCACCTGTACTCCTAGGTCTCTTTGTATAGCAACACTCCCCAGGGCCCTACCATTAACAAGTCCCACCTTGGTTTGTCTTACCAAAATACAACACCTCACACTTATCTAAATGAAACTCCATAGCCGCTTCTTGGCCTATTGGCCCACCTGATCAAGGTCCAGTTGTCCTCTGAGATAACCTTCTTCACTGCCCACTACACCACCAATTCTGGTGTCAGTTGCAAACTTACTAACCACATTTCTTATATGCACATCCAAATCGTTTATATAATTGATGAAAAGTAGTGGACCCAGTTCTAATCATTGCTGCACAACGCTGGTCACAGTTAGCTCAACCTATTTCCACCTCTTTCCCCATATGCTAACATTTATTTTTCTTTTCTGGTGTTTGTCCAATTCCCATTTGAAAGCCCTAATTGAATACGTTTTTGCAATCTCATCGGCAGTGCATTACAGAGAAAAGTTATCTACTATAAAACGTGGTAATACCAGGCAATTTAGTGAATGATTTGTTGGTGCACAGCCAGGATTCAATCCATGCGCAGACTTAGAGCAGATGACACCTTAGTACAATTCAGTCTACGTTAGGAGAGATCACTGGGATAAAGTAATAGCATGGAACAGATTTGTGAGGTACTACAGCAACCCTTCAGGCATATGAGCTACACAATCTGTGGGTGTGGAGTGAACTATACACTACAGTCCAAGGAGGTTAGTAATTATGTAGCCGACTACAAAACATTATTGCCTCAAAATCACTCTGTAGTGATTGTATTTAGGTCAGCCAGCTGAACATAATAGAATATGAGTTCCCTAACTGGGGCTGTTAATCTAGTCTAACCAGGGGACCTAGCTGACATAAAAGGATCAGTGTCGGGGATATTGGGTGAGTGAGAGATGGTGCTATTGTCAAAAGCTATGCATTTGCAAATAAAAGGTAATGTGATTGGCAATGTGATTGCAGCCTCTGAAGAATTATTTCATTCTCATCATGGATTAAATGAGGTGTGGCAGCAAACTATGGAAACTAGGAAAGTCATGATGATCATCAACTACATACAGCAGAATAGCCAGATGTGGAGGGATATTATTACATTTTTATCGTGAGTTCTACTATTAACTACTCTCATCACACCCCTCACCTTCACATCTCACCATGATTTTTGACAGGATTTATTTTCAACTACAGAATTATGATTGTTTTAACTTTAGCTTATAACTGGAGGCTTCTACTATTCATCCGTGGACAGGACAACTCTATAGAAAAATGTTGTCCCTTCATCTCACAAACAAACGCATGACAGATGCAATGTTGATGCTGATGAAAATTCATGAAAAATATGAATATAATTACAACTAATATCACCGATAATGAGACAAAAATATTAGGAAATGAAAGAAAATATGGAAAATAAAGACTCTTAATGACAGGATTTGATAACTGATTTCTGGTTAGAAATTTCCATATAGTTCTATCCAAATAAAAATACACTGGTTGGAAGTAAAACTTTTTAAAATGAATTTACTGCATGGTGTTTCATGCTGTTTGGATTTTTAATTGCTCATGTTCATTTAGTAGTTCGAAGACCTCAGATACTTTGCAAATTCATGGCACTAAAAAGGAATTGAGTAGTGAGGCTGACGTTTCGGGCCTAGACCCTTCATCAGAAAAGGGGGAGGGGAAGGGGGTTTTGAAATAAATAGGGAGAGAGTGGGAGGCGGATAGAAGAGGGATAGAGGAGAGGATAGGTGGAGAGGAAACAAACAGGTCGAAGAGGCGGGGATGGGGCCAGGAAAGGTGAGTGTAGGTAGGGAGTTAGGAAGGGGATAGGTCAGTCCAGGGAGGACGGACAGGTCAAGGGGGCGGGATGAGGTTGGTCGGTAGGAGATGGAGGTGCGGCTTGGGGTGGGAGGAGGGGATAGGTGGGAGGAAGAACAGGTTAGGGAGGCAGGGACGAGTTGGACTGGTTTTGGGATACGGTGGGGGGAGCCTCCGCCGCATCTGCTCCCAGGATGAGGCATTCCACTCCCGTACATCTCAGTTGTCCTCGTTTTTCAAGGACCGTAACTTCCCCTCCTCGGTGGTCGAGAACGCCCTCAACCGTGTCTCCCACATCTCCCGCACCTCATCCCTCACACCCCGTCCACGCAATAAAAACCAAAAAAGAATCCCCCTCGTCCTCACGTACCACCCCACCAACCTCCGGATCCAACGCATCATCCTCCGACACTTCCGCCATCTGCAATCCGACCCCACCACCAAAGACATCTTTCCCTCCCCACCTTTATCTGCTTTCCGGAGGGACAACTCTCTCCGTGACTCCCTTGTCCGCTCCACACTCCCCTCCAGCTCCACCACACCCGGCACTTTTCCCTGCAACCGCAGGAAGTGCTACACCTGCCCCCATACCTCCTCCCTCACCCCCATCCCAGGCCCCAAGAAGACTTTCCACATCAAGCAGATGTTCACCTGCACATCTGCCAATGTGGTATACTGCATCCGCTGTACCCGGTGTGGCTTCCTCTACATCGGGGAAACCAAGCGGAGACTCGGGGACCGCTTTGCAGAACACTTACGCTCGGTTCGCAACAACCAACTGCACCTCCCAGTCGCGAACCATTTCAACTCCCCCTCCCATTCCTCAGACGACATGTCCATCCTGGGCCTCCTGCAGTGCCACAACGATGCCACCCGAAGGTTGCAGGAACAGCAACTCATATTCCGCTTGGGAACCCTGCAGCCCAATGGTATCAATGTGGATTTCACAAGTTTCAAAATCTCCCCTCCCCCCACCGCATCCCAAAACCAGTCCAACTCGTCCCTGCCTCCCTAACCTGTTCTTCCTCCCACCTATCCCCTCCTCCCACCCCAAGCCGCACCTCCATCTCCTACCGACCAACCTCATCCCGCCCCCTTGACCTGTCCGTCCTCCCTGGACTGACCTATCCCCTTCCTAACTCCCTACCTACACTCACCTTTCCTGGCCCCATCCCCGCCTCTTCGACCTGTTTGTTTCCTCTCCACCTATCCTCTCCTCTATCCCTCTTCTATCCGCCTCCCACTCTCTCCCTATTTATTTCAGAACCCCCTTCCCCTCCCCCTTTTCTGATGAAGGGTCTAGGCCCGAAACGTCAGCCTCTCTGCTCCTATGATGCTGCTTGGCCTGCTGTGTTCATCCAGCCCTGCACCTTGTTGTCTCGGATTCTCCAGCATCCGCAGTTCCTACTATCTAGGAATTGAGTAGTGACTGCTTTACTCTTTGCTGCTGAGTACTTTCTTTTTAATTTAGTGGAAACACATGGACATCCCTGGTTCAGGGATATAGCTACACATTGGATTGGCAGCAACAGCAGAGGTTTGATCCCTCTGTTTCCACTGAGTTTCTCATTTCCTTTATGTTGCCTCGAGGCAAGGCCCTACCTTCCACTTAGCTCCTCCACATGGGGTTGAGGTGAGAGGGAAAATCATTGCATACCTTCTCCCTGGCTTCAAAGACGCATGACAGATGTCTATGAGGAAGTTACCTCTCAGCTGAAGAAACTCCCATATGAAGCAGGTTAAGCATAAAAGATTTAATTGAGTTAATCTGAAAAAAAGAAGTCAAATGGCACTGTTAGTTTATTTCACAGCTCCATTACTTTCTAAGTAAAAAATTTCTGCCTAACTCCCCATTTTATTCATTTATTCCTTAATTTATCCCATGTTCCCTCATGTTGATTTTTGCCTAAGGTGAATAATTTGCAGATCTGTAAGACCTGTTTTCCAACTCCGTGTAGATTTCAAGTTGAAGACTCAGTGCCACCAGATTTTATCGCCATCCGTCAAACTGCTTCTAAATTGCACAACGTACACATTCTTGCAATCAATCTTGTTTATGTCCTTTGCAAGAGAGATTTTTCTTTTCTCGTGCCAACATTTTATGAAATCATATTGTTAGTTTGGCCCGGGGTCATCAAGACAGTGTCATGTCAACATGTTTTTCCATTAAAAATACCGTGAGTTCAAATACAAAACTTACTGTGGAGAAGCCGTTTCGCTCAAATGTTTCATCTGAGCCATAAATATCATAAGTAAGAACCTCAACATCCATTTGGGCTTAGAATTTCAGCTGAAACTTCTGTGAAAGAAAGAGGCAGTTATAGCAATGTTGGATGTTGCTGTCTTAAAAATGAAAAGTCATCTAATGTAATATTTGTCCATTATGCTGTACAGAAAAAAAAATCCCAGGGCACAGTGCAACTAAGATTTAAGCAATCTTATTCCATCAAACAACATTGCCATAAATTATCTGTGATGTGGAGGTGCCAATGTTGGACTGACGGAGAGGTGCGATCCGAAAGCTTATGATTTCAAATAAACCTATTGGACTATAACCTGGTGTCAGAAAATTATCTGGTCATTTTTTTTTGAGAGCTTGCTGTGTTCAATTTGGTTGCAGTATGTATTTATACAATAACAGTTACCACATGAGAATATGTAATTCACTGGCTGTAAGTGGCAGGAAGTCCTAAGGCAGTGAAGGTGCTATTTAATGATAGGTTATTTCTGAGCAACATGTTCACTAATTTGTTTAATAAATGTTATGGAGTAGATTTTTGATGCTGGGAATGTGCCTGGACTGAGGTGGGTGATCGAAAAACAAATAGCACTGGCATCATGGATGATGGCTTCCCACCTCCATTCATAACCCATATGATATTTTTGTGAGTTTGAGGGGAAAAAAGAGGGAGGACAGATTACCAAACTCATCCATAGTCATGATTAGGAGACCTAAGATTTTTAAGGGTCATAAGATCACACGAAACAGGAGCATATTTAAGCTACTCAGTCTTTCAAGCCTCCTCCACTATTTAATAAGACCATTGCCAATCTTATTATGGGTTTAAAACATTTTTCCTGTCTCCTGGCCAAGGGAGCTTATTAAGAGGGGCAGTACAGTGCCATTTAATTGGGGCGGCATGATGGCTCAGTCGTTAGCACTGCTGCATAATAACGCCAGGGACCCGGGTTTGATTCCAGCCTGGGGTGACTGTCTATGTGGAGTTTGCACATTCTCCCTGTATGTGGGTTTCCTCTGGATGCTCCGGTTTCCTCCCATGGCCCAAAGATGTGCAGGTTAGGTGGATTGGCCATGCTAAATTGCCCATAGTGTCCAGGGATGTGCAGGCTGAGTGGGTTAGCCATGAGAAATGCAGGGTTACAGGGATGGGGAGGGGCTTGGATCTAGGTGGGATGCTCTTCAGAAAGTCAGTGTGGACTTAAAGGGCTAAATGGCCTTCTTCCATACTATAAGGATTATACAACTCTATGAAGAGCTTGCCTCTGTCTCTTTACAGATTTTAGTGGAGTGGACAGCCTTCTGAAACTGTTTAATACAGACAAATTCAAGAGCTGTGAGACCATTGGGTGTGTTTTCAACGAAGAAGATCAACTTACGAATGGCAGTAAAGGGGCTTAGTAGAAGAGGGGTCTAACAATCACAAAATAAAATGTTTTTTACAAATTTTCAAGTTTCTATTCTTTGCTGGGGTCCAGGATGTCATCTGACTTCTGGTGCATAAAAGGACTGTACTTTCTATTTTTCTATGCTTAACAATCACTGTCCAAACAGCAGCTATGACAATGGGCAGCAATGTGAGTCAGATCATGACCACATTTCCAGTGACTCATCCTTCTTCCCGACCTCGATCTCTAATTGAATGGCTGACCCATGACACATCCAATTGGAAGCTAAGCTCCAGCAAAATGCTGATAGTTTTTCGCTTCCTTTCTTTATTTTATGGGATATGGCCATTGCTGGCTAGGCCAATATTTATTGTGCATCCCTAATTGCCCTGGAGAAGGTGGTAGTGAGCTGATTGCTTGAGGTGGAGGATCTTGATCCAGCAACAGTGGAGGAATGCTATTATATTTCCAAGTTAGGATGGTAAGTGTCTCAGAGGGGAGTCTGCAGATGGTGGTGTTCTCAAGGTTCCCTTGTCCTTCTGGATGGTAGCAGTCATGGGTTTGGAAGGTGCTGACCAAGGAGCATTACTGCACTGCACCTTGTAGATGATATGCACTGCTGCCACTGTGTGATTAATGAAGATAGCAAATGTTGAAAGGGTTAGATGATGTGACTATTAATTGATATATTTTGTCCTGGATGGTTTTTGACTACTCGAGTGCTGTTGGATCTGTGTTCATCGAGGCAAGTAGAGGACATTTCATTACACTCCTTACTGTGCCTAGTAGACGGTGGATAGGCTTTTGAAGAATCAGTAGGCAAATGACTCATTGCAGAATTCCCAGCTTCTCATCTGATGTTATAGCTGTATTTATATGGGTCACCCAGTTCAGTTTCTGGTCAAGGAATCTGCAGGATATGATATTGGTGGATTCAGCAAAGGTAATGCCTTTGTTGTCCTGGGGAGTTGGTTAGATTCTCTCTTGTTAGAAATAGTCATTTGTGGCATTTGTATAGAGCAAATGTAACCAAATTCAAGCCTGATTATTAACCAAGACTTGTGGCATACGGTCACAGACCGTGACATTATCTGAGGATTTGCAAAGTTGCTGAACATTGTGCAATCATTAACAAATATCCCCATTTCTGACCTTCTGATGAAGGGGAAGGTCATTGATGAAGCAGCTAGAGATATTTAGGCCTAGGACCCTGCTCTGAGGAACTCCTGCAGAGATGTCATGGGACTGAGAATGACTGACCTCCAAGAACTACAGTCATCTGTCTCTGTATTAGGTATAACTCCAGTCACTGGAAAAGTTTCCCCTAATTCCTATTGACTCCAGTTATACTTGGGCTCCTTGATGGTGCACTCAGTCAAATGTGACCTTGATATTAAAGGCTATCATTCTCACCTCACTTCCACCACACTGATTGGTCAGGCTGTTGCTACAAGAATACAAAAAGATTAGTAGTCTCAATGGCCCTTTTTTGTCAATAATAAAGGCATAATCTATAAATAAATTGTTCTTGCCTACATAAATCAGGGACCTGTGCATTAATAAATGTAGCTTCTAGCATACACAAATACATCACACTCTGAGCCTGACTGATAATCTTAACTTGGTTTCCAATTTAATTCTTAGCACGGTACAGATTATTTAATAAATAAAGTCCTATCATGGAATTACATTTAACAATCTGGTGCAATTGTCTACATGAGGACAATCACAAAAAGTAATTTTTATGCAAAATTATTTGAGATATTTGAACAATATTCTAAGGCATTATATAAATTGAAATACTTTTTTAATTTTACCTATACGCTGTTTTGCACTATTCCAATCTAATTCCTTGCAGTCAGTATTTTGCCAGTGAACTTTGTCGACTGCCATGCTTGCTAGAAATTGCTTGGTAGTAAATGTCATAAATATTGCAGAGAGGAGACAAGAGGTCAGAGTTTCTTGGAGTGAGCAGCCTGCCAATCCTATATTCCATGCTTGCAAGACACGGAACACTATGTCCATCACTTAATGTGGTTTTGCTATTGGACATCATTTATTAAGTAACACAGACTATGTTAAGAATTACATCAGAAACCGAATTAAGATTAACAGTTGGGCCAGAAATGCAATACATTTGTGCCTGCTAGAAGCTACATACAGAGCTCTGTTTCATGTATGCAAAAGGAATTTTTCATATATTGCACCCTTTCCATTTAAACAAACAATGCTAAGGAGGTTACCAATATCTGCTACATTGCTTTGGGCAGCATACTGACCAAAAAGAGTCTGCTTGGCTCATCTGAAAACTAAGGCTGATAGTTAATTATTCATGCTGTACCTCCCTGTCAATGATGAACCGATAAATCAGCAACTTCTTCTCATACTGTCTAAATTAGTGTTTCCTTTTAAAGTTTGTTTCTTGCATTCTAGTTCTGATGAGTGCAAGATGAAAAGCTTCAACTTCTCGCCTCCTTTTAGTAATGTTTTTGACTCTGATGTTTAAGTCCTCAGATGATTTCAAATCCATATGAATTAAGAGCAGGAGAAGGTTACTCAGTCCCTCTAACCAAACATGACTGATTGTGGGCTCAACTCTACTTACCAATCTGCCCCCTCTATCCTATGACTCCCTTGTCAATCAAGAAACTGTCTAGTCCAAATGGTGAAGGCAGCACCTTGAACAGTACTGCACTCCCTCAGTACTGCACTGAAGTGTCAGCCTGAATTAGGTAAATAATTGCCACCCAATTTTACACTAAGGTCCCAAATAATCAGGATGTGGAGGTGCTGGTGTCACACTGGGATGGACAAAGTCAGAAGGAGCTTTTCTCCAAAAGCTTCTGATTTCAAATTAACCTGTTGGACTATAAACTGGCGTTGTGTGATTTCTGAACAAATAATTAGTACCTGTTCCAAGTGTGTTAGACCTCAACTATGTAAGGACATTGTGAAAATTAACAAGCTATTAGTGAGATTAATGTCTGATTTTTAAAAAAACATAAGAAGTGGATATTTAGTATAAACATACCAAATAAAGTTACTGCTGTCTCAATGAATTTACTTTTAACAGACGTGGAACAACGATCTGGTTAGGAATGGAATCAAGTTTATAGAAAAAGACATATGTAACCAAATACAAATGTTCCCTTGTTCTTAGTGCAGTGGGTGCATCACCTGCAGAATGCAGTCACAGTTTATTTTGCAGGCATTGTGAGGTGACATTGGTACCTTTGAGTTTTAGCTCAATGATGATGATATTTGATGCCAAGATATCCACTGCATTATTTAAAATAGGTCACTGTTGGATCATTGACCTTGAACAATAAATTCACTCCATGGATATTGCATTCTCTTTTAATTTAAGCCACATTTTGAGAGAAGGCTTTCTGAGCTATGCAAGGGAACCTCAATTCCTGGCCAAATCTAACATGACGTTGGCCAGTTTTCAAGATGCCTTTTTACAGCCTTTAATACGCTCCTTTATGTTTGCACGTGTTACAAAAAAAACAAAACTTAAGTCTTTTCTCAGGAGTAGAATTGTCTACTGAAAGCATGCGTCCTGTGCTTACTCACCTAAAATTTCCACTTACATGGAATATATAAGATACCCAGAGTGCTAATGAAACAACTGAGTTTAAATGATTGTATTTATTGCCCACAGCAGATGACTATTGTCACCATAAATCCTAAACAGCTCATTATGATTTCATTGGCAATGGACTTTCTGCTCCCCTAACCTCTCATATTTAGCCCACTGTTTGTTACCTATCTGCTCTATTTCACCACCGGATATTGCCAAACAACTTTCTCACTGTATTTTCCCTGGCCTTACCATGCAACGTTTATTTTTCTATGTGGTAATCTAAATTCTTCATGAACACCTTCCATCACCCGCCCAGTGATCCATGCTATGCTGTTTGACTAAAATAAGATTTTTAGTCACCCATAGTTTGATTTTACTTGGCCAAGCACTGGTTTCTACACAATGCCCTTTGACCTGAGCTGCCATCATTCATGAGACTTGAAATCCATAAATGTAGCTAGTGTTAAAACAAACAAGCTAGCTATATGCTCACACAGATACAGAAAAATAACATAATTCCAAGGCAGTAAATTAGATGTTAGATTAAATGTGATCCAATTGGATCAAAGAGCCATATATATATTTTTTTTAAATTGTACAGCTTTGCACAGTTTTAAAGAGGAGCTTGAGAATATAAGCTAAATACTGAAAATAAACTAATACATGCTGTGTGGCCTTCTTTCACCATTTGAAAATGAGCAAAATTAATTTATCTTTAATGTGATTATTCCCTTGTTGGCTGTAGTTTTTCTACACTTTCAGTCAAGTGGCCCCAAGGTCCACATGTTGAGTGTGATCTACGACTACTGGCAGGAAATTAAAACACTGTTTTGTAGAGGGATGTTGATTAGGTAGTGTGTTTCTTCAGGCCTTAAGGCTGACCCACAAGCCCATGGGCACAGCACTCTCCACCAGGGGCCTGAGTGTTGAATGATGGCACATTTGTACACAGCGTCACCTACTGTGGTGAACTGTGTGTTTTTTTTGTGTAAGTTAACCTATGAGGTCTTGGGGAGGCGGTTTGCGGGGTGGATATCAACTGCAAATCCTGTGAAGGAACATCAATGGATTTTCTTTAGGTTGAAAAGAAAACAAATTTTACGTCAAATAGTATTCCAAATGCTGCCATCTGCCCTTACTCTGATGGATTTCAAAACCTCTCTTTATCCCGCTCCCCTGTCAGATAGGAGTGCTGAACAAGCAGTAAATTCACAGCGTGTTGCACACAGCCTCATATCCTGCAGAAGTCAAAGGTTGCCAACAAAACTAGTTATACTTCTGTGCTATATCACACAACTTTAATAACAAGCTCAATTGAAAGTGAAACACGGCAAACAAACCTTTAAAATGCTGTTGACAATGCACCACTGAAACAGACCTGCAAACACGAGCACTCTATGATTTCAATCTGATTTGTTATCATTCCTCCTTACAAATTGGACATATTTTGACATTAATACTGTGACTTGTCTTTATACCCTTGGAGTGAAGTACCTAATGCTATTGGATGAGGAACCCTCCATATGTGAGAAATAGTTTTCACTGGCGTTAATCAGCAGGTAACATCCTACAGTTATACTTTTGTTATTGGTTCTGTTTCATCACTGATTGAGCAGCAGTGAAAAAAAGCAGCTGGAATTATACTGCTCACTTAGCCACATACCTTCAGACGACATAGGTTACTATCCACAGATGACTGGACAGCTTGCTACTGACTGAAATGTCGACAAAATCATGCCTGTTTCCAACTTCTCTCCAAAGTCACTGAACATGTTCTTGTCTCCCAAATCCATTTCCATCCTTTATGGAACTCCATGTTTGAATCCTTCTGATCAGTGTTCCACCCATGACCACAGTCCCAAGACAACTCTTGGCAAATTCACACATAACATTGTATGTGACTGTGATAGATGTAAATCCGCTATCTTCATACTTCTTGACCTGTCTGTCATTTTGAAAAATTCAACTGCATATAGTGTGCTAGCTGAGCTTGGCATAGTTAGTTTATTTTTACCTCTGCTGTAGCTTGTTTTCATTTTGATTTGTGTCAGTAATTAGACACATCAGTTGAAGCATAGGGCTGAATGTCACCAAAATTTGGCTGCGTTAACTTCAGGGAGTTTTGTTAAGGATTTCGGTCCGTGACCTCTAGAGACTCTTCTCACACACTGCTGCTGGGACCCTTCTACCACTTATATTGCCAAAGTCATACTTAAACCCTAGCTGTGCAGGAACTATCCTTCATAGTTTGTCTGTAGTCAAGAATTACAAAGGGATATCCAACAGATGCAATCTGCACCCCATTTTGCTGACAGGGACCCTGGGAAACTGTTAGAACGGTGTAGAGGAGTGTGTGAGGTCTCCCCAAGATTGCCAGAGACTCTACAGCACAAGAAATTGCTAAGCCAGTCTGAAATTGACACCAGGGTCAGTGTTCTTTCCATGGTCCAGAGGAATGTGCACCAAAGCCACAAGAAAGCTGAAGACTTCCGGCGCTCCATGAGGATAAGTACCACTATCTTCTCTCTCTGCAACCTCACATTAACTCTTACTCTGCCACTGCATGCATCTCCCACCAAGGTTTATGGGTTACCATTCACACTACTACATACAACATCTTTCCTCAATCACTCTCACCACCTCAACCCCCAATCTTCTTGCTCTCTGCACTTCTGACTCATGCAGGACATCTCACTACCCTTTACTCCACCTGCACCAACACTAACGGCTGTGCCAGGCACTTTCAGCTCACTCAATCCCTTCCTCTGGAACATTACAGGAGGAAATAGCCCACAATAGGGTTTAAAATGTCTAGATGGTAGTGGGGCAGCTGGAATTCATCTCCTCACCCCATACAGGAGAGGATACTTGAGATCATGGGAGAGGATAGAGATTCAATATGGTTAAATCCAGTTCCCAGAACCAAGTGAGACCGATTATGCAGTGCTGCGCTGGTCTCCCATTATCATCACTGTGAATGTACCCCTAATGGGCAAAAATTTCTACCCTGTTTTGATTCTCATTCCTCTCTTCTGCAGGCACCATCATCATCCAAATGGAATCCTCTTGGAAATGTCAAGGCCTCCAACCACCAGTTGCTCTTTCAACTCTAAGGAAGAAGACACAGATTGCTCAGGATCCTGGACCCTCCACCAACTCAGATATTTCTGGGGCAGCCCAGAGCAAAGAGACATAATCTTAAAGTTAGAACTGACTGCTTTATGACACACTGAAGCACTTTATGACACAATGGTCACGGAAATCTTGAACAGTCACCTTCGCAGATCTGTAAACATTTTAAGACTTGAGTTTGACAGGTTTTTGTTCAGCTAGTATATCATGGGTTTAGATCAAAGACAATTAATTGAAGTTGAGCTGCAGATTATCCATGATTTAATTAAATGGAAGAACATATTCAATTGGTTGCCTTGTTTAGTCCTGTTGCTATCTTGTAATGTCCTTCTGTTAGCCTGTTTATTTTGTGTACCCATAGATATGGAAGTGTAGCTTGCTAGTGCCTTCTATAGCTCAGAAGAAGACAGCAGATGCCATCTCCCGGGCCCTACACTCAACCTGGAACATTTGGATAACAAGGACACCTATGTCAGACTCCTATTTATTGACTTCAGCTCTGCCTTCAGCACCATAATTCCAAACAAATTCATTTCCAAACTCCGAGACCTAGGATTCTGCTCCCCCCACCACCTTCAACTGGATCCTTGACTTCCTAATCCACAACAATGCAATCAGTAAGAATAGGCGACAACACCTCCTCCGTAATAATCATCAACACCAGTGCCCCGCAAGGCTGTATACTCAGCGCCTTACTATATTCCTTATACACTTACGACGGTGTGGCTAAATTCCGCTCTGACTCCATTTACCAATTTGCTGATAACGCCACCGTAGTGGGTTGGATCTTAAACAACAACGTAACAGAGTTCGGCAAAGAGATAAAGAGCTTAGTGGCATGGTGTAGAGAAAACACTCTCTCCCTCAATGTCAGCAAATAAAAGGAGCTGGTCATCAACTTCAGGAAGCAGAATAGATGGCATGCCCCTGTCTGTACCAATGGTGCTGAGGTGGACCTGGTCAAGAGCTTCAACCTCCTAGGAGTAAATATTACGAACAATCTGTTCAGGTCCTTCCACGCTGACACTACGGTCAAGAAAGCACGCCAATGACTCTACTTCCTCAGAAGGCTAAGGACATTCTGCATGTCCACAATGATTCTTATCAATTTTTATAGATGCACACAGGAAGCAGCCTATCCAGATGCCTGACATCTTGGTATGGCAACTCAACTCCTCTGCCAAAGACCGCAAGAAATTGTGAGCACAGCCCAGTCCATCACGCAAGCCAGCCTTCCTTCCATTGACTCCATCGATACTTTCTGTTGTCTCGGGAAAGCAGCCAACAGAGTCAAAGACCCCTCCTACCCCAGTTACACTCTCTACCACCCTCTTCCACTAGGTAGAAGATACAAAAGTTTGAAAATCCATACCAACAGCTTCTTCCCTGATGTTATCAAATTTATGAATGGATCTCTGATATGTTAGAGTTGATCTTTCTCTGCACCTTCTCTATAGCTGTAACACTATATTCTGCATTTTGTTCTGTTATACTAATATACTTATGTAGGAGGTATGATTTGCCTGGATAGTGCACAAAACAACATTTTTCATTATATTTCGGTACATGTGACAATAATAAACCAAATCAAATCAAAGGCAATTGATAGCAACCAGTACCCTTAGTAAATTTTTGAAAGTATCTGTTGAGCTACGTAAGTCCCTGAGGATGCAGTTGATGAGTTGGAGGGGATAACACCACGTGAGGTTAATTCCACTGACGATGACGAGGAACTGGTGATGGAGAGGAGGAGTAAATGCATGTTGTTTGAGTAGGCTTGTGGCTACAATCAATGACATTCTTGAAGGATGAAAGAAACAGGAGTAAGCTTTTCGATCATGTAAACATGTTCCAACAGTACACATGGATGTATTGTAATCTACACATACTGGAAGCTACATATATTAATGCACAGAATACAGTGTGTTAGTATTTTCAGCTTCCAGTACATGCGAGTGTACTTGTATTAGCAGTTATATATATTTATGAACATGGTCCTGCATTTTAACGTATTGGAAGTTACATATATTCATGCACATGTTCCTCCATATTAATGTATTGGAAATTACATATATTTATGCACAAAGTTCTGTTCTTTGCAAAGAGAACAAACATTGGACCTGTCTGAATTTAACATGATAAGGGACAGCCATTGGCTGGTTCATTTCTCAGGGTAATGCCCTGACCATTCAGGATCAATCTGCTGCTTTAAAATTTACAAACATGTCATTAAGGAAGGCAAATAAAATATTGGCCTTTGACACAAAGGAAATTTAGGTAGGAAAGTAGGAAATTTTTACTGTAGCCATATGGGGTTTGGTAAGACCATCACAGTTTAAAACAAAGACGTCTCCCTTTGAGGATGGAGATTAGGAGAAATTCTATCACACAAAACATCAGTAATCTGTGGCATTCTCTTCCTCAGAAAACAATGGAGATTGGGTCATTGAATTTATTCAAGGTTGAGTTAGATTTTTGATCAATGAGGGAATCGGTGGATATGGGATCTGACAGGAAAGTGGAGTTGAGGTCACAACCAGGTCAGCCATGATTCTATCAAATAGCAGAGCAACTTTGAAGAGCTGAATAGCCTGCTTTTGCTGTAAAGTCCCATGTTCCCATGAGTTTAGCGCCGTGAAAGTGCAGAGATGGATACTAAGGAATGGCATCACATTGTTGCAGTTTTTTTAATCCCCATTCTAATTTTTCCTGACTCTTTCTATTAGGAATGTAAGGTACCTTTCAGAAATAGCCTTTCTTCCTAAGAAAATCTGTCAAAATTTATGTCAAATCAGCGAGATAATTTGCTCTTGTATTCTACTTTCAATAATTTTCTTTGCTAAATTCTGTATTACTCCCAATCCTCAGTTTTACTATTCTTTTCAGTTACATTTAAAGTCTGTTCCTTTAATCAAAATCAGACTTTAGCTTCTCTTTTGAGGCATGTTAGGAACTCAAGATATTACATTGGGAGTACAGCGCTGTACCAGAAGCACTGTGTTCCCACCACATTATATTCTGATATCTACATTTACTGACAACATATACTTATTTATACTTATTTGTGCAGCTTCCTTTTCATAAAGTAGACCATACTACTCCAATGTCACTTGCAGCCAAAATCCACCAAAGGCATGTGTCGCTAATGATCGAGAATGTTCATTCAATCTTTGCCTTTTATTGCTCAGGTACTCAAGGACCAGATTTTTATGCCTCTGTCCGCATTGGAATGGAGGCAGGTCAGCCAAAAAACATGCTGGATGTGATTTGACTTTGAGATTCCCACTCCCATTCTCATCACCAACAATGCCAACAATTTTAGAGATAGCAAGAACTGCAGATGCTGGAGTCAGAGTCAATACAGCGTGGAGCTGGAGAAAACAGCAGGTCAGGCATCATCAGAGGAGCAGGAGAGTCGACGTTTCAGGTTAACGCCTTTCATCAGGACCTAACAAAGGGTCTAAACCTGAAACATTGACTCTCCTGCTCCTCTGATGCTGCCTGAGCTGCTGTTTCCTCCAGCTCCATACTGTATTGATACCAACAATTTTGCTGGCTACAGGTGATAAGACTGTAATCAGCTGTCCCAATGTTGCCAGCTCCGTTGCAGAGGTGGGTCTTACAAATCCCTCAACATTCTGATGGTTGTCAGCATATGACAACTCAGAAGTGTCATGAACCATGGAGCATCCCTGATCTGAAGTTAGGAATCTTTTGACAGGTAAGTTCAAAAGTTGTTGTCAACTTCACTTGTGACAATGAAAGGCAACATGATAAGTTAAGTAAGTTTTAAATTCAGTTATTGATTGTAGGGATTTGTTCTTATAAAGTGTTGAACAAAATTAATTTTAGGATTTAACTGTCAATTATCAACTTAAATTTTACATTGAATTGAAGCTTTAGACATATGTTCTATGTTTCAAAGCTTGAACAAATGGCTGAGTACTTAGAATGACTTCAAAGGTTTTATTGTGTTCAACTCTGGAGGGTTTGTTGACAGAAGAACAATAGAATTTTGTGAATGCTTGACTGAGTTTTAAACTCCACTAATAGATTCAAATCATTAGGAGTTGTTAGTTCAGCCGTAAATATGAGTGTGAAGTTGTTTTACTTATTGATAGTTTTATGACCATGTAATAGGATTATGGTTCTATGTTTTCTTGAATAACTGCTTATCCTGAAAATTGATTAGATTCTGGAAATGTCCCAGAGAACTGGAAAGTTGCCAATTTAACACCTTTATTTGGAAAGGAAAAGAGACAAAAAAAAACAGGTCAGTTAGTTTAACCTCTGTCATTCAGTAGCATTACTATTACTGAATCCTCCACTATCAGCCACCTGGGTTTTACTATATAACACAACTGAAGTGGACTTAGCTACAAAGATATAGCAACTACAACTACAGGTCAGATGCTAGAAATTCTGCACCTCCTGACTCCTTCATAGCCTGTCCACTATCTAAAAGGCGCAATTCGGGAGTATGATGGAATATGCCCCAGCTCCAACATACAAGAAACTGACACTATCCAGGACAAAACAGCCCACTGACAGGCATCACATCTACAAACTTCCATACCTTTCATCGTCAATGTTTAGTAGCAGCAGTGTGTATGATCTGCAAAGCTCCTCAGGCTGGACCTTCCAAAGCCATGAGCACTTCCACCTGGAAGGGCAAGGGCAACAACACATACATGGGAATACCAACACCTGCAAATTTCACTCCAAGCCACTCACTATCCTGACTTGGAAATATATCACCTTTCCTTCATTGGGTCAAGATCATGGAGCTCCCTCCCCAATTACATTGCATGTCTACCTACAGCACATGAACTGCAATGGTTCATGAAGGCAGTTTACCAATATTTTCTCAAGGCTAACTAGGGAAATAAATGCTTGCCCAGTCAATTATATCACAGCACATCAGTGAATACAACAAAACAGTGGGAAAATGTTGGAGTCTATTATAAAGGATGTGATAGCAGTGCATTGATATGATCAATGAGTGTCAGCATGGCTTCACGAAGGGGAAATCATGTCAGACAAATCTGTTAGAATTCTTTGAGGAGGTCACAAGCAGCTTAGATAGGAAAACAACGGATGTTATATATTTATATTTTCAGTTTGATAAGTTACCTCACATTAGGCTATTTAGTAAGGAATGAACTCATGGAGGTGAAGGTGATGTATTAGCATGGATAGAGGATTAGCTAACAAATAGAAGACAGAGGGTTAGTATAATTTCAGAATGGCAACCATGTAATTGGTGGAGTGTCACCAGGCTCAGTGCTAGGGTCACAATTATTTACAATATATATTGCAGACTTGGATGAGGAAAGTGAATGTACTAGTTTGTGGATGACAAAAAATATGTGGGAAGGCAAGTGGTGAGGATGACACAAAGAGTCTTCAGTGAGATAGAGAAAGATTAAGCAAGTGGCAAAGACATGGCAGATAGAATATAATGTGGGAAAATATGAGATTATGCACTTTGGCATGAGAATAGAGGAGCTAAATATTATTTAATTGGAGAAAGACTATAGAAAGCAACAGAACAGGGAGATTTGTAAATCCTCACATATAAATCACAAAAACTAGCATCAAGTTCAATAAGTAATAGGGAAGGCAAATGGAATATTAGACTAAATTCAAAGGGAATGGAGTATAAAAGTGGGAGCTTTGCTAAAATTATGCGACGCATGAGTCAAACCACAGCTGCAATACTGCCAACAATTTTGGGTCCTTTATCTAAGGAAAGATATATTGGCATTAGATACAGTCCAGAGAAGGTTCACTAGGCTGATACCAGATATTGAGAGATTGTCTTGTGAAGAGAGTTTCAGTAGGTTGGGCCTCTACCCATTGAAATTTAGAAGACTGAGAGGCAACCTTATTGAAACCTACAAGATTCTTAGAGGGATTGATATTATAGATGCAGAAAAATTGTATCCTCTTGTGGGAGAGTCTAGGACCATAAGGAATCATCTCAGAATGAGCGGTCACACATTTAATGAAAAGGAATTTTTTCTCACAGAAGGTAGTGAATTTGTGGACTTTTTTTACACAGAAGCTGCTGAGTCTGGGTCATTCAGTGTATTCATGGGTTGGATAGACAGATTTTTAATCAGCAAGACCATTAAGCGTTATAAGGAAAAGGCAGGAAAGTAGAGTTGATTATCAGATCAGCCATAATCTTAATGAAAGGCTGAGCAGACTCGCTAGACTGATTGGCCTGCTTCTGCTCTTACACCTTATGGTCTTTCCTCAAAGGCCTTACAATGTTATCACAGGGCTTAAGGCTCAAGTGTACACTGAGTGAGTGGGCATAAGGTTATGAAGGGGTAAGAGGTGGATGCGAGGGCATGGGAAAATATGAGTGCCATAGGAGAATATGAGGGACATATATATGGGTGTGTGATGGAGGCAAGGAGCGAAGGTAAGATAGCCTCACATTCATCCACAAAACTGGACTGATGTGCCGACAAATAGAGACTGGCCTTCTATCCTGATGCCTTGCTATCTGTCCACTCCTGTCACAATCCAACTGCAGAGCTGACTCCAGTATGTCCCCACCTCTCCACGATGAAAGAAAACATAATCAGCAATATTCAGTAAGCAGCATTCAGGAGTTGGAAGATTTCATCCAAGGTGAAAATCCAGCTGCAAGTATTTTTCCAGAGATATAAATCTAGTTGAAAAAATAAAAAAAAATTTTAGACCATTACAATTCTCATTTTAGAAAGTCAAGCATCAGGTATCAGAGTCTTGTGGCGAAAGTCACATTAAAAACACTTTGCTATATTAAGATTGAGAAGTGATGATGGGAGGAAGAGATGCACTAAATAATATGAAAGGCAAAACCTAAATATGTGTATGGTTTAGATATTTTTCTCCAACCAATCTGGTCAGTGATGTAATGACACACCTCTGAAGCAGGTGGGGCTTGAACCCAGGTCTCCTGGCTCAGACATTATCACTGCACCTCAAGGCCCCAATATCCTCACCACTTACACAATTTCTACTTATCCTGAGCAGCTACCTTAACAGTTTTTAGGTATTGGCCATTTGCTAATTCCAAAGCTGTCAATTACAAAAGCACCATTTAAGTTATATCAAGTGGGCCAATTATCACTGTCAGTTCAATCAACTGCTGCCAGTGTGATTATCTTTCATTAAGTCCTCTGATGGGCTCTTGTGGCACAGTGCTAATGTCCCTACCACAAAGCTAGGTCGGTCTGGGTTCAAGTTCTATCCTCTCCATAGGTGTATAATAACATCTCTGAACAGGCTGATAAGAAGATATCTTAAATCCTTTCATCTCTGTCCTTTCTTTCTAGCTTTGGTTTACCCTCTTTGATCAGGGTTATCTTTGATATTAGTTGCATGGATGACAGGACTAAATACAGTGGGCACTAAGTTTACTAGTCACCTGAAGATTGAACCAAGCACTGAAACTACTTTGCTGAGAATTTCTCAAGTCAGATTGAAATAAAAGACTACAGTCAGGATCGAATGGTCATTCAAAAGTGCTGGATATTAAAAGAATTAGGAGCCCTAGAGTCTTGATGTTTACGGAGGGGGTGGGAGTGTGCACGTGAGGTCAAAAAAGCAGCCGAAGAAGCTAGCAAGACCTTGGGAGATTGCAGCCTGTCTAAAGTTGCGAAGGAGGTCAATGTTTTGGCATTAACTACTTCCTGTGGTAATGAATTCCACAGGCTCACCACTCTTTGGTTAAAGAAATGTCTCCTCATCTCTGTCTTAAAGCGTCTATCCTGAATTCTCATACTGTGACCCCTGGTTCTGGACACACCCACCATCGGGAACATCCTCCCTGCATCTACGCTGTCCAGTCCTGTTAGAATTTTATAAGTCTCTATGAGATCCCCCCTCATTCATCCGAACACGAGTGAAAACAATCCTAACCTAGTCAATCTCTCCTCATACGTCAGACCGCAGCACTGCCCACTGTAACTGATGGGGAATATATTGCCTTTCATTGCCTGAAGACATGTCACAGTGATTCACAGCCACTAAATTGATCAAAACGGATTTAAGGTAATGTCATGGCTTCTTTCATTAAAACATAGTGCTTTGTAAAGCAACAGTCTTGCACTGCAATATTTGCCATGAGGATCTTGGATGTAATTCATGGGTGTTAGCACAGATATAACTTTTGAGTACTGATGTTCCATGTCAGTTGCAACACAACAAACACTTCTTGTAAGTTGGAAATGGTAACTGTATGTTAGAAATGCTTAATATCTCTTAAAGTTTCTTCAAGGCATGAGTTTGTAGCATATGGCTTATATAAAAATATGTTCAACTCTAATCTTGTGAGGCAGCATGTGCTACCAGCAGCAATGAGGATGCAAATCTTAAAATACAGTATTTACCGTATACAGGTTAAATAATTCAATGTTTTACAAGGGAGTCATTTAGTCGCTGGATTTATTGGCATGCATTGTTCTAGATTTTCGCAAAGCCCCATGGAAATTTTGAGTTCTAACACTCCCAGGATCAAATGTTTTCTAATACATACATATATTCATATTTATTCTAGCACAACCTTCATGAACTAGTCCTATAAAATGTTCTAAAATACAGTAAACTGGACAGAAGTTTGTGCTGACAGGTACTGTGTATGTTGAGTTTGAGCATTTGACGTTAGCCTTGTGCATTTGCAAAACTGTAATCTTTGAATAAAATAAACTTTATCTTAACCAGTTTAAAAAATTCTTTTGAAGCGCCATCACTGTTACAATGCAGGCAAATGCAGTGATCAATTGGAATGTACAATGCCTGTCAAACAGCAGTGAGAACTGCTTCAATGCGTTTTGAGATAAGAGATAAATATTGGCACTGATACCGAGAGAACAGCCCTCCTCTTCTTCATGTAATAACATGGGATCTTTTACATCTACCTGAGAGAATAGTCAACATCTCAGTTCAATTTCTCAGCCAAACACAACCCCTCCAACAGGGCAGCACTGAAACATCAACCAAAATTATCAGCCTACTTGATCTCTTGACTGGGGCTGAAAGCCTACAACCTCCTGACTTAGAGTGATATCACTAAACTAAGACTAACATGAGTGTTTGCAAGAAGAAAGAGACTAAGGGAATGAATGGAAATGCTTCATTTTCTCTAGGGGCACTGTCACTAAGTTAGAAAGAAAAATAATACGCATTGTGAATTCTTCCATTCCAAACTATTCCAGCCCCATCCTTCAGAAAATGAGTAATTCTCTCTATTAGTCATATCAAGCCCTGAATAAAGTATCTGTGACAGCATTTTGAGTAGTAAAATGCTATGAAAACTCCATGTCAGCTCATGCTGAATTCTAGTCTTTCCTGTTCCACAAATAGTTAATACTTTCTAAGCAGCAACATCATAAACTATCAAGGCCACAGTATCAGTTTACTAGTCAGAGAACCATCATCGTTCTTTGCAACATCAGAATCCCATATCATTCGAGCCATCGTTTTATCCTACATGGGCTGTGTTTCAAAGCAGTCAAGCGAATTCCTTGCATTAATCTTCTTGATGAAGCACAGCTTCCAAATTCTGCGGTAATTTTTAAGAGTTCTCAGGAGAAAAGGTGACAAATGGACATGTGGGCTGTCAACAGTTTCAGAGGTCACATTTACAAAGATTCCGTGGAATTTTGGGGAAAATTGAGATTTAGGAAGAAATAACTTTTCATAATTTTTCAAAGTTAACAGCAGCCTCCCCTATCCAAAATACCCTTTCTATAACATTGAACAAGTTCATACAATAGTTTTTAGTTAATCCCACTACCTTTACAACATACAAATTTAGGCTGTTTAAAATCAGTAATTAATCATTTGTGCAAGTGTAAAATAGGTGCACTGAGCAAGTAGGCCTTAATTATGATTGCAATTTAATAGTCAGCTGCATTTCTTGTGTTAGTGAAGACTGCAGATAAATGTCAGGACTGTCTCTCTCTCCAGGGAGTTATGTATATCATGAGAAACTTCCCATAATGTATTGCAGATGTTTGATGTGGAATCCTTCCACTTCGTCATAATCTCCATGTGGGGTGTGGCTTTGAGAGGATCACTGGCCAATTCTATGATCTTTCTATTACATCTGGAGGATGTGATATAACATTGATGAAATTTCTCTAGCATTGTGTGTCACTGATGCACCATCCAGACTTTACCATAATACAGAAGTGTAGTCATGACCATTCCACAAGTGTTGAGACAGGACTCCTGAAAAATAAACTTTTGATGAACTGGACAGTGTGTAAATGGCCAAAAAGTACCTCTTCCAGCAAGTTCTATATCTTTCATTTCTCATTTGGCAAGGACTCCAGGGGAGAATAAAAAAAATACATCAAAGACATTGAGAGGATCTCTGTAAAGTGCAGCAGCATTGACATCAATGGCACGATGGAGCTTGATGCCAATTATTAAGTTGTCAACAACCAGCATCACGTTCTGAGTTTCAACATCTTTCTGGTAAAGTAGGGTTGCAACAGAGAAGGAAAGAAAAGGAAGTAAATCCTGCACTCTGGATTCCAGCATTCCCCCAGGCCCCTGTGCTCAAAGTCCTGTGGGTTGAAATTCATCCTGTTAAGTCGCATGAAGACCCATGGCAGAAATTTATAAAGAATCAGCAACATCCTCAAATTGAGGTATAGCCAGTGACAACAATCACAGCTTAGAAACTGTCTCTGCTGCCCAAATATGAGATCTATGCTGTAAAGTCATTGTTCTTTTGGAGACTCAGTCCTCTGAGATCTGGGACTACAGGTTTCTCAACACTTGACAGTTATTCCTGCATCCTCCATAAAAAGAAATCTCCCACCTCTATTTACAAGAATGAGAAGCGATCTTGTTGAGACATATGAGATTTTGAGAATAATTAACAGGACAGAAGTGAGAAGATGTTTCCAGTATTTGGGGAAATTGTGAACTAGGGCACATAGTTACAAAATAAAGGAACATTTGTTTAAAAATGTGATGCAACTGAATTTCTTCTTCCAGAGAGTAATGAATGTCCAGAATTTGTTAACCCAAAGACTCATGGAGTCTAGATCACTGACAGTATTTAGGGTGATAGAGAGTTATAGAGGTATACAGCATAGAAATAGACCCTTTGGTCCGACTTGCCCATGCTGACCAGATATCTTAAATTATTCTAGTCTCATTTGCCAGCATTTGGCCCATATCACTCTATAGCCATTGATGTGCCTTTTAAATATTGTAACTGTACCAGCCTCCACTTCTTCTGGGAGCTTGTTCCATGCATACATCACCCTCTGTGCGAAAATGTTGCCTCTTAGGTCCCTTTTAAATCTTTCTCCTCTCACCTTAAACCTATGCCCTCTAGTTTTGGACTCCCCCACCCTGGGGAAAAGACCTTGTCTATTTGCCCTATCCACGCCCCTCATAATTTTATAAACCTCTACAAGGTCACCCCTCAGCCTCTGATGCTCCAGGGAAAATAGCCCCAGGCTATTCAGTCTCTCCATATCGCTGAAACCCTCCAACCCTGGCTACATCCTTGGAAATCTTTTCTGAACCCTTTCAAGTTTCACAACATCCTTCTTATAGCAGGGAAACCAGAATTTCACTCAGTATTCCAAAACTGACCTAACCAATGTCCTGTACAGCTGCAACATGACCTCCCAACTCCTATACTCAATGTACTGACCAATAAAAGCAAACATACCGTTGCCTTCTTCAGTATCCTATCCACCTGCGACTCCACTTTCAAGGAACTATGAACCAGCACTCCATGGCCTTTTTGTTCAGCAATACTCCCCAGGACCTTACCATTAAGTGTATAAGTCCTGCCCTGATTTGCGTTTCCAAAATGCAGCACCTCACATTTATCTAAATTAAACTCCATCTGCCACTCCTTGGCCCATTGGCCCATCTGATCATGATCCCGTTGTACTTTGAGGTCACCTTCTTTGTTGTCCACTACACCTCCAATTTTGATGTCATGTACAAACTTACTAACTACACCTACTATGCTCACATCCAAATCATTTATATAAATGACGAAAAACAGGGGACCCAGAACCGAATCTTGTAGCACACCATTGGTCACAGGTGTCCGGTCTGAAAAGCAACCCTCCACCACCACTCTCTGTCTTTTATCTTCGAGCCAGTTCTGTATCCAAATGACTACTTCTCCCTCTATTCCATTTGATCTAACCTTGCTAACCCATCTACCATGAGGAACTTTTTGTCGAACACCTTACTGAAGTCCATATACATCACATTCACCGCTGTACCCTCATCAATCCTCTTTGTTACTTCTTCAAAAAACTCAATCAAGTTAGTGAGACATGATTTCCCACACACAAAGCTGACTATCCTTAATCAGTGTTTGCCTTTCCAAATACGTCTCAATCCTGTTCCTTAGGATACCCTCCAACAACTTGTCCACCACCAATGTCAGACTCACGTGTGGTTATTGATGATACAAATATCTCAGCAGGAGGACCAGCAATCACTTCCCTAACTTCCCACAGAGTTCACCTGATCAGGTCCTGGGGATTTATCCCACTTTGTGCATTGTACGATGTCCAGCACCTCCTCCTCTGTAACACAGACATTTTTCAAGATGCCACAATTTATTTCTCCACGTTCTACATCTTCCATATCCTCCTTCACAGCAAACACTGATGAAAAATACTCATTTAGTATCTCCACCATCTGCTGTGATTCCACGCATAGGCAGCCTTGCTGATCTTTAACAGGTCCTATTCTTATGATTTTAAAATATTCAGGACTTGAGGGCTATGAGGATCCAGTCTGAAAGATTTATTGAAGCCTGGGACAGATTAGCCATGATCCTATAGAATTGTGGGTCACATTTGAGGGTTGAATGACCTACTCATGCACCTATTTCCTATGTTTTTATGTTTCTACAGGTACTCCCATTTATCTGGCAGCCAGTGGTCATTTTCCCGTAATGGAGATCCTTATCTGATTTCATTTCTTTAGCAGAGTTTATGTGATCATGTTTAATTAAAAATGTGAGAATAAAGCCTTAAAACGATGCACTGAAAAGGACACTTATAATAATCACCCATATGTCTGTTTCCATATGTTGTTTCTCAATAAACAGGCCAAGGCATTCACGTCAACATCTCTCTCCAAGATGGGAGTTGCCCGTTGTGATGGGTAATGGGGGTCTGGCAGTTGTTCTTTGAGTTAGCTTCTAGTGCCATTGTTTCCACATGTTCCCTGGAAATATCTCTCTATTCCTATCATCCAGGAAACAACCCGAGATAGAAATGGAAATGAAAAGGTCATTATTGCTCATCATGCTTATCAATTCCTTCATCATCTTCAGCGCAAGTCTCGGATACCCTTCAGCTGGGAGGGTATATTCAGCAAACCAGGAGTATTTTCACGAGGTCAAATACTAATGAGCAAGAGGGTCTGGTCTGAAAGTATTGGGTGAGTTGCATTTGAATAATCCATTAGTGAGAAACCTGGGGTTCCAAATCTCAGGAATGTGGTTGCTGACACACCCTCAGGACAGTAATTCTGCATTTACGTTAGCCAACACTGTGAGTTCTCACTGTATTGGCTATTAGTTGTTGGGGTGGCGAAGATGCCTCAGGAAACACCCACCATAATATTTGCACCAGCTTCTTATGCTGTTATCTCTGCTCACTGCACCTCTATGTTTTCTGACATTAAAATGTCAATGGATAAATCAGAAAGTCTGGAACCAGCTCCCTGAAACTGATTTGTCTCCTCCACCTCTGCAGCTCCTTTCTCAATCATTGTTGCTCATTTCTAACCTCCCCATTCACAGAAAAATGTATGTTTGTTTATTCAGCTGCAGGAGAAATCAATTTGCCCTTTGTTTAATCATTTGTGGGACGTGGGTGTCACTGGAAATGTGGTGGGGCAGATTCAATTGGGACTTTCAAGAGGGCATTGGGATGATAATTCAGATATAAATAATGTGTAAGGCTATGGGGAAAAGATGTATAATTGGCACATTGTAGTGATGCTCATTTAACGAGCCAGTTTAGGCACCCTGAGCCAAATGACTTCCTTCTGTAAAGTTATGTTTCTGTGATTCTGTGATTTAGTGAATTTTCTCTCTGCCATCTTACGTTCACCGTATTGCTGCTACTTTCTAACCTCTTTCTACCAACCTCTCCCACTCTCACTATTGCCTACAACATCTTCAGTCACTTACTCTCACCCACCCCAGCCTCCAACGCCATTTACACTGCATGCCTTCTGCACTGCCTCCACATTCTGGTCACCACACCACATTTTTCAACCTGCACCAGGGCAAGAAGAGGCAAAAGCGGGTGATGAGGGGCCTGAAATTTGGTTCTTCACCCCTTTGAAAAGATGGACTGTGACCCTATCCTCACTGAGCAGCTGACTGTATGTGCCCAAGCCCCTGGACTGACATTGGAAGCTTCCCTTGACTTCTGTACCTGGATGGCCTGACTGAAAGGTGTCTTCCTTGACCGGACTGAGGACCTACCTCCCTTAGAATCTGAGGCATGGCCATTTGGTTAAAGCAATATGATATGTTTGCTGCTGATACATGGTGCAAGTATGATATCGACGTAGCACAGCGCCAAACAGCAACATGTTCACCCACTCGACTGATGGCTGTGAACAACCAAGACAAGCGTCCTGGCTTTGTGCCTGTGTTAAAGGCAAGGCAAGATATAAGCCTTTTAATGGTAATGTGCAAGTAGGCAAGGCAAGGCAGGGACATTGTGAAGGTTCACATGGACTCAAAGCAAGTGACAGCTAAGAGAGCAATGGCCCTAAGATGCAGGCAAGTCCAATCTGTGAGCTGGGTGCTTGTCCAAGTGTGCCCAAGGTCCGTGAAGCAACCACTGCAATAGTAAGAGCCAGTGTGCACACTAGTGCAACATTCAGTGCAGAAGACTACTGTGATTGGATCCAAGATGCGTCATGAAAGTGCAATGAATCTGCTACTTATCAAATACCAATAACCACTGATGTAGGGTGTGTGCAGTTCCAGTTCATGGAGCACACCCTGAGACAGTGTTGCTGGATGTTCAGGATGAATGTCTGGAGGATCAAGGGGGAGCTAGAGTTGCCATGTACCTAACCTGAGTTTCATATTAGGAGCTTGTGGCGTCTAGTTTCTAAACAAGGGATGGTATAATGGGAACTTGCATATTACTGAGCCAAAATTATTGAATAATGAGGGTTATAGAGTCTTGGCTGTAGAGTTATGGAATCATACAGCACAGAAACAGATCCTTCAGTCCAACTCGTCCACGCTGACCCAGATATCCTAAATTAATCTAGTCCCATTTGCCAGCATTTGGCCCATATCCCTCTAAACCCTTCCTATTCATGAACCCATCCATGTGCCTTTTAAATGTATCCACCTCCATAGACCTAACACTCTCTACACGAAAACATTGCCTCTCAGGCTCCTTTTAAACTTTTCCCCTCTCACTTATGCCTTCTGCGTTTTGGACTCCCCTACCCTGGGAAAAAGACCTTGATTATGCACCCCATCTATGCTCCTTATGATTTGATTAATCACTATAAGGTCACCCCCCCAAGCCTCCAATGTTCCAGGGATAAAAGCACCAGCCTATCCACCCTCTCCCTAAAGCTCAAATGCCCCAATCCCAGCAACATCTGTGTAAATCTTTTCTGCACCCTTTCAAGTTTAACAACGTCTTTCCTATAATAGGGGAACCAGAATTGAATGCAGTATTCTAAAAATGGCCTCACCAATGTCCTGTATACCCGCAACATGATGTTCCAACTCCTATATTCATTGCACTAACTGATGAAGGCAAGCATGCCAAATGCCTTCTTCACCACCCTGTTCACCTGCGACTCCACTTTCAAAGAATTATGTGCCTGCACTCCTCGGTCTCTTTGTTCAACAACACTGCTCAGGGGCTTATCATTAATTGTATAAGTCTGCCCTGGTTTGCCTTACCAAAATGCAGCATCTCACATTTATCTGAATTAAACTCCATCTGTCACTCCTCGGCCCATGGGTCCATCTGATCAAGATCCCATTGTCTTCTGAGATAACCTTCTTCACTGTCCACCACACCTCCAATTTTGGTGTCATCTGCAAACTTAACTAACCATATTTCCTATATTCACATCCAAATCATTTCTATAAATGATGAAAAGCAGTGGATGCAGCACTGATCTTTGTGGCACACTGCTGGTCATAGGCCTCCAGTCTCAAAAACAACCTTCTACCACCACCTTCTGTCTCTTACCTTCAAGCCAATTTTGAATCCAATTGGCTAGCTCCTCTTGGATTCTATGCGATCTAACCTTGCTAACCAGTCTACCATGTGAAACCTTGTTGCATGCCTTACTGTTCCGCCTTCATCAATCTTCTTTGTCACCTCTTCAAAAAACTCTATCAAGTTTGTGGGACACAGTTTCCTGTGCACAAAGCCATGTTGACTATCCCTAATCAGTCCTGCCATTCCAAATGCATGTAAATCCTGTCCCTCAGAATCCCCTCCAGCAACTAAGTTATCATTGATGTCAGACTCACTGGTCTATAGTTCCCTGGCTTTTCCTTACCACATTTCTTAAATAATGGCACCACATTAACGACTCTCCAGTCTTCCGGTACCTCAACCATGGGTGTTGATGATGCAAATATAATAGTCATAATCCTCACTAATAGGCCACTCATCATTCACTGGGGAGAATCTCATCTCATTGTCCAAGACAAGGTTGGAAAATGGAACTTGTCGGTCTCAACATCAAGAAGGGTTTCATTCAATATCTCACCGAGTTTCTGCAAATTAATCTCCCCGGGTGTAATTGTGGCAATTTGTTCTATTTCAGACACATTTGTTTTCCTTTGAAAATTAGATCTCTTGAGATATTGAGGTCATCAATATTTGGCCAAGGAACATCTGTGTGCATCTGGTAACTATGTCATCATCTCAGGCTACCCTTCTATGAAAGTTTTGCATTATGTCTGTCTGTAATTGAAGTTGGTCACATTTATGCTGACCGAAATGCAATAGAATCAATTTTGAGAACGGCTTCCACTTCGATGTCCATGCAGGCCATTTGTAGATGCTGTGGAATGTCTGCATCCTGACAACTGCTCAATACATCTGAGGTGACATTTTTGGTACCAGGTTTGTAGCAGATGTTGAAGTTGGACCCAGTGACTTTAATGGGAGTCATTGTAGTGAAGGTGATGCACTATTCAGGTTTGCACCAAGTCATTCTCCAATTGCTTGTAATTGGTTTATATGGTGAGAAGCTTATAGATACATAGAATATAGGGGATTGAATAGATCATTTGACCCTTCAAGCCTGATCCACCATTCAATATGATCATGCCTAATCATTCAACTCAGTACCCTGTTCCCGTTTTCTGCCCATACCCTTTGATCCTTTTTGTCCTAAAAACTATCAACAGCTTTCTTAAAAGTCTTCATTGTCTTGGCCTCAAAAATTACTGGTGGCAGAGAATTCCACAGACTGACCACTCTCTGGATGAAGGAATTCCTTCTTGTCTCTGTCCTAAGAAGACTACACTTTATCCTAAGACTGTGACCCCTGGTTCTGGACTCCCTCATCATCGAGAACATCCTTCCTGCACCTACCCTAGCTAATTCTGTTAAAATGTTGCAGATTTCTATGAAGTCATCCCACATTCTTCTAAATTCTAGTGAACATAGTTCTAATCGATCCAGTCTGTTTGCTATACATTAGTCCTGCCATTCCAGGAATCAGAGTAGTAAATCTCCTTTGCATTCCATCAATAGACAGAACATCCTTAATATGTCATAAGGAGACCCCAAACTGCACACAATACTGCACATCAACCCCTGTACAGTTGCAGCAAGATATTCAGCTCCTGTACTTGAATCCAGGCAGATAGATGGAGAATCTTGTGATCTCAATGCCAAAGCAAGTGTTTCATGCTCTATATTGGAGTAATTGGACAGTGCTTGAAGTAAGCTTTGTGATCCTAATGTAATTGGTTTGCCATTTTGCATGATGCACGCTCATCGACTTTCCAGGTAGTGTTGACTTCTCGGAATGTCTATATCCTTCAGTCATAGTACTGCAGGGTGCAAGTTTCTGCTGACAACACTTATTGGAGAGCTCAAACATATTTTGACTACCCTCCCACCATAACTATGGTACATCTTTCTTTTGGAGCACCCTCACTGATGATACTTCACCAGAAAACTTCAGAATATATGGTGCCAAGAAGTTGAAGAATCCAAGGTCTTATTTATCTTGTGAGATGGAAATTTGTCTTACAACTTTGGCCTTGCCTCGGTCAGATTGATTTTGCAACCTAACTCTATAGAGCCCAAACAATGATCAGACATGCATTCACCTGGCAATTCTTCCTGTTGAAGAAAAGCCTTTTGTGGGAAGTTACCACCATCAGTAAATGAAAATTCCAATCAGGATCTTCTTTGGTTTTTCCCATTGCAACTAAATTGTCAGTAATCTATATTGTTTTGGACCAGACTAAACCCCCTGCAAAAATATCAAGGAGATAGCCTAGACCCTAACTTTTCTCTTAATCAAAGGCAAGTGTAAGGTGCTGTGTTCCAGATGTACTTTGATTGGTCACACTGCTTAACTTTAAGCAAAACACGCTTTATTCTTACCCCCAGTTAAAGTACAAAAGAAAAAATAGTTGGTATAACTTTAAATTTATTGGAAAACTTAATAGAATAATAGATTATTTAACAACTAAACAGCAAAGTCCCAATATAGTAACATCCCATAAGCACACCCTTGGCAAAGGCAAATTCAGTAAAATAGATTGTCTCACATGCAATTCTAGCAGCAGGAAGGGAACGCCAGATTTTAGCTATAACAAAGAGAGGAAAAACAGCTTTCACATCCTGATTCAAGATGCCAGCGACAATTGCTGAAAGCTAAAACTAAAAATCCTGTTTCTATGGGAGCTTAACCTCACCCATTCAGGCTCCTTTTATTGTTCCAACTTTAAAAACAAAACCATGGCCTCACAAGTTGTTTACTTTATTGGCTTTGAGCAGACTGCTCATTACCTCTGTTTCAACCTTTCTTCATAGAAAAAAGGACAAAATATACCTCTTAAAGCCGTAGTAATATTACAATGTGCCTCCAGTCATACTTTCTGTAATACCTTCCATATACTGCAGGAACTGATACTGGCTTATATATAAACCAAAAAGTAGTCCCTGGGAGCATCTATTTTCTAAATGATGTTGTGACGATAGTGACTTATTGATATTCTTTAGCTAGGTTTCTTTTGTCCAAAATCCATGTGGCTTGGAGAAGTATTTAGCTCCTATAAACTTGTGATTCATTTCCTCTAGAGTTGGAATCTTATGCTGGTTCTTTTTAATGAGAGGTTTAGATATTTCAGATCTAGGCATACTTGTTTTGAATGTCCACACTAGTCCGTATGCTAATGCACACAACAAAAGATGCTAATACATCTATGTCATTCAATCACACTTCAGCCTTTATTGTATATGAACATTGCACTTTCTGGGAGGGTCAGTTGATGGAATTGTAGCTTCTCTCAGGTGCAATACAGCAACAGCGTTGCAACTTCTTGTGATATCACACTTGTCTGGGCATTTTTTGTAAATCATGGATTGACTCAATATGAGCATTCATAATCTCTTCTGCTTTTATTGGCACCTTGGTGTTATCTTGGATATTAAGAATTTTGAGACCCGTATCCATTGATCATCCATCCATTGGTGGGTGGTGGGTTCCTTGAGCCTATCAATTAAAATAATTGTAGTTTCCACACTGAATTGCCGCAGCTGCCTTTAGTTGTTAATATGCTTAAGGAATGGGCGACTAATTGTATGCAGTTAGTTTTGTGGTTGTTGGTTGTAACATAGATTTACAACAATCAAGGTAAAGTTCCTTGAGAATTGGACTGGTTGGATATTTGCACTAGCTCCCTTGTTTTTTTGGCGTGGGTTGGCCAGTGTTTGGACATTTAATATTGATAGTAGTGAAAGCTTCTCATCGCCTGAATTCAACCACACTATGAAATATTCACAATGTGGAAAGCCTGTTCATCCTCTGGTTGGGAGTTGTTCCACTCTGGGTCTTGTTTTGGGTCTATCGTGCCAAAAGTTCTATGTATCAGCTTGTACTCATGCAGTTCACTGGCCTAATTATTGTTGTTGTTCCCACAATTTTTTCTCTCTTCTTTTGCTGCCATCTTGTAGCAACTTCTGGTCACCTCTTTGGAAACAGATTTTCAACAAAGGCATTGCTGTGACAATGGATCATAACCCCAGATTACTTTAGACATATTGAATTTTTAATTGCAGTATTTGTTTTTAACAAGTTAGCATTCATCCAAAAGATGATGGTGTATGTAAGTTTGTTGATTTTGTGGCAAAGTTCAGAGAGGAACTATAGAGTGTTAGTCCTGAAAAGGTGCCATGGAAATTTCAAACAGCAACTCTCAAAAGGAGAGAATGAGGGGCTGACTACCCATCTCAGCATTTCCTATGGATTGTATCCTAAACTACAAACATACCTGTGTTTTACTTTTCCAGGGATATACAAAAAGGGGCATAAAACCCAATTGCACCCTCTAGTTGCAGAGGGTACTTGTGGAAGAGTATTTTTCAGGCTGGAGGTCCATGACTAGTGGTGTTCCTCAGGGATCCGTACTGGGATCTCTGCTGTTTCTGATGTATATAAATGACTTGAATAAAAATGTAGATGGGTGGATTAATAAGTTTGCAGAGGATACAAAAATCGGTGGAGTTATGGATAGTGTAGAAGGTTGTCAAAGGATACAGCGGAATATAGATCAGTTGCAGATATGGGCGGAGAAATGGCAGATGGAGTGTAATCTGGGTAAGTGTGAGGTGCTGCATTTTGGATGATCAGATGTTAAGGAAAAATATACAGTTAATGGCAGGACTCTGAACAGCATTGACATACAGAAGGATCTTGGGGTTCAAGTCCATACCTCCCTGAAAGTGGCCATGCAAGTAGATAGGGTGGTAGAGAAGGTGTATGGCATGCTTGCCTTTATTGGTGGGGGAACTGAGTACAAGAGTTAGGATACCATGATGCAGCTTCATTAGACTTTAGTTAGGCCACACTTAGTATGTTGTGTTCAATTCTGATTGCCACATTACAGGAAGGATGTGAAGGCTTTGGAGAGGGTGCAGAAGATGTTTACCAGGATGTTGCCTGAATTAGAGGGTATGAGTTATAAGGAGAGGCTAGAAAAACTTGGATTGTTTTCTCTTGAGCAGTGGAGGCTGAGGGGAAACTTGATAGAAGTCTATAAAATTATAAGATGCATAGATAGGGGACGGCCAGAATCTTTTTCCCAGGTTAAAATGTCTAATTCTAGGGGGCATGCATTTAAGGTAAGAGGGGGAAAGCCCAAAGGAGATGTGAGGAGCAAGTTTTAAACAGAGAGTGGTAGGAGTCTGGAACACACTGCCAGGGGTGGTGGTGGAGGCAGATACTATAGGGGCATTTAAGGTACTTTTAGATAAGCACATGGATATGCAAGAAATGGAGGAATATGGACCAAGGGCAGGCAGAAGGGATTAGTTTCATTTGGCATCATGCTCAGCACAATATCGTAGGCTAAAGGGCCTGTTCCTGTGCTGTAGTTCTACGTTCTGTGTTCTAGTCTGCATATGTTAGTGGACTAATGTATTAATGTAGATTAATGTGCTATGAAGGTCAAAGCTTAAAGATAGCCATTAGACAACCTTCTGCTGCAGATAAAGAAAAATTCTCTCTCACATTTAGTGCTGGAAGCCAAGTAAGCCAGTGAAATCACCATCAGAAGGGAAGCAGGACCAAAGAATGTCAGCTAATTTGCTGAACCTGAAATCAAAATCAACTGCTTCACTATCAACATCTGTTTTACAATTATGATCTGACTTAACAATTACAATGCTCCACCATCTATTCTTCATGGAACCCAAAAACTGATTTATATATCATTTTAACTGCTATCTTCTTTATTCAACTCACATTTCTAATCATGTGAGTCATAGTTTATCATCTTTTCTTGCATTTAGTAGCTAATGAACATACCCTTTCTTTAACTCAAGAAAGCTTGGGTAATCTGACTCCTTTTAAAACATCAGAACATCTGGATTGGTGAAAGGTTCCCTCAAGAGAAGGGATCCTTTTCAAATTAATCTTGAGGACCAAATGAAAGATGGGTTGAATGAAGAAGGAACCAATTCATCTCTCTGGGAGCATAACTACAAAGGGATATCCTATTTGGGATTATTAATAATTTGGGAATTTGGCTCAGGAATTGATCATAATAGTGAGCCCATTATTCTGTTGCATTACCCACCTGAACAGATCTTGGAATGTAGTCCAGCTTTACAAGAATGTGATAGTGCATAAACAGCAAGGAAGCTGTGCGATAAATTCTATCTGTTGTGCCATTTGTGTTTGCTGTGTTAGCTGGACAGCTGGTTTGTGATGCAGAGTGATGCCAACAGTTTGGGTTCAATTCCTATATGAGTTGAACTGATGAAGAAGGTCTCAACTTTGTATCTCACCTGAGCTGATGATCCTCAGGTTACACTCACTACCAGTTATCTCTCTCTATCTAATAAGGGAGTGAAGCTGTGGTAACGTTACCGTTTCTAATAGTGTAATGTTTGCTGAAATAACTGCACAGAGGCCGGTGTCCCATCACCAAATCACCCTGTATTTACGAGTGCACAGTACACGTGCTGTGGCCAGCCAGCTCGGAGTCAATCCCACAACTGAGGAGATTCTAACCTCCTGGTTATATTGGTCAACCAAGGCTTTCCTGATTGGGATTGTTAACCTGGGCCAATCAAGAATCTCATAGTCAATGAGGTCCACCTGGTTCCAATCACTACATCTCTCCCCACTAAGTCCCGGGATGTAGGCCTGGTCTTTCACTTGTAACTTCTTGCCAGCATCTTCATCTTGGAAACTTTTGAATGACCCTGTTGGAGTTAGGCCAGTATCTGGCGGTGACCTTTACTAGGGACAATCACCTTTGCTCTCTCACAGTAATATACCATCCTCTACGGTGATCTGGTCTCGCTGGGTCCAAAATGGTTTCAATCCTGGTTGTGATGGCCCTTCTGTTTGCCCCATTACCACCAGCTGTTTTAGTCTTACTAGGACAGGATCTTTGTGTCCACAGTCAGATATTCTCTGCAGTGACTGGAAAGGTGTCCAGGAAGTTTAAAACCAAAATAGAATCTTCCAGGGGAGGCGCCACTGGTGGTGTATCTGCCACTGGGAGGCAGCTCAAGGCACGTGCATTATCCACTTGGCTTCCTGGATGGTGATCTAACTTGTACGCATTGAGAATAAGGGCCCATCACCGAATTCTACCGGAACCTATGGGCAGCACTGCCTTGTCTTCCTTCAGTAGCCCTAACAGGGGTTTGTGATCTGTTACGATGACAAATTCTCATCTGTAAAGATATTGGTGGAACTTCCTCACACCACATACAACCACTAAACTTTCTTTCTCTATCTGGGCATATTTGCATTCGGCATCAGCCAAAATCCAGGAAGCATACGCTATGGGGCATTCTTCTCCATTGGGCCACCGGTGAGCCAATACTACCCCGATACCCTACAGGGAGGTATCGCATGTCAGCATTTCCTCTCACATTGGATCGTAATGCACCAACACTTTAGATGGTGATAGCTGCTTTTTCACTTCCCTAAAGGCTGCTTCTTGGCTACATAACCATTTCCCAGGCTGACCTTTTTCAAAAGCAGGTGTAAGGGTGTGAAGATGGAGGCCAGGTTACGTATGAATTTTCTGTAATAATTCCCCAGCCCAAGGAAAGACCTAAGCTCCGATACAGACATGGAAGCCAGGGCTCCTTTGATCGCCCTCACTTTCTCTTCCGACGGGTGTAATCTGGTTTTTTCTGTAACCCAGTAGGTCACTTGGGGTGCCTGGAACATACATTTTTCCCATCTAAGGTGTATGTCTAACTGGGAGAAATGTTTAAGCACTATGTCCAAGTTCCCCAAGTGCTCTTTATTGGTCTCCCCTGTTATTAGTACATCATCCAGATAAACTGCAACCTGGGATAGCCCTTGAAAACTGTTCTCCATGGACCACTGGAAAAGGGCGCAGGCTGATGATACCCCAAATGGCAGTCTATATATTGATGCAAATCCTTATGGGTATTAATTATAGCGTACTTCTCGGACACCTCATCCAATTCGCAATTGCGGGTAGATGTGACTCATGTCCAGCTTCTAAAGAACAACACCCCCACCAACTTTGCGTACAAGTCCTCTATGCGAGGGATTCAGTATATTTCCAGCTCCGAAAAGCAGTTTACCATTTGCTTAAAATCCCCACTAAGGCAATCTGAGCCATCAGGCTTCACAATCGGTACGACCGGTGCTGCCCATTCCGCAAACCGCGGCTGGTTTGATGATTCCTTCACCCTCCAGTCTCCTGATTTCTGCCTCTACTTTTGCCCACAAGGCAAATTGCACTGGGCGGGGCTTGCAAAATCTCAGAATTGCATCCTGGTCAACATATCAAGTGGCTATGGACCCTTTGATAGTCCCAATCCCTTCTTGAAAATCTCCTGGGTATTTCACTAGGACCTCACTGAGGCAGTCTCTTTCCAATCAAAAAATGTTGAGCCAATCTCGGTGAATTTTTCTCAGCCAATTTTGCCCCAGTAGGCTTGGGCCTGAGCCTTTTACTACCAACAGTAGTAACTGTACCAACTGCTTCTTACAGGAGACTGGAACCACAGTCGTACCCTTAATTTGCAATGGGTTCCCCAGTGTATGTTCTCTGTCTGGCTGTAGTCTTGTGAAAGCTTAAAGGCTGGAGTCCCGAGTGAATCTTGTTAAAGACAGACTCTGCAGCCAGATACAGCTGTGTCAGTATTGACCTCCAGGGGAACTGGGTAACCATTTAACCAAACCTTAATTTAAATCAGTTCCAACTGGGATGTCTCTAAGAAATTTAATTGTTCCAACCAACATGTAGGGGGGACTTTCCAGGGTTTGCACTCTCCTGGGTACCAGCCTACGAGTTTTCTTACTCAAGTCAGGTCTTGTAGGACTCCTTTGCTATCTCGAGTCCGCACATCAACAGCAACTACAGTGGCTTTCCAGCCCAGATCCTCAGGAACTGTTTAAACACTTGGACGAGGCTCAGATTTTTTATGGGGTTCCGCTGTGGGTTGGCCCAGGGTCCCTCTGCTCAGGAGATGCCCTGCATAAGGCTCCGTGATTGCCTACACTCAAGTGGTGTTCCCCAAGCTCAGTTGGACAGATGAGGGTGTCCACTTTCATTGGGATGCCCTGTAGTTCTCATGCTCCACTTGCTGCATTAAGCGAGCATGAGAACTGCAGGGCATCCCAATGGAAGTGGACACCCTCATCTGTCCAATGGAGCTTGGGGAACACCATTTGAGTGTAAGCAATCGCAATGCTAGCTGCAGTGCCTGTTTCAATTCTATTTGGATTTCAGCTAATAAGTGCTTCTGCATGGTTACATCATTAATCCTACCTACCAAATGGTCTCTCAGCATGCCAGTCATCTCAACCGCATTAAAAATCCTGAAGTGGATTCCCCCGGTTCTCTAACAGCTGAATAAAACTGTCAGCATCTCAGGATTAGAGGTGGTTTGGGGTCATAATATTCCTTAACCAGCTCTATCAACTCTTGGAAAGTTTCAGTGTCTGGTGCCTCTGAGAAAGTTAAGCCCCTTATAACCAAGAATGCTGCAGGTCTGCAAGCAGTCAGAAGGATTACTCGTTGTTTTTCATCTGCCACAATGTCATTTGTCTCCACATCAGTCCCAGTCTTCGACAGCAGGATCAAATGAGTCAAGCTTTCCAAATAGATGCATGATGCTAGAAATGCTTACACCAACTCCAAGATGACAGTTGCAAGCAAATATTCTTCAAGCGTGTCCTGTTTTCTCCCGTCACCACTGAAATAACTGCACAGAGGCCAGTATCCCATCACCAAGTCACCGTTTATTTATTTGTGCATAATACACTGGCTGTCACCAGCCAGCTCAGAGTCAGTCCTCAACTGAGGAAATTCTAATCTCCCTGTTTATATTGGTCAGCCAGGGCTTACCTGATTGGCCCAGGTTAACAACCCCAATCAAGAACCTCATAGTCAATGAGGTCTACCTGGTTCCAATCACTGTACTTTCAAATGCTGTTGTCTGGCTACATATATCACATATAAACTAGGAGTAGAGGTAGGCCATTCAACCCTTTGAGCCTTCTCCACCATTCAATATGACCATGGCCGATCCTCTATCTCAATGTCATATTCCCACTTTCTCCACAGACCCCTTGATGACTTTAAAATCTAAACTTATCAATCTCTTTCTTAAATATATTCAGTGACTTGGCTCCCACAGCCTTCCATGATAGAGAATTCCACAGGTTCACTTATCTTTGAATGAAATGTTTCCTCATCTCAATCTGAAATAGCCTACCTCATATCCTGAGACTATGACCACTGGCTCTAGACTACCCAACCAGGGAAAACATTCTCTCTGCAAGTAGTCTGTCTAGCCCTGTTAGAATTTTGTACATTTCAATCAAACTCCCTTGCAATCTTCTGAACTCTAGGAAAGTCAAGATCCAGTCAGGTCCAGTTAAACCAAACTCTTCTCATAGGACAGTCCTGTCAATCCTGCTATTAGCCTAGGGAAACTCTGTTGCAATTTGTCTATGGCAAGTACAGCCTTTCTTAGGTAGGGAGACCAAAACTGCACACAATACTCCAGGTGTGGTCTCACCAAGACCATATATAAAAGCAATAATTACATTCCTACTTCCTAATTGCTTGCTGCATTGTTATCTACTTTCATTGACTTGTGTGGGAGGACACACAGATCTCCAAATATATCACCAATTAATTATTGGTCTTTCTTCCTTTTTGTTTTACACAGAAGTGTATGACTTCACATTTAGTCATGCTGTACTGCATCTGCTGTGTTGTATTTGGTTCCCACATCCAGGTCATTATGGGACCCAGACACTGATGCTCGTGATACCGGCCGCCTGGGGAAAAAAAAGACCCACTTATTCCTACTACAAGGTGCAGAGCTGGATGAACACAGCAGGCCAAGCAGCATCATAGGAGCAGA
>NC_063336.1:30520039-30545104 GCF_021869965.1 Rhincodon typus
ATCCATCCCCCTATGACCCACCTAATATACACCCTCTACCTCCCTGAACACTACAGGCAATTTAGCATGGCCAATCCGCTTAACCTGCACATCTTTGGACCGTGGGAGGAAACCGGAGCACCCGGAGAAATCCACGCAGACACGGGGAGAATGTGCAAACTCCACACAGGCAGTCGCCCGAGGCTGGAATTGAACCCAGGTCCCTGGTGCTGTGAGGCAGTAGTGCTAACCACTGTGCCACCGTGTCGCCCGTCAGCCTGTCTGCTCCTATGATGCTGCTTGGCCTGCTGTGTTCATCCAGCTCTGCACCTTGTTGTCTCGGATTCTCCAGCATCTGCAGTTCCTACTACCGCTTATTCCTACTGTTTCCTGTCAATCGATTCTTGACCTATGTCAATACCTTACCACTCTCAACCCTGAGCACACTGCATCCCAATCTGCTCCTATGATGCTGCTTGGCCTGCTGTGTTCATCCAGGCCTGCACCTTGTTGTCTCGGATTCTCCAGCATCTGCAGTTCCTACTATCTCTCACCCACAGGTTCTCTGTCCGTTCAAACAGCAAGAATTTTGCCTGTCAATTCTGTGAGGCAGCCTACAGAAGTGGCAGGTTTTCTGGAAAGCATAAGAGATGACTGTGCCGAAGGAAGATGTAAAGTTTAGCATGTATCCCATATTACGTCACATGAAGCAGCCAAGCTGCACTCGTTTCCCGTACAGAGGTGAACCATCAGATCAGCTGTTATGCGTTTTGAAGAAGGAGCGAAATTAAAGTCATACACTCATTGGATCGGTTCCAAAAGACATACATTTCAAAATCACATTTGTTAACAGTTCAAGTTACCAGTCAAAATAATACTACTACTTTTAGTAAATGTTTTCATTTCCTGTCACGGACTGAGGTGGCTCAAAGTGGTGTTGACAACTCAATTTCTTACATACCGTGAATCTTATCATGAATTATCTGCTTATGTTACACGGGCTGCCCCAGGGCTTTGAACAAAGGGAAAGATGCTGTGCCTGAGATAAGAGGTGAAACAATTTTTCTTTGTAAAGGCATTGTAAGTAAACCTGCGTCTGAATATCAGGGACGATGAAATGTGTTGCACTCCACTTGCCAGCTGTTACGGTTCAATGAAAGTACCAGTTTGCATTGCCTCGGCACAAGACTGATTTGAGGGTTGGCCATAAAGCTGGCCCCGCACAATGCAGCCACAGCAGACAATGGGTAGGGTAACAGCAAGAAGTCAAGTGTATGGCAGTCTGTGTTTATTCTGTGGCTTGAAGTTAAACAAAGATGCTTACTGTTAGGAACTGTCAGTTTTCCCGTTTCATGTTCTGCTTCATATGCCACAACCAGTCGGTCACACTAGCAATCCTGAGAAGGGAGATAAAATGAAGATTTAGTATTGTGAGGGTAACTTGATTAATCACTGACTAGGAGCAAATATACACTTATTATTAAAGAAATACCTATAGGAACGAGTGCAATGACCGAAAAAAAAATGTTTAGCACTCGTTAAGAGCCTCAATATATTTTAACCGTTCTTTTTTGATATCCTCGTTTGTAGGCTCCTTCAATCTACATTTAAAATAGGAAGAGAATGCACTGGGATGACAGCTTCCAAGGCATGTCCCTGTGAGAATCTGTGCTCTTGCTCCAGTCAGTTTTCAAACCTGTCCAGAATCTTTAAATTGATACTTTTTTTTTCACTGCTGTCCACTACTTGTTCAAAGAAAACACATGGTACAATCACACTTGTCAACAATGTTAAGAAAGGGAATATGTTTGAGGGATTCTCTTGGCTTATGTCCCCCACCACGTTTCACAGCTGAGCAGCTGCCATGGTTGAGTACACAAAGGATGTCCATAAATTGGATTATTTAAAAGACAAATTGATCGCCCCTCAAAAAACAAATTACCTGAAACTTATCTCGGGGTAAGTACTCATCATTCCCAGTGCTTACTCCTACTCCAAAGTTCTCCTTTAATACAGTTCTCACAATCTACTTAGCACTTAATCATTCAGTCAAAAATGCCTTCATGCCATCTGAGAATACTTACTCACTGGCTGGATTCCACCCCCTTTTCTCAATCTCTTTTCAGCATCACCTGTGATGTATTAGGCATTCACACAAACTAAAGAGTCAGTGTCAAAATATGTAGTTTACATTTTTTAGTCTTTTATCAGTAATTACGTGCATAAGTTCAGAGTTGCCTGTTTATTGCACAAAAACAAATAAAATATTACAGTAACTGAATGTATCATTGTGTCTGTGTGTTAAGACACCCCTATTGATGTTATCCAGACTCAGCCATTCTAATCTAAATCCTGCGTCACTTTTGATCATTATTTTTCTCCACTGAGCTGGGTCTTTTATCACTGATAAAACTCCTCTGGGTTACATCAATTACATGCCTACTGACTTCCCAGTACTTCTTGCCTTTTCCTCATGGAATAATAGCCATATGTGCATGCACATATTTGTATACAATCTGGGTATTTACTTGGAAAGGGAATATTTCTCAGACTATGTGACAAAGTGCAGCAGAATTACTGAATTGTTATGGAGCAGAAGGACCCCATTTGGTCCATCATGCTTGCATGTGTTCTCTGAACATGTTGACTTTTAGCCAATCTCCTGCCTTTTCCCTGTAACCCTGCACATTGCTTCCATTTAAATAATCATTTAATGGCCTCTTGAATGCCTCAATTGAATCAGCCTCCACAACACTTCCATGCAATCTACTCCAGACTTTTAATTACTTGCTGTGTGAAAAAGTTTTTCTCATCTTGCAATTTTTGCATTCGCAAATTACTTTAAATCTGTGCTGTCTGGTTCTTAATCCTTTGATAAGTGAAAACAGTTTCTCCCTATTCACTCTGTCCAGATCCCTTGTGATTTTCAACAGTTCTGTCAGATCTCCACTTAGCCCTCTCCTCTCCAAGGAAAACCATTCCAAGTTCTTCAGTCTATCCTCATAACTGAAATCTCTCATCCTGGATCAATTGTTGTAAACTTTTTTAGCATTCTATCCAAAGCATTCACATTGTCTTGTAGAACTGCATACAATACTCCAGCTGAGCTGTAGGTAATGCTCTACGTAAATTCAGCATAACCTTTTGAACTATATGCCCTTATTTAATAAGCCTAAAATGCAGTATGTTTTATTAACTGCTGTCTCTGGCAGTTCACTCCATACATGCACCACCCTCTGCATGAAAAAGTTACCCCTCAGGTCCCTTTAGTTTTGAACTCCCCTACCCTGGGGAGAAGACTTGGCTATTCACCCTATCCATGTCCCTCATGATTTTATAAATTTCTAAAAGGTCACCCCTCAGCCCCCAACACTCCAAGGAAATAGCCCCAGTCTATCCTTCACTACCATTGCAGTATGCTGCCAGGTGTGCTTTGCAGTATCCTGAGTATTCAGCCATGTCTTGATATCATCCAGAGTGAATTGAATTGGATGAAATTTGGTGTCTGTGATGCTGGGAACCTCTGGAGGAGATGGATCATCCACTCGCATTTTAACTGAAGATGGATGCAATTGCTTCAGCCTTGTCTTTTTAGTGAAATGCTGGGTTCTTGCATCATTGGGAATAGGGATAACTTTAGAGGCTTTTTCTCCTGGTAGCTGTTTAATTGTTAACAATCATTCATGATTGGATGTGGGAGGCCTGCAGAGCTTAGATCCGATCCATTGGTTTTGAGATTATTTAACTCTGTCTATTTCAAACTGCTTCCATTGTTTGACATGAGAGTATTCATGTGTTGCTGACTCACATGGTTGACACCTCACTTTTACATATGCCAGGTGCTGCTCTTGGCATGCCCCCCTGCACTCAGGGATTAAACTGGAGTTCATCTCCTAGCTTGATGGGGGTAATAACTTTTTTTAATTCATTTGTGGGATGTGGGTTTCGCTGGCTGGCCAGCATTTCTTGCCCATCCCTAGTTGCCCTTGAGAAGGTGGTGGTGAGCTGCCTTCTTGAACCCCTGCAGTCCACCTGCTGTAGGTTGACCCAAAATGCTATTAGGGAGGGAATCCCAGGATTTTGACCCAATGACAGTGAAGGAACGGCAATATATTTCCAAGTCAGGATGGTGAGTGACTTGGAGAGGAACTTGGAGGTGATAGTGTTCCCATATATCTGCTGCCCTTGTCCTTCTAGATGGAAGTGGTTGTGGGTTTGGAAGGTGCTGTCTGAGGATCTTTAGTGAATTTCTGCAGTGCATCTTGTAGATAGTACACACTGCTGCTACTGAGCATCGGTGGTGGAGGGAGTGAATGCTTGTAGATGTAGTGCCAATCAAGCGGGGTACTTTGTCCTGGATGGTGTCAAGCTTCTTGAGTGTTGTTGGGGCTGCACTCATCCAGGCAAGTGGGGAGTATTCCATCACACTCCTGACTTGTGCCTTGTAAATGGTGGACAGGCTTTGGGGAGTCAGGAGATGAGTTACTCCCTGCAGTATTCCCAGCTTCTGGCCTGCTCTTGTAGCCACTCTGTTAATGTGGTGAGTCCAGTGAGTTTCTGGTCAATGGTAACCCCCAGGATGTAGATAGTGGGGGATTCAGTGATGGTAACACCATTGAATGTCAAGGGCCGGTAGTTAGATTATCTCTTATTGGTGATGGTAAAAAGCCTGGCATTTGTGTGGCACAAATGTCATTTGCCACTTGTCAGCCCAAGCCTGGATATTGTCCAGATCTTGTTGCATGTGAACATGGACTGCTTCAGTATCTGAGGAGTCACGAATGGTGCTGAACACTGTGCAATCATCGGCGAACATCCCCATCTCTGACCTTATGATGGAGGGAGGATCATTGATGAAGCAGCTGAAGATGGTTGGGCCTAGGAGACTACCCTGAGGAACTCCTGCAGAGATGTCCTGGAGCTGAGGTGATTGACCTTCCCCAACCATGACCATCTTCCTATGTGTCAGGTATGGCTCCAACCACCAGAGTGTTTGTCCCCTGATACCCATTGATTCCAGTTTTGCCAGGGCTCCTTGATGCCACACTCAGTTGAATGCAGCCTTGATATCAAGGGCTGTCACTCTCACCTCACCTCTGGAATTCAGCTCTTTTGTCTATGTTTGAACCAAGGCTGTAATGAGACCAGGAGCTGAGTGGCCCTGGCAGAACCCAAACTGGGCGTCACTGAGCAGGATATTGCTGAGCAGGTGCTGCTTGATTGTTGATGACACTATCCATCACTTTCCTGATGAACGAGGGGAGACTGATGGGGCGGGTTGAATTTGTCTTGCGTTTTGTGCACAGGACATACTTGGGCAATTTTCCACTTTGTCGGGTAGATACCAGTGTTGTAACTGTACTGGAACAGCTTGGCTAGGGGAGCGGCAAGTTCTGGAGCACAAGTCTTCAGTACTATTGCCGGAATGTTGTCAGGGCCGGGAGCCTTTGCAGTATCCAGTGTCTCCAGCCATTTCTTGATATCACGTGGTGTGAATCGAATTGGCTGAAGACTGGTATCTGTAATGCTGGGGACCACTGGAGGAGGCTGAGATTGATCATCCACTTGGGGATATGATAACAGTTATTATATATAATAGAGTTGGAGCTAAGCTGGATCGTGAATTTAGAGATTTCAGTTGAATACATTTCTGCTGATGATGATGGCCTAGAATGCCTAATCACTGCCAAGTCTTGAGTTGCTAGATCTGTTCAAAGTCTGGCCCATTTAGCACTGTAGTATTCTCACACAACACATGAAGGTTATCCCCAGTGTGAAGATGGGACTGTGTCTCCATAATGTCTTGGCAGTTGTCACTCTTAGCAATATTGGCATAGACAGACACATCTGCAGCAGGTAAATTGGTGAGGAGGAGGTTAAGCAGGTTTTTCCCTCTTAACAGTTGGCTCACCACCTACTGCAGACACAATCTAACAGCAATGTCCTTTAGGACTCAGATAGTTTGGTTCAACAAAGGCACTCTTGGGAATAGACCTTGAAATCCCCCACCCATTAACACCCCAGAGCTGTCTTCAGATGGTAGTTCAGTGTGACGTACTGATTCATCAGCTGAGGTGGGGAGGGGTGGTGGGAATGATGCAGTAGGTGATGATGGATTAGAATCCCAAAGTATTTATAGACAGCTTTTACTTTTAATTCTGAAATGTGTTGTTTTTAAAAGGGGGATTTGTACAGAAAAAGAAAATGTGCAGATTTATCTTCAGTGACGGTTGGGCAAAGTCCAGTGCGAGACAATGAAATGCCTCGCTTGTAAATTGTTTGGCAAATCTCAAACAGAGAATGACTTAACTACAAATATAATGAAGTGCTGATGACTTCCTGATCAACAGCAAAGGATTGCACAGAGGACAGATTAAACAATTCTCTGCAATTCCAATACTTTAATTACAGCTTTAATTACTCAATAGACGAAATGTGTTCTGTTGACATGTATTCTGTTGGGTAGTTCTATGTCAGTCTTTACAAAATGAGAACAGACCCAAACATATTATAAAATCTGGGTTAGGCTCTTGTGGTGCAGTGGTAGTATTCCTGTCTCTGGGCAAAAAGGGCGTGGTTAGCTCAGATGGCTAGTGAAATAACTGCACAGAGGCCAGTATCCCATCACCAAGTCACCCTTTATTTACTTGTGCACAGTATACTGGCTGTGGCCAGCCAGCTTGGAGTCAGCCCCCTGAACTGGGAAGATTATAATCTCCTGTTGATATTGGTCAGCCAGTGCCTCCTGATTGGCCCATGTTAACAACCCCAATCAAGGACCTTGTAGTCAATGAGGTCCACCTGGTTCCAATCACTACAGCAAGATAGATGGTTTGTGATGCCAACAGTATGGGTTCAATTCCTGCAACAGGTGAGGTTACCATGTAGGGCTCTCCTTCTCAAACTCTCCCCTCACCTGAGATGTGGTGATCCTCAGGTTAAACCAACACCAGTTGCTTCACTCTGTCTCTCTAATAAGAGAGCAGCCCTATGGTCTGGTAAGACCATGGCAACCATACCTTTACTTCCGGGTCAGAAACCTAAGGTTCAAGTACCACTTGCTCCAGAGGCATGTTGTAACATATCTGTACAGGTTGATTAATGTTATTGATTGGACCTTTATAAGAAGGGAAGTTTTTTCACTGCATAGATAGTATGGAGCATGTTAAGAAAATAAGTCAAAGGCCAAGTGCATGTATTTACTATGTTGTCAGAAATTTGACTCAAAGCAGAAATTCAGTGCAGAGGGGGAGCAGAGTCTTATAAGTCTGTAGCACAGAAAAGGACCCTTCGACCCATCGAGTCTGCACTGGTCAAAAACAACCACATAATTATACTACTCTCATTTTCATGTCCTGTAACTAGAGTTTACTGCAAAAACTCCAGAGTGAGAGGTGAATGGGAGAGGATAAAAGATGTGGAGGTCAACCAGCAGTGAGACTAATGGCAAAGTGACGCCATAAAATTCCAATGTGACATGACTGTAGGGAAAGAAGCTGATTGATGAGTAAGATTGGTGAATAATTCTAGTTTTTAAAGTATAAGTAAGGTCTTCAGTTTGTATTCGGGTCTCCAGTGTTTTCTTCTCTCTTTCTTAAAAATCTACTTGAATATTCAATTTATACTAGTGATTATTTTTCTTTTCAGTTTATGAAAACAAAACATCATTACAGTGAGGAGCAAAGAGGATGAAATCTCAAGTAATTAATTCATCAGTTAAATCAAATATGGCAGTGATGACAAGACAGGTGAAGTGTTGCTGCTCTGCAAAACATGGAAGCTGCTGGACACCATCATGATGGAGAGCGAACCCATCTGCAGTGAGTGTTTGCAGCTCAAGGAGCTTCATGTCTGAATTGTGGAGCTGGAATCTGAATTTCAACCATTTCGACACCCAAGGGAGGGGCAAAGGTATGTGCACATTTTGCTCCAGAGGGCAGTTATGCCCCTCAAATTAGGTGATTCAAAATTGGTCCGTAATCAGGGACAGGCAGGTGGGACTGCAGGTGAAGCAGATACCAAGGGGGTTACAATTTAGGGGCTCAGCCCCTGCAATTGTCCAACAGTTGCAAAGATCTTGCAAGATGTGTGCATGAGAGCGAGGACTGCAGGGTGGACGAGCAAATTAATCACAACACCTTGGTTCAGGAAACCATTCAAGTAGTGGGAGGAAATAGGAATATATTATTGGAGGAGACAACATAACAAGGGAAATAGGTGCTGTTCTCTGCAGCTATGAATGGAAGTGCCAAAGTCTCTGCTGCCAGCCCACTGTCAGGGTTAAGGATATCTGTAAGCTGGTGAAGAAATTGGAGAGGGACAGGAGGCATCCAGTTGCTCTTGTCCACATTCATACCAACAACAAATGTTAATATAGTAATGGAACACAAGCCTTATTTTTAGGTGCAAGAAGGATCTTTAAATTCATAGGAACAGGAGGAAGCCAGTCGACCCCTCTGAAGGTTCCGTCATTCAATTAGTTCATGGCTGATCTGTATATTGTTTCAATTTAGCTGCTATGGTTCTGTAATCCTTAACATGTTGGCCTAACAAAGGTCTACCCTTGTCAGCTTTGAAGTTTTCAAATGGCCAGGCTTCAACAGCTTTTTTTGGGTGTACTCAGTTCCTATTATTATTTCTATTGTTTCTATGACATCATCCCAGACAGCCTTGCTCAAATTAACTCATCAAACTCAGTCGCTCCCTTAGGTCAACGACACCCAACATCCTCCCATTGACCTTCAAATCCTTCTTTCATCAATAAACATTTGAATGCCCTTTGAACCTATTTACATTATTGACATTAAAACCTTTTTCTGGTAACTAATTCACCAAGACTATTGCTTTAGTGATCAGAAGTTGCGAAAGAAGCAAGGAGTATAATGGGAGTGAACGCTTTACATTGACATTGCTCCTGTCATTTAGAACTATTCACACTGAATCTCTGTATCTCTCCATAAACAAGTTGTGTTTGGTGAATCTATAGATGTAGTTTGTTATGAAATCCATCTGCACCTCACGAATTTCTAAGAAAAATCTTCTCTCTTCTGAAAAGGTCCAGCAGAGTAGATTCAAAAAGACTAAATGTAAAACGTCTCAGTGTACCATGAATGTAAGTGCATCTGAATGTTATTCTTGGTTTCATTCCGACATATTTCTCTTGCCTACAGAACAGTTGCAGAAACATAGCTTTCTGGACTGGATAAACAGCACAACCAGTGCCCTTTCAACCCCCATAATATCCTCAAAACGGAAGCACTCAGTTACCTTCTCCTCAGCTGATGCAAATGGGTGGTCCGCTCTAGTGACCTTATGTGCCTTTTTGGCTACACAGCTTCCTTGCTTTTTAACTTTATTCAGATGTTTCCGATATTCACCCCTCCCCTTATGCACTGAATTTATTTTATTTGCAATGCCACTGATGTATTTTCATGCACTGTGTGGTTTGGAGGTCATTGCTCTTTGTCTATCTGTTTCTTTGACGAGATATTACTGCTCCCTTTACCCAAGATACTTTTTGGCTCCTTAACTTCTTCAATATTTTTCTTTCTGATCTTCCAAAGACACTGGGCTAATTTTGCAAGATTTCCCTCCTGGCAGCATATATCAAAAATTTGGAATGCTGCTTCCTATCTTGAAAGTTCATTGGTGTGAACACTTCGTTGTTGAAGTTCCATGTGAGCAATATATGAAATTTCTTCAACTTCCAACTGGACCCATCCCAACTGGAAGTAGGGCAGTTCACATTATATAGTTGCCTAACCCTAGCATGGCCTTGGTTTACTCACTTTCATAGTTCAATGCAAATCAAGCATTAAAAACACATCTGACTGGGAACTTCCAATTAGTGAAATGAGTAGGGGGGTGGCAGGGATGAAGGTGGGTGTTGTAGAGTCTTGAGGCAAGTGTGCCATTTCAGCATCTTAAGGCCAATAGGCCCCAAATGTCCAGTATTACACCCCAATGAAGACTAGACATTCAAAATTCTGAAAAAAGTCATTCAGAATGCTGGAGGTAGGCAAATAGCCAGCCATGATAACCTGCTGCTTCTCAACTATACCACTGACTAATGAATAAAAAATGATAACATAAACCTAGGAAAATAAGATTATTGGATCATTGGAGCAGGCCATTCAGGGCCTCAAATCTGCTCCAGCTGTCTATTAGATCATGTCTGATCCACATCTTATATTGATTTTACTGTTTTGGCTTTGTACATCCTTACGGGAAAATCTAATGACCATAAGACCATAAGACATAGGAGCAGAAGTAGGCCATTCAGCCCCTTGAGTCTGCTCTGCCATTTAATAATATCATGGCTGATCTGATAATCATAGAATCCCTACAGTGTGGAAGCAAGCCATTCAGCCCATCAAGTCCACACTGACCCAAGAATAGCATCTCATCCAAACCCACTCCATTCCTATAACCCTGCATTTGCCACAGCTAATGCACCTAGCCTGCGCATCCCTGGACACAATGGGCAATTTAGCATGGCCAATCCACCTGACCTGCACATCTTTGGACTGGGGGAAAAGACTGGAGCACCCAAGGGAAACCTACACTGTCATTGGGAGAATGTGCAAACTCCACACAGACAGTTGCCTGAGGGTAGAATCAAACCTAGGTCCCTAGTGCTAATCATTGAGCCACCATGCCACCCCTCAACTCTACTTTCCTGCCTTTTCCCATCAACCTTGAGTCCCTGACTGATTAAAAAATCAATCTATCTTAGCCTTGAATATACTTAATAACCAAGCCCTCGACAGCCTTCTCTGATAAAGAATTCCACAGATTCATTAACCTTGGAAAGAGGAAATTCCTCCCCATCTCTGTATTAAAGGCACAACCCTTTACAGTAGGAGATAAATAGTTAGCTGTCTTTTATCTCCTTAACCTTTTCAAATAAAGATGTTTCATAAGCAGTTTTAAAATCATCGGGTACTAATCTAAGGATTCCTGACAGATTACCAATGCATCTTTTGTCTCTGTAGTTACTTCCTTTAAAACCCTAGACTGTCACAACTTTTCTGAAATCTACCCTGACAAATCTCCTAAGAGATTTCCTAAGTTTCAATGAGGTCACCTGTCTTCTTCTATATTTCAATGGGTATAAACTGATCTACTTAACCTGTCCTCATAAGACAATCCCTCCCATGTCTGGTAACAGCCTAGTTTTCAAAAAGGGGGTGGATTTAGCTCTTGAGGCTACAGTGATCATAGGATAATGGGAGGAGAGCAAGATTAGGGTATTAAGCTCGATAATCAACTATGAACATGTTAAATGGCTTGAGGAGCTGAATGGCCTTCTTCTGCTCCTATCTTCTATGTTTCAATGTTTCTCTGGATTGTCTCCAATGCCAGTATAAGTTTTCTTAGGTAAGTTTGTAATACTCCAGTTGCAATCTGAGGAACATCTTGTATAGTTTTAGCAAAACCTCTGTTTGCCTTCCCTATTACCCATTGAATTTGGATGCTAGATTTTTGCAATTTATGGCTATAGCTTTCTGTAGTCTTTCTCCATTTAAATAATATTCAGCTTCTCTTTTCTTCATACCAAAATGCATAACCTCACATCTTCCCATATTGTTTTCCACTTGTCAGACTGTTGCCCATCACTAACCTGTCTGAAGCCATCTACAAACTTTTTATGTCAGCCTCACCATTTGTCTTTCCACCTGTTTTTGAGTCATCTGCAAACTTAGCTATACTATGTTCACTTTTCTCATTCAAGACTTGAATATATATTAAATAGTTGTGGACCCAGCACGGATCCCTGTGACAAAGTACTAGTTATAGATTGCTATCCTAAAAATGCCCACCTATCCCAACACTGTGTCTTCTATTCGTTAGTTAATCCCTTATCCATGCTAGTATACCACCTTCAATATGATGGGCTTTTATCTTGTTACGTAGCCTAGCCTTATTAAATGCCTTCTGAAAAACCAAATATATTACATTCACTGCTTCCCCTTTATCTATTCTGCTTGCTACCTTCTCAAAGAATTCCAGCAAATTTGTTGGGCATAATTTCCTCTCCAACAAACCATTCTGACTCTACTTGATTATATTGCATGTTTCTAAATACTTTGCTATTACATCTTTTATATTAAACTCCAACATTTTCCCAAGACATGTTAAACTAACTGCCCCATAATTACCTGTTCTCATCTCCTTTCCTTTTATATATAAAGGTGTTTCAAAGGCAACTTTCAAATCCTCTGGAACTTTTCCAGAACCTAAAGATTCCTGATAGATTTCTACCACTGTGCCCATTATCTGTGTAGTTACTTCCTTTAATATCCTAGGATATAACCCAACAGGTCCATGTCATGACCTCAGTTGAAAATGACTTTTGAGCACTTTATTTTGGACACTATTGTAATGCTCAGCCACTTTTTCTTCTTTTATGGGGAGGAAAATGTGCCTGGCAAAAAGTGCGGAAATCAAGCACTTGCTCTGAAATATACAGCCCGTAAGAGTTAGAAAGTGAAGCAGAGGTCAGTGAACAGAGTGATGCATACAGATCACAAAAGAATAGGGACAGTTGCTGAAAACATTTGAAGAGAAAAATTTCACTGGATGGTCAGAATACAATTCATTTTCAGCAAGAATTCCTGAGGATTTTGGTTTACCATGCTCAGTTTGGAAAGATAGTTGAAATCAGAACATTATAGGACAACATTAATACAGCCACCATGGATATATGGCAAAGGCTATGGGTCCCAACAGCATCCTGGTGCTAGTTATGAAGATTGGTGCCGAAGAACTATCCAAAACGAAGTCAACTGGCGCAGCTACAACACTGGTATCTTCCCCAACAATGTGGAGAAATTGCCCAAGTTTGTCCCACGTACAAAAAAAAGGACAAATCCAATCCAATTCAAACCATTACCGTGCTATCATTTGATTCTCACTCAACAACAAGACAATGGAAGGTGTCGTCAACAGTGCTGGCAAGCAGTGTTTATTTAAAAATAATCTGATCAACAATCCTAATCTTGGACCCACCAGGGCCATTTGCTCCCAGATCTCATTCCAGCCTTGGTCTCAACATAGAAAAATAATTAAATTCTAGAGGTGAGTTGAGATTGACTGCCTTTGGCATCAAAGCAGCATTTGACCAAGTTTGATATCAAGGACCCCGAGTAAAATTGAAATCAATCGGAACTGGGGGTAACTTTTCCACTCTTTGGCATTGTACCTAGCTAAATGGAAGTTCATTACACTTGCTTGGAGGCCATTCATCTCAGCTCCAGGACATCACTGCAGGCAACCTCAATGACCGTCCTCAGCCCCAACATCTCAAACTGTTCTATCTCTGGCTTTCCCTCCATCAAAAGGACAAACTTGATAATAAATGCAGTGTTCAGTTCCATTCCCAGTGTAACAAAATTATCATAAGGTGACTTTAGTCTTCATATAGATTGGGTATATAAACTTGGCAAGGGTAGCTTTGAGGACAATTTTATAGAGTGCAATTGGGGCATTTTATCAGAATAACATGTCATGGACCCCAACCAAGGAACAAGCTTTTTTCAATCTGATGAAATGCAAAGAGACGGGATTAATCAATGATCCCATCTTTTAGGTGCCTCAATAAAATAGTTATCTTGGCATCATAGAATTTCACACAGAGTTTGAGGGTGAGAAAATTGAATCAGAAATTAGTGTCTTAACTGCAATAACAAAGCTACTTAGATAGAGTTAACTAAAGTGGACTGAGGAAATAGATTAAAATGGTAAATTAGGAGCAGCATGCATTTTAGGAAATATTTCATAAATTTCAAAAGATACATTCAAATATTGCTAAGAAAAGATGCATTTTGTTGAAGCTTTTTAATAATGCTCAAGTTCTGTGCTAGTAAACAGCTAAAAGGTAACTTCCATTGAGTAAAAAGGGAATACAAAGAAGGATGACCTATCCATGGCAGTCTAATGAAATTAAGAATGGCATTAACTTATAAGAAAAAAAAGTGTACAGATTAGTATTAGGCTGGGAAACTGGGATAATTTTAGAAAGCAGGAAAGAATTGCTGATGAAAAGGAAGAAATATTATGAGTAAACTAGGAAGAAATACAAAACAGACAGTAAGAACTTCAAGCTGTAAATATATATAAGATCCAGAGTAATTGGTTTCATAGAGAATAAGCTGGAGAACTAGTAATGGAAAATTAGGAACTGGAAGAGTCTTTGAACAAATGTTTTGCGTATGTCTTAATAATCAATGGCATTTAAAGCATCACAATACTAGTAGTCTCTTATGGCAAAGGAGGATGAATTTTAAATTACCATTAGAGGAGGAGCACTAAGCAAATTAATGGAGTAAGGCTGACAATCCCCTGGATCTGACAGCCTGCATCCCAGGACCTGAAAAATGTCAGTGCGGAGCTAATGGATGGATTGGTTATACTTTCCAAAATTCCCTAGATTTGGCCAAGGTCCCAAACAGACATGTAACGCATGTATTCAAGAAAGGAGGGAGACAAAAAGCAGGGAGCAGTAGGCCAGAGATAGTAGGAACTGCAGATGCTGGAGAATCTGAGATAACAAGGTGTAGAGCTGGATGAACACAGCAGGTCAAGCAGCATCAGAGGAGCAGGAAGGCTGATGTTTCGGGCCTAGACCCTTCTTCAGAAAAATGAGAAAAACTGTAGGCCAGTTAATCAAACATTTGTCATTGGGAAAATGCAAGAATTCATTATTAAGGATGTCATAGCAGGACGTTTGGAAAATTGTAATCATAACGCAATCAGATAGAGTCAACCTAGCTTAATGAAGGAAATCAAGCTTGAAAAATTGACTAGGATTTTTTGGGGAAGTAACTGAGGTGAATAAAAGTAAGCCAGCAGATGTAGTGTATTTGAATTAACATAAAGCATTCAAGAGGTTACTGCATAAAAGATTATTGCACAACATAAGAGTTCATTTATTGGGGATAATACATTAGCATGGATAGAGGATTGGCAAACTAACAGGAAGCAAACTGTTGGGATATATAGTTCATTTGGAGATTGGCAGAGTGGAACTAGTGAATTGGCACAGGGATCAATGCTGTGACCACAAATATTTACAATCTACAATGATGATTTGGGTGAAGGACTGAATCTATTGTAGACAACGTAGCTAACCATACACAGTTAGATGGTGAAAAAGAAGTTCTGAGGAGATACATTGGGCAGAATTTTACTGATGTCCACAAGGCATGCAGGGAGACAGTGGCACTGGTGAAAGAGTGGAGACCTACTTTGGAAATTTTCTCAGCAGTGAGCTGCAAGTTCAATCAGGTACCCATGCCAAGGAGGAGGCTGGTGGGATGGATGATAAAAGGACCTGTCAAGGGTCATTTTACAGAGCCATAGGCATTTTGCTGTTGGCACAGCATGGGGAAGCTGTCAGCTGGACGGAGATAGCTTCCCTTTAGCAATTCCTGGGCTCACAGTACTAGAGAGGATGGTATCTCTGAAACCCAGCAATGGCAACAGAGGGGTTTCACTTCTGAAATTTTCAACTTTTAATTTATCACCGAGAGGCATCTCTCCATCTTTCTCGGCAGTGCCCACCTCTCCTGGTGAAGTTACTGAGGATCCAGATCAGCTGGCCTTGTGATTAGATCAGCATATCAATGGTTTTCGTGCCATTCTAATTTAGATGCTGCGTCAATAGGTAGCTAAGTCACTGACCTGGACTCATGGTGGCAAGGGTGGGCTCGCAACTTGTTTTTTATTTCAAAATCAGGGCCCATAGTAAAATTCAGCTTGAAGTTTTTACAGAAAGATGTGGAAAGCTTAAATAAGTGGGCAAAAATTTGCAGGCAGAGTGTAATGTTGGAAATTATCCAATTTGGCACAAAGAATACAAAAGTGGATTACTAATTAAATAGAGAGAGACTGCAGAATGTTGTGGTATAAAGGGATCTGCATGTCTTTATATGTGAATCACAAAATGTTCCAAGCTGACACAGCTAGTTATTAAGAAGGCAAATAAAATGTTTGTTTATAATGCAAGGAAGACAGAGTGTATGAGTAAGGAAGTTTTGCTATAGTTGCACAGAGTACTAGTGCGACCACACGTAGGGTTGAGTTCCTTATTTAAGAAGAGATGTACTTGCATTGGACACATTTCAGAGCAAGTTCACTTAGTTTGTTCCTAAAATATCCTCAAGGGACTGTTGATTCCAGGAGTTCTCTAGCTCAGACAACTGTGAAGGCTGACCAAGTCAACATATCTAAGGTTGGGAAGGACAGATTCTGAAAATATCTAAGCATTGGGCTAAAAGTTAGTTCAGCCATAACTGTATTGAATAATGCATCGGGTGTAAGGAACTTTATGATCTACTTCTTCTTCTATTTTATATGCTCTTTATTCTTACATTTGGATACTGAAGCACTCTTCACAGGAAAGTAAGGGAGAGAAAGAAAGAGAGAGAGAACAACATTTTGTGAGGTGGTTCTCCATTGCAGTGGTTCCATACAAGCTATGGTCACCCGGTCAGGAGCCAAAGTAGACGTTGTTGTCAAGCAATCATCTCGCTTAGTTCAAAATCCATCAGCTCCATGGTCTGCTATTTGGTCTCATTTTTCTAGGGAAAAGCAACTCAAAATAAACATGATTTTTAAAACTGTAACCATACCTTTACACAGTGTCCTTTATTTAAAGCGGTATAGAACATAGAACATAGAACATAGAACATTACAGCGCAGTACAGGCCCTTCGGCCCTCGATGTTGCGCCGACCTGTGAAACCAATCTGAAGCCCATCTAACCTAAACTATTCCATTATCATCCATATGTTTATCCAATGACCATTTAAATGCCCTTAAAGTGGGCGAGTCTACTATTTTTGCAGGCAGGGCATTCCACGCCCTTACTACTCTCTGAGTAAAGAACCTACCTCTGACATCTGTCCTATATCTATCACCCCTCAATTTAAAGCTATGTCCCCTCGTGCTAGCCATCATCATCCGAGGAAAAAGGCTCCCACTGTCTACCCTATCTAATCCTCTGATCATCTGTATGTCTCTATCAAGTCACCTCTTAACCTTCTTCTCTCTAACGAAAACAGCCTCAAAACCCTCAGCCTTTCCTCATAAGACCTTCCCTCCATACCAGGCAACATCCTGGTAAATCTCCTCTGCACCCTTTCCAATGCTTCCACATCCTTCCTATAATGCGGTGACCAGAACTGTACGCAATACTCCAAGTGCGGCCACACCAGAGTTTTGTACAGCTGCAACATGACCTCATGGCTCCGAAACTCAATCCCTCTACCAATAAAACCTAACATACTGTACGCCTTCTTAACAACGCTATCAACCTGGGTGGCAACTTTCAGTGATCTATGCACATGGACACCGAGATCTTTCTGCTCATCCACACTACCAAGAATCTTACCATTAACCCAGTACTCTGTATTCCTGTTACTCCTTCCAAAGTGAATCACCTCACACTTTTCCGCATTAAACTCCATTTGCCACCTCTCAGCCCAGCTCTGCAGCTTATCTATGTCCCTCTGTAACCTGCAACATCCTTCCGCACTATCCACAACTCCACCAACTTTGGTGTCATCCGCAAATTTACTAACCCATCCTTCTACGCCCTCATCCAGGTCATTTATAAAAATGACAAACAGCAGTGGCCCCAAAACAGATCCTTGAGGTACACCACTAGTAACTGAACTCCAGGATGAACATTTCCCATCAACCACCACCCTCTGTCTTCTTACAGCTAGCCAATTTCTGATCCAAACCGCTAAATCACCCTCAATCCCATGCCTCCGTATTTTCTGCAATAGCCTACCATGGGGAACCTTATCAAACGTTTTACTGAAATCCATATACACCACATCAACTGCTTTACCCTCATCCACCTGTTTGGTCACCTTCTCAAAGGACTCAATAAGGTTTGTGAGGCACGACCTACCCTTCACAAAACCGTGTTGACTATACCTAATCAAATTATTCCTTTCTAGATGATTATAAATCCTATCTCTTATAATCCTTTCCAACACTTTACCCACAACCGAAGTAAGGCTCACTGGTCTATAATTACTAGGGTTGTCTCTACTCCCCTTCTTGAACAAGGGGACAACATTTGCTATCCTCCAGTCTTCTGGCACTATTCCTGAAGACAATGACGACATAAAGATCAAAGCCAAAGGCTCTGCAATCTCCTCTCTAGCTTCCCAGAGAATCCTAGGATAAATCCCATCCGGCCCAGGGGACTTATCTATTTTCACACCTTCCAGAATTGCTAACACCTCCTCCTTATGAACCTTAATCCCGTCTAGTCTAATAGACTGTATCTCAGTATTCTCCTCGACTACATTGTCCTTTCTCAGCTCACAATCTAAAAACAAAGGAAATAAAAAGATGTGCTCTTCAGATGCTTGCACCCTTATGAGAGATAAAACACCATTTCAAAAATGCATTTCCAACACAAGTTATTTGAGATTGAAAAATGCGACTTAAATCTATTCATCCCTGCAGTGTATTCAAGACTGAGGTAGACAGATTTTAATCAGTAAGGGAATTAAGGGAAATGGAGAAAAGACAAGAAAGTGGAGTTAGGAATTAATCAGACCACACATAATATCATTGTATGGCAGAACAGACATGATGGGCTGAATGGCCTACATCAACTCTACATCTTATGGTCCCTTCCTTATACAAGTCTTATAGAACCTCAAACACTTCTTAAATCCTTATCTTATTTCATATTTTTATATTTGGAACAAAGTTTCTGTGATCACATTACCTTCACCAGCAATGTGAACAATGTTTACACTGACTAGTTTAATCAATGGATACCATCAAACAGTCCGTCATTTTGAGATTTACATTTTCCAATGATAAGGTATTTCCCAGAAACAGACAATTTTGTTAATTCTGTGCATGTAGGCTCTTTGAAATAATTTAGACTAATAACATGCAAACTCTATATTCAAAACTTCATTTGAAGCAGAAAACAACAACTTAATTTTGTTGTGCAGGGAAGTTTTCAGTATTTAAAAATATATTCAGCTAACCTGGTTCCCAGGTTAATGCTCTTGGATCAGAGTCTTTGAATTCTTCCTGCATTTCGAACTGAAATAAATACTCCAGATTTCCTGTTTCATTAAAGTCACCCTCAAGGCCTGAATTAGAGACATTTTCCTACACATCTGACTTCTGGTCTATTAACCTGCTTTCAACTGTAGCCGCTTGTTCTGACACAATTGCTTCACTAATGTCCACTTCTTTAGATTGGAAGAAAAACCTGATTGCTTCAAGTAGCTGATCGGTATTTGTGTTAAACAACAGTGCTTCACTGAAACATCTATTATTTTGAATAATTACATCAAACTCAAATCTGTTTTTGGACTTTCTAACCTGTTCTGAACCATGTATGTACATTGTATTTCAAACAACAGCATTTAAAGTTTCTGATTCTTTTATTTTATTAAAATCAATGAAATATTTTTTCTCATCAAACCTAATATCAGTTTGGGGAATGTGAGTTTCATTTGCTTCAGGATGCAAATTCTAATTTGAGTCTGATTGAACTCGAATTTCCTGCGCCTCAAATTCAATCCTTTTTTCTATCTGAATGTAGGCCCAACTCTTCTTCATCAGAGTCACCTAATAATTTCCCCAATTCGAACTCTCCATAAAACATTCTCGGAAATGTTGATACTTCCTGGTAATAGTTTAGGAGATGTATATTGGATTTAAAAGAAGAATTTGTAGGAGGAGGCTCAACAAACAATTTTGCATTCTTTGAGATATACAAGGGCTCTCTACACCTTACTCTTCTCTCCACAGGGGGACAACTTTGTCATTTCCAGGGCACAACACAAAAGGTTTAGAACCTCTAGAATCAAGACAGAGGTAATTCAGCCATGTGGAGTTTCAAGGGAGTAAGTTTAGGTTGGATGGTCTTTACTTTAATGATAGGCGTATTATCGGTAAGACAAGTGAGTTAAGGCTGTGGCTTGAGACAAGGAATTGCGATGCTGTTGCCATCACAGAGACATGGCTGAGCAATGACAGAACTAGCAACCCAATATTCTGAGGTACAGGCTCTTCAGGCAGAAGAGGGAAGGTGAAAAAGAGGAGGTATCATTCATTAAGGTGTCAGTTACTGCAGTAAGGAGGGACAATATCTTGGGAGGGTCTTCAAATGAGGCTTTGAGAGTCTGGCTTGGAAATAGAAAGGGGACAAACACACTGCTGTGAGTGTATTATAGACCACTAAATAGTCAGTGGTCAGTAGAAGAGTAGATATATAGACTCATTCACTCAAGCGTTTAAAAACAATAATAGGGTAATTATATTAGTGGATTTTTTTTTCTTCTTTATTACTAATGGGACATGGGTGATGCTGGTTGGCCATCATTTATTGCCCATCCCTAGTTGTCCTTGGAAAGATGGTGGTGAGCTGCAGTCTTGAACCATTGTAGGATGAGCCACAATGCCCTTAAGGGAGAGAATTCCAGGATTTTGATCCAGCAACAGTGAAGGAGTGGCGATATATTTCCAAGTCAGGATGGTGAGTGGCTTGGAAGGGAACTTGCAGGTGACGGTGTTCTCATGTATCTGCTGACCTTGTCCTTTGAGATTGAAGTTTGATAGGTGCTGTCTAAGGATCTTTGGTGAATTTTAACTTCCCCATCATTAATTGACTTACTTATATAGGGTAAAGAGTTTAGAGGAAACAAATCTACTGAAATATATTCAGGGCAGCCTTTTATGTCAACATGCAGAAGGTCCAACAAGGGACAGTGCAGTGCTGAACCTAATTCTGAGGACAGGTATTCGAGGTGACAGTGAGAAAGCATTTTGGTGATAGCAATCACAATACTGTTTTAAATTTATTATTGAAAAGAAAATAAGGGTGTTGGATTGGGGAAGGCAGATTTTATTACAATAAGGCAGGATCTGACCAAAGTAGACTGGGAACAGCTACTTCTGGATAAATCTACAGCAGAGCACAGTTTCAGGGATGGGGCAGGGGTTGGTGGTGGTGGGGGGGTTGGGCTTCAAAATGGAGTTGGTAAGAGTACAGGCCCAACATGTTTCCTTGAGGGTGAAATATTGAAGCTTCAAGCCTAGGGAACACAGACTGTCTTGGACTATTCAGAACCAAATAAAAGAGAAATTCACCATAGAATCCCTACAGTGTGGAAACAGGCCCTTCAGCCCAACAAGTCCACAAAGCATCCCACCCAGACCCATTCCCCTGTAACCCACCTAATCTACACATCCCTGAACATTATGGGCAATTTAGCATGGCCAATCCATGTCCACACAGACACCCAAGAGTGGAATTGAACCAGGGTTGCTGGAGCTGCGCGGCAGCAGTGCTAGCCACTGAGCCATCGTGTGGAAAGGAAGCAAATGAACTGAGGCCCTAGGGGAGTATACAATGTGCAGGGGAATCTTTATAAACCAATCAGAGGGGGGTATGGAAAGAGGGGGTATGAAAAAAACACTGATGGGTAAGATTAGGAAGAATCCCAAGATATTTTGCCAGTGTATCAAGGGGAAGAAAATAACAAGTGAAAGAGTAGGGCCCATTAGGTACGAAAAGGGCAACCTGCATGGAGTCAGAGGATATTGGTAGGGTGTTAAACAAGTATTTCACATCCCTCTTCACTTTGGAGGAGCATGCTGGTACAGAATGTGGGAAGAGGATCTACAAAGTTCTTGGGCATTTTGATGCAGGGAGCGAGGAAGCACTGGAGGTTTTCAGAGCTTAAAATTGGAAAAATCCCTGGGTCCAGTATTCAATTTTGCTCTGCGTACTGAGGGAAGAATTTTTTTTTATTTCAAAACTTTACTTAGTTCATAAAAAATCTTAATCAACATACATGGTTGGAGCAGTACAATTCTGTATGGTCTTTATGTACAGAGAACAAATCAAACCCAAGGCATTTCTTACTAATACAAGACTATATTTACATGTACTTCAGGCATGGGGAGGGTCCAATAACTGAACTGACCCCCATTGTACTTTGGCCAAAAGACCAACGGCAGTTGCCCAAGCTTTAGAGCATCCCTCAGCACATAGTTCAAGTGATGGGGGAGGAGATTACGGAGACTCGGACCCAAATTTTTTATTCCTCTCTGGCCACAGGGGAGGTGCCAGAGGACTGGAGGACGGCTCATGTGGTTTCATTTTTCAATAAGGGCAATAAACCTGGAAATTACAGGCCAGTGAGTCTTGTATCAGTGGTAGGGAAACTTTTCGAGAAAATTCCGAAGGACAGAGCTAATGTCCACATGGAGAGGTAGGGTTTGATCAGGGATAGTCAGCATGGCTTTGTCAGAGGTGGGTCATGTCTAAAACATTTGATTGAATTTTTTGAGCAGGTGACCAGGTGTGTAGCTGAGGGTAGTGTAATTGATATAGTTGAGCAAAGCCTTTGATAAGGCCCCAGATGTGAGACTGATAAAGAATGTGAAAGCACATCGGATCCAGGGTAACTTGGCAAGTTGGATCCAAAATTGGCTTAGTGATAGAAAACAGAAGATGGTAGTAGAAGGCTGTTTGTGTGACTGGAGGCCATTGTCCAGTGGTGTTCCATAGGGATTAGTGCTAGATCCCTTACTCTTTGTAATATATATATGGGGGATGGTAAGTAAGTTTGCAGATGACACAAAGATTGACTGAGAGGTTGACAGTGAAGAAGAAGATCTTAGGTTATAGGAGGATATAGATGATTTAGTCAGACGGGTAGATCAGGGCAGATGGAATTTAATGCAGATAAATGTGAGGTGATGCACTTTGGAAGAAGTAAAAAGGCAAAGGAATGTACAATGAACGGCAAGACACTAGGAAGCTCAGAGGAACAGAGGGCCCATGGGGTACTTGTCCACAGATATCTGAAGGTGGCAGGATAGGATAATAGGGTAGTTAAGAAGGTAGAAACTCCATAGGTCTTCCATGCTTTTAGTCGATATGTTTCTCCACTTGAGGTATGTACATCTATGCAAGATTTGCTCGATTTTGTTTTGAATTCTTTGACAATTTTCGCTGCCACCTTAGTTTTTCAATTCAGCTGGGATATCACTAAGAGGATGAATGGTTTTGAATTTCTAATTCCTTTATAAAGTGGCTGAATTCTTCACTTGTGAATTAAGAGACCTTGTTGTTCATCATGATGTTGGGAACATCATAAAGACTGAAATGTGCTTTCAGGCAGTTACAATCTTACCAGTGGTTGTAATTACCAGTAATCTACAGCGTCAAGAAAATCAATTCCAGTGAGAGTGATGAGGTCTATTTCAAGCTTCAACCAGGGGATGTCATGAGTCATTCGTGGCTGTCTAGCTTATTTAGCTTGGTACTCCTTACCTGAATTGCAACCTCTGATGTGGCCTTGATCTCATTGCTGGTTAACAACATCTCTTGCCTTCCCCAGACTCAACTTAATTCTTTGGTGACTTTCATAGATGTGCTTCAGCATTTCTTCTCTCGACACTTTAGGGATAATGACTTCTTTTGTACAATTTGCCATCTCGGGCTATCAATTCATCTATGTTAGCTAATATTTCCTGGGACCACATGAAGCTCTCAAACCATCCTTTCATCACTAATTCTTTGCAATACTTGAACAATTCGGTACCCATGAGGACAGTCTCAACCAGGATCGTGGTTTCATGTCACATGACAGGAGACCCCACACACACACAAACTCACACACACACACACTTGCAGATACATTCCATTTTGTTCAAAAGCACGCAATTTATAGACTGTCAGTCAATGTGGCATTTTATAAATCCCTACTTTAGAAATAAAACCAGTCTGACTGCAAACTAAAACACAAATTCTAAACAAGGCCTCACACCTAACATGCATCATCTGACCTAAAATGTCACCTCTTCTTTACACTGATAAAACCTTTAGTTCTCTCAAGACCTTGACTTGAGGAATTCAGGGATGTACATATACATATTAATCAACTAAACCTTCTAACTGATTAAAGATTTAACAGCATCTTAGGTTTGTTTAGTATATCCTCATCAATGGTGTAAACCTTTGATCTTTTACTTATAAATTCCATGTCTAATACTACCTCTCTCACTAACACCTGAAGAAGGACTGAGGCTCTGAAAGCTGGTGTTTCCAAATAAACCTGTTGGACTATAACCTGATTTCTGACCTTGTCCACCCCAGTCCAACACCGGCACCTCCACGTCATCACATGATCTGAGCAAGACGTGCATCTGTTTGTATTCACTACCTCTGCTGATTGATTGCTTTCAGAACATGTCAAGCTGCTGATTGACTTTCGAGCTGGAAGATTCCACACACTGTCACAGAAGCCACTATTTTCTTCATAGGGAATGCTGCTCTCAACAGCATATCAGCAATGCGTGTCTGTTTCCTTTGCATGTATGTTGCATTCAAGTGAAATCTCTAACCAGAACACCATTCATTGCAGACTATTTAGAGCTGCAAGTAGCAGCTTGAGGAAAATAATTTTAAGTGTCTTACAGTGGGACTCAACTATCACTTTGCCTCTTTCCAAGTAGCTATTGATAAAAATGTTGACAAGCAAAGACAATGGCTGATCATTCTTTTGTGATCTGAGAAAAGTGTCACTCATTCGTGTTAATGCCCTGGACGCAAATGGAACTAGTTATCTTTCCTGCATTAAGGTTGTTCTAAGGCATGCGATATGCCTTGCCAAAGTCACATTGTAAGATGTCTTGATACTTTATGGCAAAGTATTCCAGCATTGGTGTTTGATTTTAGTGAATTCTGCTTCTCGTTTTTGTATATGTACCACTGCATGTTCTTCATTTTGATTTGACATAATGGTTCACACTTGGCTGAAAAATTGAGCAAGAATTTTGTTAAATAGTTGACGAATGCAACAAATCATTGCACAGCTTTTACATCTGTTGGTTGTCACATCTTTGCTACAGCTATCACCTTTTGAGGATCAGGATCATTTGCTGTCAGTACATGAGCTATGTACTCAGCTTTGCGTATCTTTAACTACAATGGCTTTCTTGCTCAGCTTCAGGTCCATTATGTGACCTCTCTCCCTAGCAGATGCACTGGAGTTTGATTTTGTCAGCAACAGCTTTTTCA
>NC_063336.1:30545604-30558066 GCF_021869965.1 Rhincodon typus
CTTGTTATCTCAGATTCTCCAGCATCTGCAGTTCCTACTATCTCTGGCAAGGTTTTAGACTTGGTTTGTCAGCAAAGTTGGCATCTTGAGTTCAGATTTTTGTTCTGGTTACCTGTACTCAAACTGAGCCACAACATAATGATGCAATTGAAAAGTGATAAGAGGGTTCTCTTCACCCTCAGTGATATAATGCAACTGAAGCTCATACTTAGGTTAATACTTTGCAGTTCAGTACCATTACTCTTTCCTTATTTAAAACAGATAAAGTGTCAGCACTTTTGTTCCATAGAGAGTTTGTAGACCAGCTTGGTTTTTGAAATAGGTTCTTCAGCAGGTTCAGTTTTAATTCTGTAATTTCCAGCATTTAGATACTTGCTCAGATTTGATGGCTTAGGCTTGGGAGAGCCTTGGTGACAATGCTGTAAGCTTGTTATCCAGAACAAAAACTGAAAGAACTGCGGGTGCTGTAAATCCGAGACTAAAAATTGAAATTGCTGGAAAAGCTCAGCAGGTCTGGTAGCATCTGTGGAAAGAAATCAGAGTTAATGTTTTGGGTCGAGTTCGGAGTTCAGTAATTTCTATTTTTGTTATGCAGAACCATAGGCTGATATTCTGGAAACATGGGCTCAAATCTCACCATGGTAGATAGTGAACTTTCAGTTTAATTAAAAGCTGGCTTAATAGTGATCAGGTAACCACAGTTAATGGTTATAAATAAGCCACCCAGTTCACTACAGTCCTGTAGGGATGGAAATTTGCCATCTTGATAGTACAGAATGTAAATATTGCTAAAAGGAGACTAGAAGTTGAAAATTTTCATCTCTTAGTCATCAGAACTAGAAACAAACTTGTAGGCAAAGACTTTGTTTTATATATAATGAGAGGAGGGTGCTGATTGGTTGGATCATAATTGCATGAAGGACAGTTAACTGTCAATCTTCATTCTCATATCAAGCCCATTTTTCAAAAAGGGCGCCATGTATGTGCAAATTCATTGTGCTTATGTAAAACAGCGTTCTGAGTATTTATTTGTGTAATTAATTGAACCCACAAATGCATTGCCCTGCAAGTCTGGCCAATGATCCCGTGTAAGTATTTAGGTGAATCAATTCAAACCTGGAGAGTTCTACCAAGGCTAACCTGGTGTCATTGAGGTAACATTTCACTGAGCTAAAAGACCAGGAGTTAGTACAATGATGTTTGCGGGTCCAGATGGCAAACATGGTGAGAAGTAATTATAGAAATGGTGTATGGATTTGTTGACATGCTTTGGTGAATGTCACTTTGGAAAGTAAACAGGCCTTGGCCATAAACATCAGTATTCTTTTCTGCATATCCTAGCAAATATGATGTGTAAAATTTATGCTTCTGTCTCATAAAATAAACAGGCAGCAAGATTTGACAATGGGACACTTTGTGAGGGTGGGTGAGAAAAACGGCAAGCAATAAATGACTTTACAGCACAATAGTGACTACATTTCAGAAGCAGTTTTTGGCTGTAAAGCTTTGTGGTGTGTCCTGAGGTTGTGACAGGTGCCACACAGATACATATCACTTTTTTAAATCCTTGGTATAAACAGCAATTGAGGTCAGTTTCTGAAGAGAGAGATCATTTTTAATTTTGTGCAAACACATCAAAAGGAATCTTCTGCAGTGTCTACCTAATTCCACCTCATCTTCATTACATAACATCCTTGATTATTGAAGGGTTGGGAATGAAGGGTTATATAGAGCAGGACAAGGAGGTAGGACCCACATCTACCTCAGTTGGAATGGGATTCTAACCATGTTCTGTTCCCATTCTTCTGAGCAACACACTAGTCACCTAGGCAACTGAGTCCCCTTCAATGCTGCTACTCATTTGAGTGAAACCAATTATACAAACAATTTGTTCACTAAAGTATTCTTTGTCAACAAGCCTTTCAGTCAGGATCATAATTTGCTGTTTCTATGGGTGACAGCTTTGCTCTCAGTTCACCATAACCTTCTCATCCCCGTGTCTGTGGTGATTCTGTAAGTGATATATGAAACCTTATGTCCAAGACCACGTAAAATAAGTAAAACCTCTTGCATTGATTTTTCTCTTCTGTGTACTTCTAATTTGTAGTTAACAGTGTAAACCACACGAATTGTTTGAGCATTTGATCTCCTGCAATGTGAAGAACTTCGAAACAGGAGAGGGCCCCTGCCCATGCAGTGAATTAATTATTTACACAGGTTTTTGTTCAACCCCTGGGCAAGGCTAAGGATTGCAGACACCAGATGTGGTCACTTCCATCCACCTGCAGCTAAGAATTCATAAGTTTTAGCACTTCATTTGCATCAATGATCTGCTCCTCATCATCACACCTCCAGGTATACAGTGCTTCATGGAGAATTATTCTGTGACTCATCTACTTACACCATCTTGCAGCCTTATTTCTCATTCTGGGAATTATATAGTCCCCACTTTTGTCTACACAACACAGGATACTTCACGTGGCAACGTTGTTGCATGTGCTTTAGTTCTGAAGGGTGAATTTTCCAAAGTGCATACAACACAGCAGGACCAAAGGAACAAAGTAAAGGGGGATTACTTTGCACCTATGCTTCCCTTATCCATTCCTTCCATAATTTCCAATCTGAGTGTAATTATTCATTTTCTATGTGAACTTCTAACTGTCAATCCATACAGTTAGTGTTCAAAAGCAATGTGCGCAGAGTGAGTGATCAAAATTCCAGTGTGCCTACGATTAATTAAATAGTTGCCGCAGCTGTTAACAAAGCAACTGTACTTCCATCAAGGAAAATTTACCTTCAGTCTGAGTACTCCAGCCTTTTGTGAAGGAAGCATCATTGGCTCAGCTATCTTAACCTTTTATGCCCATGTCATTTCCCAACTTGGACAAATTTAGGAACAGGACTGCTTGCCGTGGTAATTCCAAAGTGATTGGCTCCATTCACAACTCCTCCAATAATGAAGCAACCAATGTTGACCAACAGTACTGCATGGACAATAGTTGCAACCAGAATGATTCCATCTCCAGATATGTCTGGCCGTGTATGGAATGGAAGAACTGTTATTTGGAACTATGTGACAGACTGACATTGATACTTCTCAAAAATAAAACCTTCGGAATGCGTATCACTGGTATGGCAACTCTTTATTTCCCATCCCTACTTGCCAGTGAGAAGGTACTGATGTAGTGACCCACCTCCTAGAACTATCACAATCTACGTGATATGGTTGAAGGTAGGTAGGATGATGATAAGTGCATGCAGGTAGGGGGTAGTGGAGATTGGTCAGTGGGAAGGGTGAGTGGGAGAGAAGATGGACAGGTTGTGTCCGGTCAAGAAGGCGGGGATGAGAGGGAGGGATGGACATGGGATGAGGCCGGGGATGGAGAGATTTTAAAACTGGTGGAATCCATGTTTAGGCCATCGGGCTGTAGGCTCCTGTGGTGCAATATGAAGTGTTTCTCCTCCAGTTTGCATGTGGTGTCATTGTGACACTGGAGGAGGCCAGGATGGATATGTCACCCAGGGAGTGGGAGGGGGAGTTAAAATGGTCCAGAACTGGAAGGTGTTGTCGACTATAGTGTACAGAGTGCAGGTGCTCCGCAAATCGGGCACTGAGTCTGCGCTTGGTCTCACTGATGTAGGGGAGACCACAGCGGGAGCAATGGATACAGTAGACCAGGTTGAAGGATGTACTGGTGAATCCCTGTTGGATTTGGAAAGATTGTCTGGGCCCTTGGATGGAGATGAGGGGGGAGGTGTAGGGGAAGGTGTAGCACTTCCTGAGGTTGCAGGGAGAGGTGCCGGGTGTGGTGGGGCTAATGGGGAGTGTGGAGCAGACGAGGGAGTTGTAGAGTGAGCAGTCCCTACGAAAGGCAGATAAGGGTGGGGAGGGAAATATCTCTTTGGTGGTGAGGTCGGATTGTAGGTGGCGGAAGTGGCAGAGGATGATACGCTGGATGCAGAGGTTGGTGGGGTGATATGTGAGGACCAGGGCGGACTCTGTCAAGGACCACAACATTCCTCCTCCGTTGATTCATAATGCCCTCAACCTCATATCTTGCATTTGCTACACTTCTGCACTCAAACCCCACTCCCCTAACAAAAATAAGGACAGGCCTGAAATATCGACTTTCCTGCTTCTCTGATGCTGCCTGTCCTGCTGTGTTCCTCCAGCCCCACACTGTATTGACTCTGACTCCAGCATCTGCAGTTATTTGTATCTCCACGAACCTTTGTCACCTCTTGGACCTTGGTTTCTCCTTTTCTCTGTAGCTGACATCTTTTCACAGATCTACCCCATTTCACTTTTGCATACCTACCTTTTGACTCCTGACAGCATCAATAAGCTCATCAACAGCCTGACACAAGTTAAACTGCTTAAAGAGAAAAGAAACATATATAATCAATATATGAAACAAACACAGAATGCTGGGGAACCTCAGCAGCTCTGCCAGCATCTGTGGAGAGAGAAACAGAGTTAATGTTTCTACTCCAGTATGATTCTTCTTCAGAATTTTCTGCTACTCTTGACTGAAATCATTGCTAAAGTTAATTTGATCTGCTCCATTCCAATAATTAAATTACAGATATATTTTTAAGGCAGTCAAAGCAAGCCATCCGGGTCAAAAAATATCAATGCTAATACTACACAATTATGCAGGCCATCATCAATGCAGCACTGAATCGTTACAATTTTTAAAAATTCCTATTTATTCTGAAAGTATGTTTTAATAAAAAAGATTATCAGACTTCATGTCAGTTTAACTGGGGTGCAGTATTTCTCCTTGATGATGTTAAAATCAGTTGTAATATTATTTACTGCATCATAATGCTTAATGACTTATTTGTTAAAGAATGTTTAATCAGTTGAGTGCCATTGATAAGATAAAAAGGACCAAATTAATTCTAGTGATGATCTTACTACTTGTGCAGATCACATTCCTCTGTCTCTTTTAATTTTTACTGGTCTCTGATCTGACATCGGGTACAGTCCCTGTTAGGCTGGAGTTTGCAAAATCCTAGTTTAGGATTTTGCCCCTAGTCCAGCCCAGGTTATGTTGATACTTTAAGGGTGAGAAAGTTCTGTTGCCACATAGCCATCTGGGACCTGGGCCCCATGGCTGGGACTCAGCAGATCTATAAGTTCATGTTAAGGAAAACGCTCAAATTGTTTCATTGTGCCAGGATCTTTGAGTATTTTTCCAAAAATTACATCAGAGTTTAATTTGCAGTATTCTTTTCCCAAAAATATACTTTATTCATAATATTTCTAAAACACTATTCTAGACCAACAGAAGGAGTTAAATATATTTCTTCTCATTCCTGGAAAAGACCTTTGCTCACTAATACTTGCACACTGACATTTGAAATATATACTCCATAATTTTCTAATATTATTTTACATGCTCACAAGAAATATTTACAGATGGTCTGTAAGGCAAAGTCTATATTTGTAAGATATTTAAATTTCTAATGACCTTAAAATTATAATGATAAGCAACTCTTGATATCTACGTAGTTTTGTTAGTAACACAGGGACAGGAGAATGCTATTCCCTTTCTCAATCTGTCTGAAAATACAGCATGGAGGCCAGAATCCCATCACCAAGTCACTCTTTATTCACACATGCGCAGTACATGGACTCTAACCTCCTAGCTCATCCTGATCCCTAGAGTGAGGAGACTCCCTGAGACTCTGATTTATATCTTTCAGCCAGGACTCCCTGATTGGCCCATGTTAACAGCCCCAATCAGGGAACTCATACTTAATGAGATCTACCTGGCCAACCTCATTCCAATCTCAACACTATCCAATCAATGTACCCTGACTCTCATTAGTCACATTGATAGAACCAACAAAAGTTAAACCCAGTGCTTTTTTTTTCTGTTCTGACCTCTTGTAGCCTATGCTAGAAAAGCCCTGGCTCCTGCTTCTCCAACTCTGCATGTTTCTCATGTTCTCTTTTTGCAAATAATATGAAGGCTAAGGGTAAATGTTTCTATAAAAGATGGAGATAATGATGGTGTCATGGTAGTTTCATTGGACTCTTTAAAAAAATTAACCTATTTTTCTAATCAACCTGTTTAGAGATGTTATTACACGCCTCTGGAGCAGGTGGGACTTGAACCCAGGCCTCCCAGTCCAGGGACACTACCACTGCACCACAAGAAGTACCTAAAGTATGGAGGACATTGTCTCTGGGTACCACCCGGAGACCTAAACAAATGTTTTAGGGAAATGAGTTCAAATCCCACCATGGCAGTTGATTGAACTTTTTAAATTGAATTTATAAAGCTGGTCTAGATGAAATGAAATTATCATTGATTATCATACAAACCCATTGGTTCAGATATGATCTGTAAGGAAGAAATTTGCCCTCATTACCTGATTGGCCCACCTATAATTTCAGACCAACAGCAATGTGGTTAACTCCTCACTGTCGCCTGAAAATGGCCTACTACTCAAGGACAATCAATGATAGGCAACAAGTACTGGCCCTGTTAGCAATCTGATGAAAAAATTAAAAAAAATTAAGATTAAGAGAGCAAGGTGAAGGGATATCTCAGTCTATTAAAGATAGATGCCAATGATATGATAAAAGATATCAAAATAAACGTAGAAACGTAGGAAATAGCAGCAGCAGCAGGTCATTTGTCTCATCGGTTTTGCTCCATCATTTCATGTGCTCATGGCTGATCATCAACACAGTACCCTCTTCTGGTCTTTTTTCCCCTATTTCCTTTGATCACATTTACCCCAAGTGCTATATCCAACTCCTCTTGAAATCATATAATGATTTGGCCTCAACTGCTTTCTGATGTAGCAAATTCCACAGGCTCACCACTCTCTCCTCAGTTGTAAACAACCTACTCTGTATCCTTAGACTGTGACACCTGGTTCTGGACTCCCTGGTCATCAGGAAGTTAACAGCCGGTTTATGAAAGAATTTTCTTTCTCAGCAGAAGAGCATAAAATATTCCTGATGGAAAGGGCAAGAGAAATTAAATCTTGAGTAGGTGATCTGCGATAATATCAGCTTATGCAGCATGCTAACACTCCTGTAAAGTGCTATCATTATGTTGTAAATTCTATATGAATGAAAGTTATTGCAAACAATTCTTCTTTGTTCTGGCCAAAAATGGATAATCAGCATTTCAGGAATAAGCAGACTTTTCTCATCTTGAACCAAAGTTTCAAACACTTCTGAATTGGAATTAGAACTCTGCTTGACTCAAAATTATAACTATTTTTCACTGTGCATACTGAGAGGAAAATCATAGTACACTCCATTTAATAAAATAGCAGTTGATGTAGAGTTAATTATTGAACTGCTGAGCAAAACAATAGTGGTGTATGATATTCCAGTGGGATAAAATCTCATCTCATTAGCATTTCAGCCAGACTTTGCAGCTGTAACTCCAAAAATATGTTTTCCCGTATTAAACAATCTTTGAAATTTTCAGTTTGGGGTGCGACTTTTACTTTCTTTCTCCTCCTTTTTTCTCACTCCCCTTTTTGTGTGCTAAATGAACCCACCTGATTCCATCACAACAGCTCGAAAATGAAGTGTTAACTGGTGTAGTTTTATTGAAGGGAAACAGAGTGGAACAGCATACCTTTTTGTCAGGATGTAAAAGGCCTTGAGTCATGTGGTGATCCTTGGGGTGATGTTTTTTATTATGAGTTACAACCTGCTTACTGATGAGCTGTTAATAAAAAAAAAGTTACCCTGCTGTGGCAGTAGTTTTCTTTCCACACAGAATGTGGAGGCATTACTTTTTGAGGGAGGGGGTTGTGGTGGAGTGTGTGTGTGTGTGTGTGTGAAAGTTTATTGTTAATGCTTTGCGTGTGAATAAATCTGCTTTTAATTTGTATGCAGCATTTCTGGTTCATTCAACAACGAAAACACAATCGCCATACTTCAAAAGTCCTGCTGCCGTCAATAATAATACACAGGCTGAAGATTTTTCTTTAGGTAAAAAGAGAACGGAGAGTAATATATTGTGAAGGAAGGAAAAACAAATGCATGGGATAGATGACAAAACAGATGAAGGAAAAAAAATACAGCTAACAAAACAACTGAACGACAAAAGTTGCCAGACAACACTCACCTGCTGGTGGTTGTGTACAAACCCCTCACTTCCCATTCCCCCTCCCTGTAAAATATCTGGTGATTAGCCACAAAGTAAATGAAGAGGAAAACCAATAGGTCTTAAGTCTCAACTCATTTTAGCTGCCAGCTGGTGTTGAACATGTTCAGCAAGATGGGATAAGGGAATTGTTGGGGAGAAAAACAAGAAACAGATGGAATCTTCTGTCACTCTGCTGTTTTATTTAGAGCTGCAATTTTTTGTACATTGGCATCTGTTCACACAGGGGAGTCTATACATTTTCTCATTATTACAGTTAGACCCCAGCAATTGCACCTCTTATTTGCCAAGGAAAATTACTCAATTAACAGGGTTATGTGTTTAAATGGAATCTGTGGCTTGTACAATTAGACTTAAAAATCTAATACTTCAGCAAAGCGTGGTGTTAAAGAGGCACTGTCGTTATCGAAATCAAAGCATTTGTCTAAATGTTTTTCTGTAGTAATAAATGGGGAAAATAGTGGACTAGAAATCTGAAAGGGTGCAGAGGAGATTTACCAGGATGTTGCCTGGTATGGAGGGAAGGTCTTATGAGGAAAGACTGAGGGACTTGAGGCTGTTTTCGTTAGAGAGAAGAAGGTTAAGAGGTGACTTAATAGAGACATACAAGATGATCAAAGGATTAGATAGGGTGGACAGTGGGAGCCTTTTTCTTCGGACGGTGATGGCTAGCATGAGGGGACATAGCTTTAAATTGAGGGGTGATAGATATAGGACAGATGTCAGAAGTAGGTTCTTTACTCAGAGAGTAGTAAGGGCGTGGAATGCCCTGCCTGCAAAAGTAGTAGACTCGCCAACTTTAAGGGCATTTAAATGGTCATTGGATAAACATATGGATGATAATGGAATAGTGTAGGTTAGATGGGCTTCAGATTGGTTTCACAGGTCGGTGCAACATCGAGGGCTGACGGGCCTGTACTGTGCTGTAATGCTCTATGTTCTATGTCCTACATCAGAAACACACAGCATCTGAAACAGTAAAAGTATTTCGAGTGCAGATATATTGAAGCCTACTTCTGTGAGTTAATGGCAATGAAATTGGGGAATAAATAATCTAATAATTTACCTTTAGAGGCCTGTCCATTTAGAGTTCCAGTTTGACCCCCATTTAAGAGTTAGTTCTCCTGCTGGAGACAGCTAGAGGGCCTCATAAATAGATGACAAAATGGGGTCAACTGACATTGTCAGGACCTCAAGCTCATTTTCAGATCAATCAGAGCAATCACTTCTACCCACCAACAGTCAATGAACAGGTCAGTATGGTGCATGCATGATAGGGCGCAGGGAACTCATGCTTGTCCAGATTTGCTGTCCCAGCATTGTTTCACCTCCTGCAATTAGGCACATAACATTTTGCCATCGCTAGACTTGTGTTGCCTTTGTGGTTAAGCTGATTGCAGCCATTAATTCTTTGCATCAGGCCTCTTCCAGGCTGCAAGAAAGTAATTCAGTAATTTCAGTAATTTGTACCAGTCAATGACAATCTCCAACAACTTAACTATCTTCCCTTGGCCTTCAACATTGCTGAATTTCCACCGTCGTTATCCTGTGTATCACCACTGATCAGAAACTTAGTTGAAGCAAATGTATCAACGTAGTGGCTGTAGGAGGAGGTCAAGAGCTGGAATGTCTGTGGTGGGTACAAATTGTAAGAATTCAGTAAATAAAGACAGACAGCATTGATGGTTACTAGAGCGTCCAGTGAGCACAGCACCGACCTTTATGGTAGGCCTCTGATCACAGGCTTCCTATCCGAAAAACAACCCTCCACCAGCACCTTCTGTCTAATTAACTAATGCATTGTACTGAAACTGTTGCTTCTTAACAAACTTGATAAACTATCTGAAAATTGCTTACAAAAGGTTAACTGCCTTTATGAGCTAACTGTGATCCCAAGTCCCCAAAATTTAACAAGATATATATGCATAATGTTTCATTCTGGGAATAAGTCTATTCTAACTATCTCTAGTTAGTTCCTTCACCAAGTGTAACTCACCTCTTGACTTCCCAAAGGCTGCCCAAGATCTGTAAGGCACAGGTCAGGAATGTAATGGAATACTGTCATTTGCCTCAATGAGTACAGCTCCAACAACATTCAAGAAGCTCAATCCCACCATTCAGGACAAAGCAGCCCACATGATCAGCACCCCATCCTTTACCCAAGACATTCACTCCTGCCACCTAAGACACCTGGAGGCAGTAATGTGTAACATCTATAAGATACATCATAGCAACTCACAAACACTTACTCAACAATACCTTTGAAACTTGTGCCCTCTACCATAAAAAAGATCAAGGAAGCAGGTATACGGAAAACCTACCCCTAGTCGGTTCCTCTAGAAATCACATATCATCCTGCGTTGGAACTGTCTCTAGAAGCTGACACACTCAGAGGAAGCCTGTCCCACAGTCAGAACTTGCTGCAAGTCGGCTGCATTGGTAACAGGGGAGTTTCTGCACTTCAATGGGAGAAAGTCACACTCTCAGGCTGGTTTTATAGGTGAGGTGGTATGGATGGCATGAGGTGTGACATCTTAGGGGGAATGCTGCAGATGTGCAAAAAGGTCCCCTCCTAATTATGTGACCCCTTTCTTTCCCCCTGGTAGAACTAATAAGGTTAGATCACATGGGATCCAGGGAGAGCTAGTCATTTGAATGCAAAATTGGTTTGACAGTAGGAGACAGAGGGTGATGGTGGAGGGCTGCTATTCAGACTGGAGGCCTGTGACCTGTGGTATGCCGCAAGGATTGGTGCTGGGTCACTGTTGTTTATCATTTATATAAATGATTTGGATGAGAATATGGGAGGCATGGTTCATAAGTTTGTGAATGACACACAACTGGCGGTAAAGTGGACAGTGAAGAAGGCTATTTAAGAGTACAATGGGATCTTGATCAACTGGGCCAGTGAGCTGAGGAATGGCAGATAGATTTTAATTTAAATAAATGTGAGGTGTTGCATGTTGATAAGACAAACCAGGGCAGGACTTACACAGTTAATGGTAGGGACCTGGGAAATGTTGTCGAACAGAGAGAGAGAGAGCTAGAGGTGCAGGTACATTGTTTCTTGAAAGTGGTATTACAGGTAGACAGGGTGGTGAAGAAGACATTTCGAACGCTTGCCTTCATTGAGTACAAGAGTTGAGACTTCATGTCATGGCTGTACAAGATATCGGTCAGGCCTCATTGGAGTAATGCATACAGTTCTGGTCACCCTGCTATAAGAAGGATGCCTCCTACTGTCAAACCAATTTTGTATTCAAATGACTAGCTCTCCCTGGATCCCATGTGATCTAACCTTACTAGTTCTACCAGGGGGAAGGAAAGGGGTCACATAATTAGGAAGGATAGGCACCCTGCTATAAAAACTGGAAAAGGTGCAAAAAATATTTACAAGGATGTTACTGAGACTGGAGGGTTTGAGATATAAGGAGGAGCTGCAAAAGCTGGGACTTTTTTTCCTTGAGAATAGGTGGCTGAGGGGTGGCCTTATAGAGGTTTATAAAATCATGAGGGGCATGGATAGGGTGAATAGCCAAGGTCTTTTCTCTAGGGTGGGGGAGTCCAAAATTAGAGGGCATAGGTTTAAGGTGAGAAGGCAAAGGTTTAAAGGGACTTGAGGGGCAACATTTTCACACAGAGGATGGTGCTCATACAGAATGAGCTACCAGAGGAAAAGGTAGAGGTGACCACAATTGCAACATTTAAAAGTCATTTGGACAGGTTTGGATAGGAAAGGTTTAGAGGGATATGGGCCAAATTCTGGCAAATAAGGCTAGTTCAGTTTAGGTAACCTGGTTGGCAAGGAGGAGTTGGGCCGATCTAAATTAACGTTGTCTTTGTTTCTTAATTTAAATTGGTTTTCCTGTTGTTTTCATTTTGCTTTCTGCACATGATTTAACATTTAAATTACTCCAACTAATTCACATTTCCATCTCAGCCCCTACTCTGTTAAGTTCAGAATCCCTCTGATTGATTAAGGTATTTCATACCTACTTTCCTAGATGCATCATTTCTCTTGCTACAATGTTATCAACTTGCACTTTTAGCATTCAAACAGCTTAAGTACAGAAATGCACAAGGGCAAGTCTGACTAATTGCAGGGGCCTTTAAAAGTTCTGCCAAAAATTGTGCCTAAATCTTGTTTTGGGATTTCTTGTTGGACCCAAAGCCTCTGAAACAGCATTAGGAGCAGTCATGAGAGAAATTCCTAATGGGTCATTTAACTGCCTAGGATGAAGGGGAAATCCAAAAATCACTTAATCCCAGAGATAGTAGGAACTGCAGATGCTGGAGAATCTGAGATAACAAG
>NC_063336.1:30558566-30584543 GCF_021869965.1 Rhincodon typus
CCTCCCCCCCACCGCATCCCAAAACCAGTCCAGCTCGTCCCTGCCTCCCTAACCTGTTCTTCCTCCCACCTATCCCCTCCTCCCACCTCAAGCCGCACCTCCATCTCCTACCGACCAACCTCATCCCGCCCCCTTGACCTGTCCGTCCTCCCTGGACTGACCTATCCCCTTCCTAACTCCCTACCTACACTCACCTTTCCTGGCCCCATCCCCGCCTCTTCGACCTGTTTGTTTCCTCTCCACCTATCCTCTCCTCTATCCCTCTTCTATCCGCCTCCCACTCTCTCCCTATTTATTTCAAAACCCCCTTCCCCTCCCCCTTTTCTGATGAAGGGTCTAGGCCCGAAACGTCAGCCTCTCTGCTCCTATTTATTGCCCCATTCCTGGTTACCCTCGGGAAGGTGGTGGTGAGCTGCCTTCTGAACTGCTGCAGTCCATGTTCTGTAGGTAGTCCCACAATGCTATTAGAGAAGGATTTCCAGGAGTTTGACTCAGCGACAGTGAAGGAACAGCAATATATTTCCAAGTCAGGCTGGTGAGTGGCTTGAAGGGGAACTTGAAGGTGGTGGTGGTTCCCATGTAGCTGAGATGACTGACCTCTAACAACCATGACTATCTTCCTGTGTGCCACATATGACTCCAACCAGTGGAGAGTTTCCCTCCTGTTTTCCATTGACACAGTTTGACCAGGGGTCCTTGATTTCACTATTATAGAAGTTGTCCAATTATTAGGTTGTCTCATTGTTTACTGCACAATTAGGGAAAGCAGATGAAATCTAACAGTGGGAGCTCAGGACAGCATAGTCCATTGCACGAGAGACTAGCAATCTTTACATTGAGGCTAGTGGTCACACTGGTCAGCTCCAAGCAGTATCAGTAGCAGCAAATCACTGGATGCACCATCAGTATCAGGGGAGAAGCTAAGAGTTCATTAGGCCCAAGAACTGGGCACAGAATCTATTGTGAGCAGGAGGCTCCAATGCCCATCAACATGAGTGACAAAGTGGCACCAATATTAACCAAACTGGCTGTGTCGTCAAGGATATATCTATGTGCACCTGCAGCAGGCAGTGAGACAGCTAACAAGGCAGGAAGACCTACTTGACATGCTCAACAATCCAACAATCAGAGATGACAGTATTAGTAGGAGTAATCACCATGTACTCCTTTTGGAGATGCAGTCTCGCTCTCAAACTGAGGACAGGCTCTACCATGTCAACATGAATCAAAGAGAAAGCTCTCCACTGGTTGGAGTTATGCCTCTAAGGGAAAAATGTGTGTGTGTGTGTGTGTGTGTGTGTGTGTTTGTGTGTGTGTGTGTTGGTGGAGGATGGGGTAGATGGGATTGTGGGTCCTAGACCCACTTTATATCATGTGCTCATGTGTGAACAACAATATTAAACTTTTCAACAAGGTGACTAAGTGCATACATAGACGAGGGCAAAGCTTTTGATGTAGCTTCCTAGGACTTCTGTAAGGACTTTGATAAGGTCTTGCAAGTTAATTTGATCCAGAATTGGCTATACAGCAGAAAACAGAGGATGAATGTTGAGGGGTGTTATTGTGACTGTAAATTCTGTGTCCAGTGAGGTTTCACACGGATCAGTGTTGGACCTTTGCCGTTATTGATATGTATAAATGACTTAGACTTGAATGCGGGAAGGTTGCTCAGTAAATTTGTGGATGATATGAAAATTGCTGGGTTAAGTAGCGAGGAGAATACTAAATAAAACCAAAAGAACTGCGAAAGCTGTAAATCAGGAACAAAAACAAAGTTGCTGGAAAAGCTCAATAGGTCTGGCAGCATCTGTGGAGGAGAAAACAGAGTTAACGTTTCGGGTCCAGTGACCCGATATAGCTGATATAGTTGAACAAGATAAACAAGGAAAGGGAATAAATGATGAATGGGAGATAGCAAGAACTGCAGATACTGGAGTCAGAGTCAACACAGTGTGGAGATGGAGGAACACAGCAGGCCAGGCAGCATCAGACAAGCAGGAAAGTTGACGTTTCGGGTCAGGACCATTCTTCAGAACTGGGAAGGGGGAAGGGAGCTGGGATATAAATAGAGGGAGGAGGGATGGGGTTCGGGGAAGGTAGGTGGAATGGTGATAGTTAGATGCAGGTAGGGGTTGGTGGGGATTGGTCAGTGGGAAGGGTGGGGTGGATAGGTGGGAGAGAAGATGGACAGGTTGTGTCAGATCAAGGAGGCGAGAGAGAGGATGGGTGGGGCTGGTGAAAGGTAGATGATGATGAATGGTAGGACCTTGGGAAACACTGAGGATTAGAGGGACCTTGGTGTGCATGTCCACCAGTCCTTTAAGTTAGTGGAAAAGGTAAATAGGTTAGTTAAGAAGACATATGGGATACTTGTCTTTATTAGCTGAGGCACAGAGTTTAAGAGCAGGGAGGTGATGCTGAACTGTATAAAATGTTCGTTAGGCCACAGCTAGACTATTGTATGCAGTCTGGCATTCACATCATAGGAGGGATGTGATTGAACTAGAGAGAGTGCAGAGGTTATTTATCAGGATGTTGCCTGTGCTGGAGTGCTTTAATATGCATAGAGATTGGATGGACTGGGGTTGTTTTCCTCGGAAAAAAGCAGACTGAATGGGCGCATGATTGTGAGGGGCGTTGGTAGAGTAGACAGGAAGGTGGAGAGACCAATGACCGGGAGCATAGATTTAAGATATGAGGCAAGAGGTTTTGCAGGAGTCTGAGGAAATATGTTTTCACTCAGAGAGCAGTGGGAATTTGTAACTCATTGCCCGTAAGGGTGCTGGAGGCAGAAACCCTCTTAAAGTATAAGAAATGTTTTGATGTGCACTAACAATACTAAAGCATACAAGGCTATGGGCCAAGTGCTGGAAAATGGGATTAGCATAGTTAGGTGCTTCTTATTGACTGATACAGACCTGATGGACCAAAGGGCTTTTTTTTTGTGCCATAGACGTCTAAGACTCCATGAAGCTATGACTATGACTCTTTACCAGCAAGGTGCCAGAAGAGAACATTTTCACTGATGATTACACAGTGTAGCATGCTATTCACAACAGCTCAGAGACTGAAACAGTGCATGCTTCATACAGGCAAGGCCTGGACAACATTCAAAGTTTGGCCCAAAACAGTGAGGAGCTGGAGGAACACAGCAGGTCAGGCAGCATGAGAGGAAAAGGAAAGTCGATGTTTTGGGTCGGGACCCTTCTTTATAACTCGAAACGTTGATTTTCCTGCTCCTCTGATGCTGCTTGACCTGCTGTATTCCTCCAGCTCCACACTGTGTTATCTCTGACTCCAGCATCAGCAGTTCTTGGTATATTCAGAGTTTGACCGATAGGTGGCAGTACTATTTGTGCCATACTGATGCCAGGCAACAAATGTCTTCAACAAGACATAAAATAATTGTGCGCCCATGACAGTCAACAGTATTAGCTGAATTCCCCATTATCAATACCCTGGAGTTATGATTGACCAGAAACTTAAGTGGACAAGCCATTTAAATACTTTGGTACGAAAACTGGGCGGATGTGGGAATTCTGCAGCAAGTAACTCACCTCCTGATTCCCAAAGTCTGTCCGCCATCTACAAGCCACAAATCAGGAGTATGATGGAATAATCTCCACTTGCCTGGAAGAGTGCAGCACCAAAACCATCCAGGACAGAGCAGCACACTGGATCAATAACCCATTCACCCCCTTAAACATGCACCCCTGCCACTACTGTGGCAGCAGCTGTGTGTACCATCTAAAAGATGAGCTACAGCAATTCATCAACCCTCCTACCAAACCTGCATCATTTTCTGCCGGAAGCATTTTAGATCTCCTTCAGTTGAAACAGAGCATCAAATCTGCTGCTGGGGAACTGCCATCTCCCCATTGCTGGTGCTTGGACACGGAATGTGGGGCAGGGGTTCTTGCAAAGTGAGCAGGATTGCTGTATTGCTGCAATAATTGCGATTCAGTGCTGCCTTAATTAGCTTGATTGTACTGTCACTACTACAATGTCGATCATTGTCAATGCATGTCTGCCTCAGAGAGAAGCATAGGAGATAGCTGTCGGGAGCATGTCTAATACCTTTCATGCAATTCTCCCACCAGTCTCATCTTCAATGCCATCTTCGCAAGTCTGATAAAATTCATCGCAACATTACAGATCAATTGCAAAGACCCTAATGAACATTAAAATGGTCCTAACAATCAGATTAGATGCAACCTTGTTTCTCTGTTATGTAATCCAAGACAATGGCAGCATTTTCCCACGCCTAACTTACACCTTATGAACTGACATTAAATATGTAGCTGACGTTCCCCACATTCCCATATTAGCTGATGAATCTTCCAAACACCAATCAAATATATCAGCTGCCAATGCAGTCTGTGAACCGCTTCCCCTTCTCTAATTTAACTTTTTTTCACCCATGCTCATAGCATCCCTGCCTCTAATGCCTTGTCTCACTTTTTTTTAACTTTAGCGCCTCAGCCAGTGATACCAGGTTCATTTTACCACTGTTTTACCATGCCCTTTACAGAAGATACAAAGTCAGGACGTCTGTCATAGTTTGCAACAGGCCTCAGTCAATTCAAGGGGGATAGCCTTCATTTAAGGGTTCCCAGCACAGTAAGTTAAGGACAACCTCTGGTACCAATCCTGGACCTGTTCAGAATGGTCAGTGTGAGGATCATCTCCCCATAAGGGATGAGCAGGAAATGTCAGGCAGCCCACCATCTGTGTTGACTCTTTCTGTGCTATTGTGGGCTGGAATGAAAGAGACACAGCTATCATGGGAGATGAATGTGGATGGCGCACCAATATCGTTGGTGCAAGTAGGGAGGTGTCCCGAGCAAGTGAGTGGGCAGTGCAGACAGCATGCCGGGTGAGTGGTGTCAGGGGTTTAGTATGGGTGACTGCAGGTGAGGGAAGATGTTGCAGGTATCGTGAGAATGTAGAACGTGAGCCTTTGGTGAGAGTTGGGCACAGAGTCAGAGATAGAGTGAGGGTGAGGTATCAGAAATAAGCTGTTGGGTCTACCCTGGTATAGCAAAGAAGACCCTTGACCTCAAAAACCTTTGACCTTTTTCCTACGGTGTTGGGCACTCCCCCAGATCGTTGTGACTGCTTTAACCTAGCAACAGCCTCAGGCCAGGCTGGCATGGTTTGGTACTGGGTCTGGGGAAAGATGAAGTTCCACGTTAGCCTCACCTCATCCAGCAGAGCCCTGCCCAGGGTGCCAATTTCCCCATCTGCCATGTCCGAGTGAAATGTCAGCAACTGTGTAGGACAACTCTGGACTGAGTGCTTGTCTGGCTACAGAACAGGTTTTAAAATAATACAGATGCAAAGAGTGCCTGGGAGTTCCAGGATCTAGTGGGCAGTGACCTGTTCTGGGAATGTCACTTGTTAGGATGTGTCTGAAATCAGACTTGAGAGACCCAGTAGGAGTATGATAGGTAATTAACACAGCAAGTTTGGCAAGATGGGGCAAGAGATACCTTCCTAAAAAACCTAATGCAATTCAAGCTTAAATATAAAATGTAAGATGCTGGTCAGTCGATGCATTGGTGGTTATCATTCACATCTCTACGGATTCTGTATAGGTTCCTGCAGTTTGAAAAGTAACAAATGAAGCCCCACTATTTAAGAACAGAGTCAGAGAGAAAAAGGAAACTACAGACTTGTTAGTTAGATGTCAGTAGTAAGCAAATGGTATAAAATATTGTAAAGGATAATAACTGGGCACTGAGAAAATAATAAGACAATTGGACAGAGTCACAGAAGGGAAATCATGTTTAACAAAAATGTTAGAAATTTTTAAGGATATTACTTGTAGCAGAGGTAGAGGAGAATCAGTGAATGTGGTGTTTTTGAATTTTCAGAAGGCTTTGTTAAGATCCCTCCCAGGAGGTTAATGAACAAAACTGGAGCACATTTGTTTGGAGATACTGTAATGGTATGAATTGACAATTGATCTATAGACAGAAAATAGGAAATAGGGGTAAGTGGGTCATTCTCAGGTGGGCAGGCAGTGACAACTGGGGTACCACAAGGACAAGTGCTTCATTCACAGTTGATCACAATCTATATCAAAGACTTGGATATGGATGCCAAATGTAGTATTTCCAAATTTGCTGATGACAAAAAAACTAGCTGGACTGTAACTTATAAAAATAATGCAAGCAGACTCAAACAGGCTTAGTAAATGGGCAAGAACATGGCAGGTAGCATGCACTGTAAAAAATATGGAATTCTTCACTTTGGTAGATTAAAAAAGAGAAAGAAAATTTTAATGAAAAATGTTTGAAATTGTTGATGTTCAAAGGCACTTAAGTGGTGGCACGGTGGCTCGGTGGTTAGCACTGCTGCCTCACAGTGCCAGGGACCTGGGTTCAATTCCACCCTCGGGCAACTATCTGTGTGGAGTTTGCACGTTCTCCCCATGTCTGTATGGGTTTCCTCCGGGTGCTCCGGTTTCCTCCCACAGTCCAAAGATGTGCAGGCTAGGTGGATTGGCCATGCTAAGTTGCCCACAGTGTTCAGGGATGTGTAGATTAGGTGGGTTATAGGGGGATGGGTCTGGGTGGGATGCTCTGAGGGTCATTGTGGACTTGTTGGGCCGAAGGGCCTGCTTCCACACTGTAGGGATTCTATGATCTATGCTGTAAGTGTCCTGTTCATGAGTCACGAAACACAGGTGTAGTAAGCAATTAGGAAGGCAATTGGTACGGTCATCTTCATAACAAGTGCATTTGAGCACAGAAGTAAAAAAAAATCTCGCTGTAACTGTATACATCCATGGTTAGGCCACACTTAGAGTATTGTGTAAAGTTTCGATCTCCATGTCTAAGGAAGGAAACATTTACCAGAGAGTGACTGCACCAGATTAGTCCCTGCCACCAAACTTCCATCAAAAAGAAACAGGACAAATGGATTTCAACCAACCTACAAAAGACAAGAATCCCCAAATCGACATATCTATCAACATGTCACTACTCTTTGCAAATGACCCAGAGAGACTGGTGCACATATCCTTAACCTGTTGTCTTTTTTTAAGACCTTCTTCTTATTTCTAATCTGTGTATATTTGGGTTGCATTATTATTTCTGTCATGTTTGTTAACGAATAAATATTTCTCATTTGTTAGCTCTCGCCATGCTTCTGCCAGAGTCCCCCTCTGGGTTTTCCAGCCCTCGCCATACTGCTGCTAACGTCCTGTTCCGGACTGCCTCATTGGCCCGATCTCACCACCGCTGCTTCACCGGTCTGCTCTCGCCAACCCACTCTTTATCTGCCACTTCTAAGAAAATATCCTGGCCTTTATGCCTTGACTTGACCTCACCTAGTCTTTAAAAAACCTCCTTCATTACACAGAGTGAATGGAGAGACATACCCAATAGCAGCTGGAGCTATCACCGTAGCCGTTCAAGGAAGGGAAGGAATACATATAGTCATTTTAAATGGACTTCACAGCTGTCTTTTTAAGAATTAACTTCAGAAAGAGCCTATTGTGAGAATTGTGATATGTAATCAAAATTGTTTTAACAAGCTTGTCTGAACACCTGCCAGAACTCTACACTGGCATAAAATCCAGAAGAAAGTCAATAAGATAAACTACCAGTATAAAAAAATGATTGATGCTATTAGCCCTGACTCACTGAGCAGCACACCTACCTCTGAATCAGCAGGTCCTAGCCCAGTCCGTGTCTTGAGTTGACACTCTATTGCAGTACTGAGGTAATGTTAGTCTCTTGGAGGTGCCATCTTTTGGATGAGGTATGAAACCAATGCCTCGTCTTCTCCCTTGGATGAATTTAAGAGACCCTAGAATGATATTTCAAAGAGGAGCAACAGAGTTATCTCTGGTCCCTGACCAACACTTACTGTATCTCTCAATCCACATCAACAGGTTATTTTGTCATTACTACATTGTTTGTGGGAACTCGCGAAGCCAGTACCCAGTGCATGTGAAAGGCACCGTATAAGTGTATTACTGGAAGGCATTATCTAGTGCTGGGTTATCAATATGATGCCAAAAGTTAAAGGCTGGGTGGGTGGTGTGGGATAAAGCTGGCAGAACATGTGAGTATTCTTTCATCACCAAATCACTGTGGAGGAAAATTCCCTACCATAAAGCAATGGATTAATGTCAGTGGTCATCATTGTTTTCATTGCATCATTTTCTATCCTTTCTATGTCATGCTTATGCTGTTTTCTCATCTGTTTCTGATTTCTTCAGTTAGAGCACTCTGTCCTGGTTTATTTAGGTCTCCCGAGTTTCCATGACAACTTTTTTTTTTCCTCTCCTGGTTAGAATTATGGATAAATTATATAAAAGAGGATTCATATCTCGTGGGCTTCTCATTGTATAAATAGAAGATGTGCCTTGGGCATTAAGTGTAAATGAGGCTCAATTCATCTACTAAATGTCAGAAAAGCTCATGATTTTATCACATAAGAGTTATCTGGCAGTACAACTGGGTCATAAATGAGTACATTTCAAATCTAGCCATGTGTAGGCTAAATCCTTCAATGTACAGCCCTCTCTCTATATATATGCAAACATAACTTCTTTCAAATAAACACATTTTAATTCACACATGTCGAAAATTACTTCTGAGTTCTGTGTCAAGAAATCATAAACACGTTTTTATAAATGGGTATATGATTTCATTACACACAGAATACAAAGGAAACTTTCCCCATGCCATATGCTTAAAATGGAGAATAATATAAATTACTTTTTCCCAACATTTACTAACCTTCATTTACCCTTAATCACCATCAAAACAATAAAAGATTGGGGGCATTTTCACTCATACATGATATTTATCATTACACATCCACAAAATGCAGTTCAGAATGAAGCTACTATGTCAAGTTAATGTAATAAAATAAATAATTGCGAATGCTGAAGATCTGAAACAAAAACAAAAATTGCCCAAAAAACTTAGCAGGTCTGGCAGAATATGTGGCAAGAAAGCAGAATTAACATTTTGAATCCAGTGACCCTTCTGAGGACTTGAGGCATTAACTCTGCTTTCTCTCTGCAGGCAGTAAATTTATCAAATTAGTACAATATGAGTCATCTAATACAATCCTACTCTGATACTCACTTTCCACATCATTTAGCATTTTTTCTTTTACAAACAGCTATCAAAATTATTGTTAAATCACATAGCAACTTCTTCAGCATTGATTTGTAGCACCCAATTGCACCCAATTTATCCAATTCTCATTATTGTACGTATACATTTCTGTCCCATGGAAGATAGAAAGCAAGAAATAACTAGAATAGTTATCCCAACATCTTTTATTGAGAAATTGCTGAAATCTGTTATTGAGGAAGATATATCAGGCACTTAGAAAATCATAACTGAATCATTTATTTTCATGTGTATTCCGCTCTACATGTATAGCACCAACCAGCCCTCGCCATGCTGCTGCCAGCATCCTGCTCTGGGCTGCCTAACTGGCCCAATCTCACTGCCACTCCTTCACCAGCCTGCTCTCAGCTGCCTTACTGGCTTGTTCTCACTGCTGCTGCCTCACTGGCCTGCTCTTGCCGGCCCGCCTTTAATCTGCTGCCATCGCTCAGGCCCACGCTTGATCCGCCGTTGCTTCAGGACACAACCCGCGCATTCAGCTCCCGCCACATGGTTCCCAGTCATGACCCAGCTCCTTCCTGACTCCTTAGGTCTGTAGTTAAAAAGGGTAGTGGGGGGGATAGAATTACTACAGAGGGAGAGAGAAGAAGGGCAGAAAAATAAAGGAAAGACAAAGAAAGAAAGAGAAAGAGAACTGGCAAGCAGAGTGGAGCTCCAAATGGGATCAGGCAGAGTCAACATGGCTTAGTGAAAGAGAAATTGCATTTAAGTAATCTGTTAGATTTTTCTTGAAGAAGTAATGAGCATGCTGGTGATTGCTAGTTTGGAAATAGCTCTGGCAGGGATGGAGTTCCATGGGCAGATGAGATATGAATTTATCTTCAGAATGGACTGTGAAATAGCAGAATATTTGCAAAATATTTGCAGTTCTTAGAGCAATAGGACATTTGTCTAACAGCCTGACTAGCAATTAAATGCTGCAAATGAAGCGTGAAAGGGATGGTTTTACAAAGTTCCTGGAATGTCTCTTTTTATTCTTTCATGGGATGAGGGCATTTCTGGCTAGACCAACATTTATTGCCCTTCCCTAATTGCCCAAGGGGCAAATAAGAGTCAACTGCATTGCAGTGAGTTTGGAGTCAGATGCAGGCCAGACTAGGTAAGGTTGGCAGTTTCCTTCCCAGATGGAACAACAGAAGTTGCTGGAAAAGCTCAGCAGGGTCTGACAGCATCTGTGAAGAGAAATCAGAGTTTAACGTTTTGGTCCAGTAACCCTTCCTCAGAACTGGTCATGGGACCCAAAATGTTAACAGATGCTGCCAGACTTGCTGAGCTTTTCCAGAAACTTCTGGTTTTGTTTCTTTTTCAGTTTTCTTCTCCAGATGGTTTTATTTCCCAATAATTCACATGGCCATCATTAGACTCGTAATTCCTGATTTTTATTGAATTCAAATTCCACCATCTGCCATGGCAGGATTCAAACGCAGATCCCCAGAATATAGCCTCAGTCTCTGGATTAACAGTCCAGTGATAATACTAGCAGGCCATTGCCTCCTCCTTCTTGGGGCATGATAGTCTTTATCCCAGTGGAAAGAAAGTGGGCACAGAGGCAGATGGCAGTCTTGACTACATTCTTGAAGTTAAAATTGTTCGTGTTGATCTTCTCTTTTGTCAATTTACTGTTTTCATCATGAAAATCAATCTTCCTGCACTTTACAGGCATAACTTCATTGCCTGCACACCCAATTTGAACTTGTGGGACCATTCCAGTTCTTTTCACAACTGTGTTGACACAATGAAAGAGAGATAGAAACGACCCTCCCTCCCCAATTGGAATTTAACTAAGTGACTATAAAAAAGCAGAAACCCTATGAAAACTGGTGCTGCCCAAAATTCCTCTAAATCAAAGAATCCCATCCCCTGCTGGAAGTGTGATATCTACTTGCCCAAGACTGGCCAGAATTTCTCGGCTCTCGTGTTTTAATTAATCCATAAAAGAGTGAAATAATAGCTTCTCTAAATGGGGTGGAATGCTTTACACCCTGCAAAAATTGTTAGAGCCAATAAAACTTTCATTAGGAACAGGTTATATATTGTTTGCGCAGTTCAGGGCGCACTCCAATGATATGTCTAAATAACATGGGTATCTTTTCCTTGAGCTAATAAATGCATACATCTGATTAGTTAAATGCTCCACAGAATGTATGAATTTCAAAACAGTTCACTAATGTATCCCTAGGTATGAGTACTTGCTAATTTTCTTTAAATTGAGACATAACTGTCACAATCAGCTTGATCCAATTAATTTTTTGTAGCTAGTGGCTTTATACCATTTGGCCAGCTTATACACCATAGGCTAAAAATAAAGTTCAGTGTTTTTCATTATCTGAACAATATAGCCACTTTACTGCAGAATGGAATCTGAAAAAAATCAAATAAACCAAGCCCATATCCAAAGTGTTTAAAACTGAGTTAATTCAGGTTTAGATCAAGAAGCATCTTTAATTATTGTCTGGACTTACAAGCAATGTCAGGCTGGAAAAGACCTTGAATCCATTCTGCCTGTACCAAAATATGAGTTCATATGTTCACAATAGTAATTCCATCATCCTTCAGTCTTTAAAGCATACCTTTAAGAAGAGAGAGATAGAGCCTTAGCTGAATTTCAGACCCAAAGCATGTTGTAACACAAAGAAAAGGGAAATGATTTGCATTTATGCAGCACTTCCATGGTCCCAAATCAGCTACTTTTAAAGTATGGCTGTTCTGATTTTTGTAGAAAACCATGCCAACCAACTTGCGCATAATAAGCTTCCACAAAAACAATGAGATGATTAGCCAGCTAATCTGTTTTAGTTGGTGTTAGTTGAACATTGGCTGGAATATCTGAACAGGGAGCTCTTCTTCAAAACAATGGCATGGGATCTGCAAAATAATATCTCCAATCACTCTGAAACCACACCCTGCCCCCGCGACACTAAAGTGTTGGCCTTGGTTATGTGCTCAAGTTTTGGATATAGCTTGAAACCACTTCTCTCTGACTCAGATATAAAAATGTTCCCGGGTGAACCAAGATAAGTCAAATTGCCTGTTTCTGTGTTATAATTGTCTGATTATTTCTGTTATATTGAAGAATCAATTTAGGTTATGACTCCAAACCCACAGTTATCTGACCCAGTGCTACCAGCTAAGCCAAGTTGGCAATGCTACAGACACTACATAACAGATCACACACACCTCTGCAAATTCAAATCTGCCATTGATTTAGTACAATCTTTGAAACAGCACTTTATCAAAACATAAATTTGTTGTTAACAGCATTCTGCCCCAACGTGCTAAATTAGCTTCAGTAATGTTATATAATGGAAGAGGAGACTCTGTTTCTCACTCCTGATCACCATCCTGATCACATTTTGTATGGCCATGACAGTTAGGCTCACTTTTCATCCAAACAAATTTTAAAAAGACAAGACCTAAATTTATATAATCCCTTTCACAATGCACGAATGCCTAAAGCATTTAACAGAAAATTAAATTACTGTTGCAATGCAACCAATTTGTAAACGGAAAGGTCCCACAAATATCAATGAGATAAGATTTGGGTCCAGACCCGAAACATCAGCTTTCCTACTCCTCTGATGCTGCTTGGCCTGCTGTGTTCATCCAGCTCTACACTTTGTTATCTCTATCAATGAGATAATCTGTTTTTTCATCATGTTGGATATAGGACACATATCTGCCTTATCTTCCTCACTAGTTCAGTTTTATTCAGATTTGAATCCTCCAAACAAGCAAGAGGCCAATTACTGCATCCATCCTGAACTCTGTCCTTCCCCCTTCCAGCTACCATTTCCATCTGGAAATGGAAATAATGCCAGTTTATTTTTGCCAAGTGAATGCCATCTTCTTAAATCTCTCCCTCTCCTGTCTCCTCCCACTTGATATCAAGCAAGATTATGAGGCATTTCTGAATTTCTTTGTCACAAATATTGGAAATTTTGCTCAGCTGCTTCTGTTGCTTCCCACCTTTCCATTAACCTGCTGGGAACTGATAAAGCTTCATGTAGTCCATCCAGATCTGGTGGTGAAATGCAAGTTAGTGGTTGACCATAGCATTTAGTATCCCTTCAGCCAAAGGCAGTCAAGATAAAGCCTAAACTTGGGCAATGATCAGAATGAGGGAGACTAATAGCTTCAATGAGGACAAAACCATCAGAAGTGGAGATGAAGGTGTGGTTGAGCGACAATTGCCAGACAGGGATGTTCCCTCCCAGTGGGGGAACACTTCAGCTGTCAAGGATATTCGTTCTTGGATCTTCGGGTAAACATCCTCCAAGGTGGACTTTGGGATACACAACGCAGAGTCGCTGAGCAGAGGCTGATAGCCAAGTTTGGTACCCATAATGACGGCCTCAACTGGGATCTTAGGTTCATGTCGCACTACAGGTGACCTCAACACACACACACACACACACACTCTCTCTCTCTTTTCCCCGAAAATACACACATTCTCTCTCTGTATCCGCATACTCCCAACGCACACATACTCCCTCTCTCTCTCTCACACACACACATGCGCACACACACACACACACACACGTGAATCTATGGGGTGAATTTGTATTTGCAGATACATTCCACTTTATTCAAAAAGCACACAACTTATAGACAGTCAATGTGGCGTTTTATAAATTCCTACTTTAGAAATAAAACAAACAAATTCTAAACAAGGCCTCACACCTAACATGCATTTATCTGACCTAAAATGTCACCTCTTCTTTACACTGATAAAACCTTTTGTCCTCACAGTCCAGCGACTTGAAAGAAATTTGGGGATTTACATATACATATTAATCAACTAAAACCTTCTGACTGATTAAAGACTTAACAGCATCTTAGGTTTTTGTTTAGTACATTCTCATCAGTTGTGTGACCCTTTGATTTTTTACTTATAAATTCTGTGTCTGATACAATGTCTCTCACTAACTCCTGAAGAAGGAGCAAGGCTCCGAAAGCTTGAGTTTTCAAATAAACCTGTTGGACTATAATCTGGTGTTGTGTGATTTCTGACCTTGAGCAAAATGATGACTGTAGAAATATTGTGAATGGGAGCACAAAAGCTCAATAGTTCAACCTTTGAAGGTGCAGTTATAGTTGATTTGGAAGAAAGTTCTTTCTGTTGTTGGGCACAATTGGTCTCATGAAGATGTGCTTTCAGTCCCTGAACTGCTCAGGACACGCACTCAAGAACTCACTGGAGCTATCTCCAGGATTGTGATTGTTTGCTATGCCCTGCACAAGATAGTTCAACAATGGGAATGGCAACTAAACAGAAGGGGTGATGAGCCAGGTCGCACATCATCTCAGATGAGGGGAAAAGGTAGTCAAATGGAGATTATAAGGGAGGTGAAGCTAGCGCTGCTACTGTTGAAGAAGCCAGGGCAGTAAAATGTGTCAGACAAGCCCAAGACAACTGAATAGCAGCCAAGTTTCAGACCGACTGACTTTTGACAAACATGTTTGGACATGTAATGCTAGGAGTTAACTGTGGCTGAGAAATATTCCTGCCCTGAAAAGAATGCTTGATTGCTCACGTTTAGACGTCATGTTCCTTTGTTCGACATTCACTGAAAGTTAGTTGATTAGATTTGCTGCAACATCTTCTTGCTCAGTTTCTGGGCCAGAAATTCAGGATGGAGGGATACAGGAACACACAGTGAGTCTGTGTACATTCCTCAAACATCACTGAGCAAGGGGCATTCATTTATTGCAGAGATATAGAAGGTCTACGCAATCCTGAATTTCCAAACCTATACATCTAGCTTAAAGTCATGTGACACTGAGTCCTGCTCCTCACTAAGGGCAGCCATGACTGGCAGGGTCAGTGATCCAGGGCATGTTCCAAATGATGCACATTTCCTTGCCTTCAGAGGCAGAGCCCTTCAAGGTTGGCTGTAAGAGAAACAGAACCAATCAGAAGCCTTACCAGATGGAAAGAGGCCACAGTAATATAGTGCAACGTGCTGTATTTGGCAACAGTGCTTGGTTCTGCATAACATTAATACCCATGCATCCAAAGTGATTTCAAGATTCATACAATCTTCCTTTTACTGCTATAACATCTGGATGCTACCTCGATAGCCACAGCAGAGCTTAAGGGAACTTGCCAAATGTGGGAAAACTCTTCTGTCCAGGCTGCATATGATCTCTGGCACTTCTGCTAGATCTATCCCTGCTCACCTATGCATTTCCATCATCTCATTAATGGCCAAGTCCAGAGGCTGCCGCTGGTAATGGGGTCAATAGCAACCAGTTCTGAAACAGAGCTCCAAGTTTCAGATGCCTTGGCTACCTGACCTTATCGCAGGCCTGTGTCAGCGCTGTGTTCACCAGAATGTGACCCTGTGTGAGATGAATCCGGAAAGAATAGCCACCGAAGTGAATATCTTTGCACTGGTGGAGGATAAGGAGGAATACCCTCTCAGGGTGTTGACCCTTCCTCCTCAGAAGTAGTGCTTGAGCTAGTGCTATAGATGGCCCTGGGGCATAAGGCTTTTCTTTTCATTCTTCTGGATTGGGAGTGGCATCAGGAAGCTGCAGAGAAAAACATCAAGATTTGCTGGCGTCATGGGCTGCCACCTTCACCCAAGATAGTTTAAGAATGTTGCTGCTTCATGTGCAGCTGAGAATAGTAGTGTGGGAGCTTTCTGCGACATGTACATATACATCTAATTTCTCTCTCAGCACAGGTTTGGATCACCTTCCTCTCCTGCTAGCTCCACTGTCTACTCCTCAAAGCAGGTCAGGAGCCTTATGTCAGGCAAACTCCCCAATCCTGTCACTCCATTTCCCCACCAAAAATAAAATTAGGTGCATTCATGTTCTTTGGGCACATTCTTCTCCTGCAGAGACATTTGCATGGGTACACAAGTACTTTCCCTGTATTCTTTGTTACAGATTAGTCCAAAGAGCTACAGACACCTGTTTCAATGTTCCCGGGAAGAGGAACGTGGTTTGGTACATCTAAAGACTTAAACATCCTGAATGAATGGTGCTTCAGTTTGTCAAAGTGTTAGAGTAGGTGAAATACAATAAACTCTGTATATGTATGTGCCTGAGCTATAACTGATGTGTACTGATCTGTTTCTGGTTAAGTCCTTGTCCCATCCAACACTTTGTTGAGGAGGTATCAGATGTGTAAGTTATGAGGAAATGTCAGTACTTGATAATGCATAAACTGTTGGGTGGTGTCCTCTTTTCAAATTTACCTTGGCAGATGTGTGAGACTCTATGGAGCAAGTAGAGTGACATAGTTAACTCTAGTTAAATGAGACATTCCATGGACACAAGGCATTCTGATAGAGAATCTATCTCTTCACTTTGTGCGTGACAGTCCTCTGCAGTAGCAGTCCCACAATGCTACTTCATGCTCAGAGGGGCAGGAATGACTGAGTAGTGAGTGTACTCATCCTGGCAGAGAGCAGAAGATCATTCACCCTCTTTCTAGCACTGGAGCAAGTTCTCTTGAGCCACATATAGGCACTGACCTCTACAACAACTTCAGGATGCTGTCCTGTTGCCATCCTGTGGAAATAGACCTTCCCTTCCCTACCCTCCCAGACAGCCTGCAGGAGAACATTTAATGACTAATAGCTTGGAGGTACTTAGTCTGGTGTCAGACACCTCCAGGGGTCAGTGACGGTGACCAATAGAGGTTGAATGATGTTCCTGAATTGCAGAGAGTGAAGTATTATTGGGGCTGTTTAAACATGGTGCTCAAAATTAGAGCCTGAGTGGTCATGACAGGTTTCAGAACTGCCTGCCTGTAAGATTTGGTTTTCTACTTGCACATGGGTTAGCATCCACCTGAGATGAACATAATTGCACAAGACAACCTGGCATACCCCTAAACCAGTGTCTCTCCTACACTTAGACCTAATGCCACACTTATTTTAAAAAAATAAGATTCCATCCAATGAGTCCAGAAGAGATGCAAATGGCATTTGCTGACTGAAAACAAGAAAAACAATGGTAAAACAAGAATTCAACTGAAATCAATAAAGAAAAAGGACACATTAGAGATGACAGTTTGAACAGTTGAACTCAAGGTTGAGTGTGGAAAGCTATAAATGGTCCAATCCTTTGGTCATTAAGTACCTTCTATCTTCCACCTTATCATTGACCTTCCCTTCTGTTCTTTTTCCAACTTTTTCACTTGGATAAAATTTGTTAGATTTCTACCTTTTCCCAGTTCTGACAAAAAGTTGGCACCTGAATTGTTAACTTTGTTCCACTTTCTACAGGCAACTCCAAACCTGCTGTTTTTATTTAAGGCCTTACCCATTTATAGCACAATGATTGATTGATTGTTGTCACATGTACAGATACAGTGAAAAGTATTGTTTTGTGCACTCCAAATGCAGATTGTACCACACAAAGTGCATCAGGGTAGCAGAATAGATTCTAGAATATGGAAAAGGTGCAGAGAGAGAGAGATCAGAATTAACATTTGAGAGATCTGTTCAAAAGTCTGATAACAACAGGGAAGAAGCAGGTGAGGGGGTGGGGTGGCAGGGGTATGTACACAGACCTGGGTCTCAGAGTTTAGAGATGAGTTTGTTTGGAATTATGGTGTTGAAGGCAGAACTGTAGTAAATAAGTAGGAGCCTGAGGTAGGAATCCTTGTTATCCAGACGTTCCAAGGATGAGTGTAGGGCCAGGGAGACGGAGTCTTATCTGGACCTGTTGTGCCGGTAGTCAATTGCAAAGGATCAAGGTAATTTGGTAGGCTAGAATAACTAACCTCTGGAAGCACTTCATAATTATGGAGGTCAGAGTCATTGAGGCACACTGTATGATTTTTCTTTGGCACTGGAATGATAGTTGCCTTCTTGAAGCAGCTAGTGACTTGAAACAGATGGAAACAGCAAGGTGAGATGACATTGTCAAGGATGTGAATACATGCTGGAAAATTTTTATTGTGGGGGTAATTAAAGACAGACAGAAGAGCAGTGAACTCAGAGGAAAGGGTGTGATGAATTAAGATGAAATAATTTGGCAGAAGCTAAGGGAGGAAATTAGCAAACAATACATCAGTGACAAATCTTTGCAGCGTTTGGATGCACAGTAAAATACAAGGTGTTTAACTGAGAGGTGAGAGAGATGGAACAAAGTGTCTAAAGGAGGAAAGGTTGCCAGGGAGCAAGGTGAGCAGATCAATTTGGTAATAAGAGACTTACTACCTAGAAATAGAGTGGACAATGCAATTGGTGGATGGTATAGTGACGTGGGAAGGTTTCATTTAAGGGGAACATGGCGTGATTCACCGGATCTGAAACGTTAACTCTGTTTTTTTCTTCACAGATGCTGCCAGACCTGCTGAGCTTTTCCAGCAACTTTGTTTTTGTTTGTTGTTGTTGTTGTTGTGTATGGCATCATTCAACCAGGTTTCCCTCAAGACCACAATTTAAATGCAAACCTCCACCATGAGCTCACAGCTGGAAAACATCTTGTTCACCAATGAATGGAGATTCTTCAGGCAGAAAGGCAGTGAGTGTTGATTCACTGGCAGAGACCAAAGTGTCAGCAGTGACAAGGGGAAGTTAACCAGGAAGGTTGGACAGAAAACATTCACCCTGTACAGCGCACTGGAAAGAAGCTTGTTGAGAGAACACAATGGGGTTGCTGTGCCTAAGGAGGCAGCAATGTGCCCTAATGGAGCCTTCAGAAGATGCTCAGAGAGACACAGAAGTAAGCGAGAGACTCATCTAAGAGAAAATCGAGCCTGAGTCGGGAAAGAAGGTTGCAAGAGTTACCTTTATATTTGAGAGGACAAAGTACCTGTGAGGGGCGAAGTGAACAAAGGCATGATGTCAGGACAGGGCCTTAAGAAAATCAAAGAACAAGGAAGAGAGAAAAGAAAAATAGAAATAAAAATGAAATGCTCTGCTCCTGAGCAGCAACCAAAGAGTACCCATGAATACACAAGGAAAAATCAACCACTTCTGATAAGTGAAGGTGAAAATTTGAAGAAAGGAAAATAAAATGATTTGCACTTCAAAATTAAAACACTTACTTTATTACTTAACTTGAAAAGGATAGGTAAATGTTCACTATTTGCTTGAATTGCTCGCTAGAAAGCAAGAAAATGGAAATAACTTGTGACTGCCTCAGCCCAGTCCCTTTTGGCCATGATTCCATTATGCTCCAGTATTTGCATTCATAACCACTATGTCTGGAGCGTTGGCAAGGGAAAAACATTTTAATAGGCGCTTGTTGTTTTATGCTGATTGGTAGCGGGAGTCCAATGTTATATGCCTCTTCCCCTTGTTTTCACTGCCCGGTTTGGCTCCTTTTTCAGAAATGTACAGCCATAAAATACTGGGCCTATAGTTCTGCCATTTGGATAAATCAGTTGATTCAGTGCTGTCAGAATGGGGAGTTGGCACATAGTTATCATTTTCTGCAATCCAAATAAAACACTGGAGCAGTAATAGGTCACAGAGCCCCTTGAGCCTGTCATTATCTTCTGCATCTCTACGGTGAATAAAATATTCCCCTATCCAATTTCCCTTTGAAGCAAACACTGTGGGATTTAAATACTGACTGAGAATATGTTTCTGTCGACAGATGTTTCAATATGTTTATTTAAAGGGTAGGATTATAGTACAGGTAATTCTCTCTGAGGAAGTTAAGACAAAATCTAATCCATCTGGTGGAAATCAACACATCCCAGTTATGCTTCCAGCTCCTACAACACAGTCTGCATCATGTGCTTTGACCACATACAGGCATGCAGACAACTCCCCTCACTGCTGGTTTATATGTTAGAGGGCAACTTACACAGAGCATGGGTTGAAAAATGCTAGGAATGGGCTCAGTGCTTGTTCTATGTCTTGCCCAATTTTACACTCTATTTCCTGGAACAATACCTCTGTGACAGTCACCTTCTCCACCAACACTTCCTGGCACTGTTCAGGAAATAGGGCATCTTGTAACAAACATTCTACTTGTAGCAACAGCTCTGTCATTCATTAATCATTAACCGCACCTCCTCTTAAATTGCTGCAGATTGCTTTTAAAAATCATGGGTATCCCAGCAGATTTCCCACATCCCATGCACATCCAATTCTCTGAATGCAAGTTTGCATGGCACTTACAATTCACCCTCATGATACGAATGGAAGTGACTCCTGTTGACATTGTCAGGCAGACATAGCAGCTGATGTACTTGTCCACTTTGGATGCTACTTTAAAAGGAATCACAGTGTGTGTAGAACATGGATAGAAGTTGTTTGAACCAAATACACTGTATTGCTGTTCATTCTTCACCCCATTCTCTTATATTGTTGATTTTATCAAAATTAATTTATTTATTATTAAGCATTGGATTTTCAAACATCAGGACCTGGAATTCTCAAAATCCTGATGTTCTGAAATTTCAAAATCCTGAAAGAATCAAGGGTTGGGAGAGAGCTGACCTGCCAGTCACTAATTAATAACCTATTAATCTCCTTTAGGAGCTTGTCAAAGGGACCAGGTTGTTCAGGGACACATTTTCTAGCATTCATTTTGGTGAGTCTGATGCTTGGTAGATTTACAGCAGAGTCAAAGAAAAGCTTTTCATTTGACAGTGAAAGTTTTGACTGCCCTCAGGCAGATATTTTAAAGCAACCTATCCAGACATGTTTTGACGCATAAAAACAAAATGAAAAACTGCGAATGCTGAATGTTCTGAGAAAGGGTCACTGGACTCAAAATATTAACTCCGTTTTTGCTCCACTGATGCTACCAGACTTTGTCCAGCTTTTCCAGCAATTTCTGGTTTGAAAGATAGTTGAAATTGTTGGAGGTCAGTCATCTTAGCTCCAAGGACATCTCTCTCTGCAGGAGTTCATCAGGGTAGTGTCATAGGCCCAAACATCTTCAACTGCTTCATCAATGACCTTCCCTCCATCATAAGGTGAGAAGTGGGGATGTTTATTGATGATTGCACAATATTCAGCACCATTCACGACTCCTCAGATACTGAAGCAGTCCATGTTCAAATTGAACAAGATATGGACAATATCCAGGCTTGGGCTGACACGTGACAAAATAACATTGTGCCACACGAGGACCATCTCCAATAAGAGACAATCTAACCACCGACTCTTGACATCCAATGACTTTACCATCACTGAATCACCCACTATCATCATCCTCAGGGTTACCATTGATCTGAAACTCAACTGGACTCACCATATAATTACAATGGCTACAAGAGCAGGTCAGAGGCTAGGAATGCTGCAGCGAGTAATTCACTTCCTGACTCCCGAAATCTTGTCCACCATTTACAAGACAGAAGTCAGGAGTGTGATGCAATACTCCAAACTTGCCTGGATGGGTGCAGCTCCAACAACACTCAAGAAGCTTGAGACCATCCAGGACAAAGCAGCCAGGACTGCATCCATTCCCTCCACCACCAACGCTCAGTAGCAGCAGTACATCTACAAGATGCACTGCAGAAATTCACCAGAGATCCTTGGCAGCTCCTTCCAAACCCCTGATCACTTCAATTTAGAAGTACACGGGAGACAGATGGAAGGGAACATCACCTCGTGTAAATTATTCCCCTCCAAGCTACTCTCCATCCTGACTTGGAAATATATTGCCATTCCTTCATTATCACTAGGTCAAAATCCTGGAATTTCCCCCCTAAAGCGTTGTTCATAGTTCAGAGAATCCCTACAGTGTGGAAACAGGCCCTTCGGCCCAACAAGTCCATACTTACCCATCCCGCTATAGCCCACCTAATCTACACATCCCTGAACACTATGGGCAATTTACCATGGCCAATCCACCTAGCCTGCATATGTTTGGGCTGTGGGAGGAAACCAGAGCACCCAGAGGAAACCCACGCAGACACTGGGAGAATGTGTAAACTCCACACAGACAGTCACCTGAGGGTGGAATCAAACCCGGGTCCCTGGCACTGTGAGGCAGCAGTGCTAACTACTGAGCCACCGTGCTGCCTATGTGAGCCAACCTATAGCATATGGACCAAATGGTTCAAGTAGGCAGCTCACCACCACCTTCTCAAGGGCAACAATGGATAGGCAATAAAGCCCCTAACCAGCCTCAGCCACATCCCACAAATGAATATAGGGCCAACCACAAATGAATAATTAAAAAAAAATTAGAATAAGTGTCTAGGACAAGTGGGATTTAAACACTGATCTTCTGGCCTAGAGGTATATACACTATCACAGTACTACAAAAGACCTTTTTGGTTCCTTTGGACAACCTACACCAGAATCAATACATGACATTTTCTTTTTCTGAAGCATGGTCTAGGCCCAAAACATCAGATTTCCTGCTCCTATGATACTGCTTGATCTGCTGTGTTCATCCAGCTCTACACCTTGTTATCTCAGATTCTCCAGCATCTGCAGTTCCTACTATCTCTGACATTGATTTGGCCTGTTTGCCCTCATTTTGAAGATTCTATCCTCCCTGGCCATTAGCTGCCTGCTCTGTTTGGTAAAGCAGTGACAGTTTCAGCCTCCTGGAGACGTTCAGTATTATTAGTTGGGCATCGAGTTTGCCTCCTGCTCAGTTAAGGCACTTACATTTGAAAATGATGTTAGTGACGCATTTAAGAAGTGGGCCAGGACTGGGAATTCATCGTACTATCAGTTACTAACCCTGCTTTGGAAATCCAGCCAAATTTGTCCCTGTTTCAATCACTAAATCCAGTCATTCCATATTTTTGCAACCTTCATGTTAAAAGTTATTCCCTGTTTTCTGATCTAATTTATTTATGTTGCTTTTTTTTTAAATTGTCAAGATGTTCTGATGTATTGAGTTTACAGTAGCCTTTTACTCACAAGATTTCTTCATTTCTTGGATAGGCACCTACTTCTCCAGGCTTGATGTTAACACACTTCATATAAAGCCTCATGTTATGCTAACATTAGCCAAACGTAGTACTCAAACACCATTTACAGGTTTAACAGGTCGTGTGACAACTGCTTGTATTTTATAATGGATATCCATTGACCGAGTTTGGAACAGGAGTTTTCCATGCGGTTTGAAATGGAATGTTATGACTCTATCACCTCTTCCCTATTTTATGAAATGTCTGTAACAGATCTATTAAAACACAATTTCCTCCATTTACTTAGTGTACTAACTAAAGAGTTTTTTTTTTGTTTTAAGCAGCCTTGCAAAAAGGTGTTAGTGCTATCTACACCAACTGCATTTTAGCATAGTTATGAAGCTTGGTTTGCAATGGTGAGAAGGTTGGTTCATTGATACTTCATCTGTAGACCAAATTTATTTCTATAAAAGGCAATTCTCGGTGATTTTATTTTAATTGTAGTCTGCAGATGAAGCGGGGGTAGACAGCAGGGAATAATTGGACCAGGAATGATTCAAACTCACATTCTTTCTTCAGTTTTATATTTCCAGTACAAAGCACCAGCAAGATTAAAATGAATAGGGATGAAGATGTGATCATTCAAGAAGTGAAGATTAGATGATGTTAGGAAACACTTTGTCTGACAACATGTGTCAAATACATAGAATAGTATTTCAGATAGAGAGGTGGAGAAAATAAAATCTTACATCATTCAAAAGTTAGCTGGAAATTATGATGACGATAAGTTTCTATGAAGGTCAAATGAACGGTGAACTCATCAGCGCTGACCTTTGGAATGCATTAGTTTAGTATAGACTTTTACTGTACATATCATGCACATCGGTTGATAGTATGTGTGCCTCTTTCTTTTTATTCTTCCATGGAATATGGTCATCATTGACAATGTCAGCATTTGTTACCTGTCCCAAACTGTCCCTGAGAAGGTGGTGGTGAGCTGTCTTCTTGAACCACTGCAGTTCATCCGGCGTAAGTATTCTTATACAGAAACCAGAATTGGAACCACGGGCCCCAGAGCTTCTCCTGATGCCTGACCACACCCCCAGACCCTGACCTGAGCACACGTCTCTGATCCTGACTCAACAACAAGTGATCCCTTTGAGCAAAAGGCACCCATCAGTGGGCACTAATTTATACCCCTGTCCTGAGCTTTGCTCCCATAGTGCTGTCAGGAAGGGAATTCCAGGTTTTCAATTCAGTGATACAGAAGAAATAGCAATACAGTTCCAAGTCAAACTGGAGATACCAGCAAAAGTCTTACCTCTGTAAACACCTACAACCCCAACTTTAATCTTTTTTTTACCACAATCATTGCAGAGCTTTTAGATACATGGTCCCAGCTCTCTGGTATCCCCTTCCCAAATTCTGTCTCATCCCACTATTAAAAGCCTCATTATAGCCAGGTCTTGATTCGCATCATTTAGGTCCTCCTGAAAACACTTGCTCAGCACCTGATGTCCATTTTTATTGGATGTTTTGCTTTTATATTGCTATATAAAATTACTTGGGTGCTTCTGTTGGTCCATTGACTACTTTTCATTGTTTGGAGCTCAAGACTTCCATAATTGTGGATTATGTAGTAATTGGGTAAAAATATCCTAAGTTCAACACTGCGGATGCTATTGACTTTGCTGAGTGTCTAATAATAAGCTGCAATGTGGGCAGCTCCTCTGAGATATCTAATATCCATGGCTTCAGTATGAATGTCAAGTAATAAGTGCCTCCATTTGAAGCTCTATCTACCAAAAGTCCCCAAAAGAGATTACTAAAGAGAGACAGCCATCAAACTGACAACAAGTTAATGCTAAGTGATTGATACATCTTTCAACATTGTGATGCCTTCAACATGCCTCACCTTATTTCCTTCATTACGTCAGTATGACTTTAACACATTGTATGTATCTGTGCAGACTATGTTAACAATGGGTGCCTAATTGCCTGCTTTTATTCATTGAATAAGCTTTTAAGTTCTCTTTTGCCAAGTGAGAAAAACAGTAAGCACACTGTCTGTTGTTATGTTACAGTTATAATTAACAGTTATAATTATATCTTATTAAACTACTATTTTATATCAATACACACTTGTGCACAATCAGTGTGTATAGCTCATTGCCCAAAAATGCATGTTTGATTTGATTCTTTACAAGACATTTTGCACATCCTTCCAATCTTCATATGAACTTAGAAATATGTGAATGTACATGCTTGATGAACAGATAGAATTAGCTGTTAATCAAAACTGATCCATAATGTCAAAAAACAGCCTCTGAGTGAAGTGAGGGTGATTTGGAACAAATTTTGGTGTGAACAACAGGCCATAATTAATTATAATTTTGTGTATAATTCAAAAGTTCTGCCTGATGTCTGGAGTATTAACTAAAGCTCAAAGAGCTCTGATTTTGCATTTGTTAAATCCTGTTAAGCAGCAATTTAGTTCACAATGTGCCTTCATGTTCTCACGTTCTGTGTGTTCCTGGCCATTTTTGAATTTAGAACTGCAATTGTAGAGTAAGCAGCCAGATTTCCATATGGAGAACTTAGTAAAATGCTCTTAAATTGATTTGGGGGTAGATTGAACAGTGCAGATAGTGATCAAATATTGAGTTATTAGGTTGCAAGAAAGACAGAACAGGCATTCAATTATGTACAGCAAGAAAGAGACATAGGACCAACCAAACCATAGACAGCTCATATTCTTTTCCAAGTTCTGCCATCTAGATCTAACAGAGGAGTAGTACCTCAGGAATGCTTGAGCATAGAAATAGTGAGATATCTGTGCTATTTCTTTAGAGATATCCACTATTGCTGCACTTTGTAGCTAATGCAGCACTCAACTCTCATTGACAGGCAGCAGTTGGCAACAGAGATAGTAGGAACTGCAGATGCTGGAGAATCTGAGATAACAAGGTGTAGAGCTGGATGAACACAGCAGGCCAGGCAGCATCAGAAGAGCAGGAA
>NC_063336.1:30584943-30597161 GCF_021869965.1 Rhincodon typus
GAACATTTTCTGAAGAAGGGTCTAGGCCCGAAACGTCAGCCTTCCTGCTCCTCTGAAGCTGCCTGGCCTGCTGTGTTCATCCAGCTCTACACCTTGTTATATCAGCAGTTGGCAACACTTGTTTTGACAGCAGATAGTTTATTTTCTGTGTTGATGTGGCTATGTAAAATTAAGTTGTTGCTTCTGTTGGTCCATTGATTTTTTTTATTGTTTGAAGCTCAAGGCATCCATAATTGTAGATTATGTAATAATTTGGGAAAAAATATCATAAATTCAACACTGCAGAAGCTATTGGTTTTGCTGAGTGTTCAATGATAGTCTCCAATGTGGGCAGTTCCTGCAAGATATCTAATATCTATGGCTTCAGTATGAGTGTCATGTAATAATTGTCTCATGTAATAATTTGGTAGATTTATCTACCAAAAATCCCCAAAGATACAACTATCAAACTGGACAACCAGTTGCTGCTAAGATATGTTCAACTCTTAGTATTCTTCTCCTGAAATCAGAAGGTTGTAAACATGCTGATTATAGATTGTAGAGCTGTACATCAGAATTTTTACTCATTATATTTCATATTGACCCATAGCAGAAGGGAACCAATTTCTTCAATAATGTTCCAAAATACATCAAACTCTGCTCCTATGATGCTGCTTGGCCTGCTGTGTTCATCCAGCCCTGCACCTTGTTGTCTCAGCCTTTACATATACTGTGTACATATCAACATTAGGGGAATGCTGCTTACTCGATGGATGAGGAAGTCTAACTTTATTTAAACAATCCTGAGGACCTCCTATTGTAAAATCTAATTGCTTCTTCATTCCTTTTCAACTCATACAAATTCACTTAATGTAATGATCCATTTTATTTTTTCCATTCTTTTGAAAATGCTAGCTATCACTATAAGAACAGGCTCCTTCATTCTAAGCTGTAAAAGTTTATAGCTGCAAACTTCTGTCTTCACCCATAGCTAGTTTGGTGGTGAGGGTGAGGGTGAGGGAGGAAGGATATTTTGGAACCCCACCATCTTCCTACTCCACCCTCATTAAGCCTGTTGTGTACAGACCCATGGATAGCCCTCCCATCCCACCACCAACTGAGGGCTGTAAATGGCTAATTAATGCCCACTCAATTGTCATATCCTGCTACCACTGATATTAACCCAATGGTGGACCAAGGACTTTGCTTGCAGAGAGCACAATAAACATACCTGGATGTAGTTGCTGTGGGTTCCTTATGGTCTCTCAATCAAAGACACTGAATGCAAATTTTACATACTGGTAGAATAACACTTTCAGCAGTACTGAATTGCCTCTTTATTTATGCTGGACTAAGAGTCCTAGGTTCATGAAAGAATTATGTCAGTTATGGTGCTCTATTTTAACCACTGGAAAGAACTTGCTGATCTTGTTTTTTTTTGTTAATTCTGCTTGATTGACATGTTTCTTTGGTTATAATAAGCTGTTTTTATTCTGTAATGTCCATTATTGATTTCCTGTTTTTGTAGAAGATCAAGGGTGTGAAATGATTGAAGCCTCTGTAATTGATACGTCAATGTTCTGTCTGACTAATGCTTTTATAGCATTGAAGGAACAACAGGTTAATCTTTTCAAGGAGGTTTGTGAATGAGCATTTCTTCCTTGGGCAGTTCCACACATATCATTGTTGCTATGTGGGTCGTTGGTTCTGTGCATAATGGGAGCAGAAGGGCCAAGAATTGGCATAACTTGTCAAGAGGGACTATCAGGGGACCTTGGTGGTGACTTGACTTGGCATGGAGGTTATGGAGTGGGTTGGAGTTTGAGGGTAAGGGCTAGGAAGCCTAACAACCTTTAAAACAACCAGTACAAAGTCCTTGAGAACCAAGAAAGACTTTCTAAGCAGCAGTCTTTAAACATGGCTAGCTATGCTTGACTTCCAGAGTCAAGGGGATCTGCTTGCCTGTCCTGCCAGCGCAACCATCAGAAAATTCAGGGGACTTTCTCCTGAGGTGACGCCAATGTGTCAGGAATTCCCCAACTTGAGACACCCACTTTGGTATTGAAAAATGATTTGTTATGTTGATAAAGAATAGACATAATTGTGATAATGATTGAGATCTTGAAAATAAAGAGGCAGTTTGAATCTATCTACGTGGCTACCTTAGTTGAGCCAGCTAGACAGGAAATGATCAGTGGGCATCAGACAGGTTGTAAAAACACAGAGTTAGATCAGATGCTGAGAATGACTTATAATGTAGAGAGCCAGAGGGTTCTGGAATAAGTTGCCAGTAGGTACCATGACTGGGTTTGGTGCATGCATTCAAATAGATTATAGATAGCACAACTTGTCATCTTGGTTTTCTGAAATTGTTTGATTTGTCTGCAGGGTCCAAGAATTACTCAGAATTTATTTTTGTAAATTGGCCTATGCTCAGTTCTCTTTCTTTTTGGCCTCTGCCAGGAGCTGAATAACTTAGGGAATCTGAGGTGATGTGGGTCTAATAATGTGTAAATTGCACAGTCAACGTGTTCTTCCCTATGGACTTGATATTTTTATTCATTCACAGGATAAGGACAATGATGCTTATCCTACGTAACTTCAAGCAAGTGCTGGTGAGCCACCTTCTTGATAGCAACTGGTTGGCTATTTAGGAGTGCAGTTACGAGTCAACAATGAAGTCTCACGTAGGCAAACTGAGTAAAGGTGGCAGATTTCCTTCTCTAAAGGCCATTAGTGAAAACCAGATAGGTTGTTAACTAATACAGTACTGAAATTGACCTTGTTAACCTACAAATCATTGGTCAGACCACATTTGGAGTGTTGCATTCCATTCTGGGCACCTTTTTTAAGGAAGGATGTTAAAGCCCTAGGCAAAATGCAAAGGAGATCTGCTAGAATGATACCAGGAATGAGAGATATTAGATGCAAGGAAAGATTAGAGAAATTGGGCCTAGAAATGTTCTCCTTGGAACAGAAAAGTTTAAGGGGTGGCTTTATTAAGGTGTTCAAAATTATGAACAATTTTGACAGGGTACAAAAGGACATTCTGTTTCCGCTAGTTGGTATGTCACAATTTCAAAACTGTCAGCAAAAGAGCTAGGAATGATATGAGGAGAAACATCTTTACTCAGACAGTTGTTAGGATTTGAAATGTGTTGCCTGGGAGTGTGGTGGAGGTGGATCCCATGTCAGGTTTTAAAAGAGAGCTGGATATATGGTTGAAAGTAATGAATTTAGAGAGCTACTGTTGGTAAATGGGACTAGCTGGGTAGCTCTTGTAGGAGCTGGTACAGACATGATGAGTCAAATGTCCTCTGTCAGTACTGTAAATTCTGTGATTTAATTAATAATTCAATTTAAATTCCAAAAATGCCATGGTAGGATTTTAACTCATGGCCCCAGCCCTTTACTTCTGAATTAGGAGTTTAGTGATACAGACACTAAGCTCTTGTAGTCCTTGGTTGAGTTTTAATTGCTCCACGTTCTGTAACCCAGATTGGAAAATGGATTTGTGTTGGTGATGACTGTGATATGCTCCATAGTTGGATGCTAGTCATCAGACAGTATGAAAACCTGCTAATGATGAGAAACCACCTAAAACAGGTCCTAGAGATAGCTGGTGTCCATGACACACCATTCATTAGTTAATAGAGGGAAGAAAAAGGGCAGAAATTGACTGAATTGCAAATCTTGCAGAAGGTAAATATTCTATATGTTTCCTTGTGAAGCTTTGACTTGCAGTAAGTTGGACTTCATGAAGTAAAAGCTAAACTGAAAAAGGAATTTTTTCCAACAAAGTGTTTTCAATCTGTGCTTTTATATGTTTATATATTTATATCTGTGCATCACAATGACTGTCAAGCACAAATAAGAACAATAACTTGGGTCCTTTGTTTAAGGCTACGTTGACCTTTTGGATTTTTACCATGTCCAAAATTTTACTAGATTTCAGTAAAAGACAGAGTACAAGATATTTGCTGGACTGTGCTCTTAATCGGCTTTCGTGTTAAGAAAACAATAAAGCCCAACAGAAAATTTTACTGGATAACTGTGATTTTGTGTAAAGTACAACCAAATGGTCTAATTGTATTTTATGAGCTGTTTTGTTTCTTTATTTCCTTGGTTTCATGTTCAGCTCAAGAAGGGTGTTAAACTGGAATGCTAGAGCTGGGAATTATATTAAGTAACAAAAATTCAGGGATATATAATTTACATGGTATTCCCATCCAATTCAAATGTATTTTGGAACTAAATTAAACTATTAAACAAAGGGATATTGACTTAACTTTTTCCTATTTGTTCAGCACTGAATATGTTACCACTATTCTCTAAAAATGCCTTTTGTATGTATTTTTAATTTACTATAAACAGCAATTACTTGCAAAAGAAACCTGTAATGAGATCCTTTTAAATGCCCTGTAAACTAAAAACTGGCACAAATAGTTAAATAGGTCAAAGTGTTCTGGTTCAAGCCATAACATAGTTCAGTGTAATTTGTAATAAAAACAGCAAATGCTGAAAATACAGACCATCTGAAAGAAAAAGGAAGGTAAGTTAACATTTTGGGAGTGCCCTTTCATCAGAACTGGTATAACCAAGGTGTCCTCTTTTCCAAACCAAGGAAGAGTGAAGAATTTAATTTGTGCTCTGCTGTATGTTGAAGAATCTTTTACTTTTCATACTTTCTGCAATTTTTTCCAGTTAATATTGCACTTAACGAAAATACGTAAGTCTGTTGTCAATTGTTGTTATCAATTATTGTCTTAACTTGGTTTTTGTTAGTTGCTTAGAAACAAACAATACTATAGGCTCTGGGAGTGTGCAGAGTAAATACGTCAATTGGATCACATTGAAAAAATCTCCCACACGGATCAGATTGGCCAAATGTTCTGGAATGTTTGATCAACTGGAGGACTCTTTCAAAAAAGCCAGCAAGGGCACAATGATAAAATTGTCTGAAATGTTGCACACAGGTCACAAAGTGGTGGAGGGATATACCATAGTCACAGAGAACATAGTCATTTGCAACTTTGGTTAGGGTGATTTCAATGGAAGAGTCACCTTTGTCAAGCCTCCAAGACAGTTATAAAGATTCTAGTTGTTAAAGATCAATTGCAAATTACCAGGCGAAATCATTGGTACATTTTAGTTTTTTTTTCATTTATTTCAAATTGTAGGAACTAATAAGGTAGATAGAGAGGAACCATTGCCACTGCTTTGTAAGTCTAAGTCTGGGGAAAAGCCTTAACATATCAACATACAAACAAGGATCAGCCATTCAATAAGATCAGGGCTGACCTATTTTAAGCTCAAATCAGCATTCTCGTCTAGCCCTTTCAACCCCATGCAAGAATCTACCCACGTCTGACTTAAATGTATTCAAGGACTCTGTTTTCACCACCTTTTCGGAAGAGAGTTCTAAAGATCCACAACTCTCTTGAGGAAAAGATATGCCTAATCTCTGTGTTAAAACATCAAAAATCACACGAAACCAGGTTATAGTCCAACAGTTTATGTGAAAACACAAGCTTTCAGAGTCTCACTCCTTCTTCAGGTGTCAGTGAGAGAGGTGGCATCAGACACAGAATTTATAAGCAAAAGATCAAAGATCCAGCTCTACACCTTGTTTCTTCAATATAATGCAAGTTTATTAGCTTAAATTACTTTTATATATACGTTGGAGCTAAACATTAACTATACCACTTTAGATATATTGGAACTAATTATTAGCTTAAACTTATTAGTCATATTCAAACAAGTAAATCTCACATCCTTTTGCCTCTCAGGGACCTCTGAATGATGGCTGGAACATAGAGTCACAGAAAATGTTGCCCCTTATGTCCCTTTTGAATCTTTTCCTCTCACCTTAAACCTATACCCTCTAGTTTTGGATTCCCCCACCCTGGGTGAAAGACCTTGTTCATTTATCCTATCCATGCCCCTCATGATTTTATCAACCTCAATAAGATTACCCCTCAGTCTCTGACACTCCGGGGGAAAATACCCCCAGCCTATTCAGCCTATCCCTACAGCTCAAACCCTCCAACCCTTGTTCAAGTTTCATAACATCTTTCCTATAGCAGGGAGACTAGAATTGCATGAAGTATTCCAAAAGTGGCCTAACCAATGTCCTGTACAGCCGCAACATGACCTCCCAACTCCTATATTCAACACACTTAGCGCTTGATCTCAATTTCCACAGTAATGGTCGTGAACCCAGTTCAATGGTGAAGTCTAATGAGCTATGAAAAGACCCAATACTAATAGTACATTAAGTTTAATGTTATGTGCTGAATTGCAACTTCTGAGTACTTTTCCCAAACATTCCTTTCTTCTTCTTGGTCAAAAACAAGTTCAGGCATCGCTGTAAAACAACCTGTTCCCATCTCTAGTCCATCTTCTTGCAAAATATCCTGTACTTTTACACTCTCCATCAATTGCTTATTGCTATGTCCAAGTAACCCTCAATGATCTTGTTTGGAAATGTCATTTTTGAATTATGCATTACATTCTAATCATGATATCTCCAAAACAGATGATCAAAAGATGTTGTTTGATAGCTTCAAGCTGATTATACATGTGATAAAGTTTACAAGACATTACACAGATGAAGAAAAATAAGCAGCAAATGATTGGCAATAATATAACTGGGTGCCATAAGAGCAAGAGCACTGCTGAAGCTTTGAGTGACCATCCCTTAAGTATGTCCCAGCAATGATGCAGAGTAAGTCTCTCTAAATTGTTTGCTACATGAATTAATTGATCATGGCTGTAAGTCATGGAAGTTTCCATCTGCAAGAAGTCACGGTGTACTGCTGCCAAATGACAGCTAACCCGTTTATGTTGTGCAAGCAAAGTCCACAATTTATCGAACATCACATATGGAGGTAGTCCACTTAACTGATTAGTGGTGCAGTACAAGGTTATCACCTGCCATTCTTTAATTCTGAAGGTTTTATTTCCAATTGCATCATAGATCACACAAATTTTGGCCCTACATAAGTTGACAGATGGTTCCTGTATCTTGTCATTAAGATGGACCATATGAGTACTAGTTACACACACATGTGTTTAGGGCCAATTTTGTGAATGATTGTACCATGGAGAGGTAAATTGCTCCACGTGCAAGTACTCCTGCTAGGTTGCAATGTGCATGGCTCAAAGGTCGGGGTACAGAAGAGGCATGCCAGGCTTTGGACCATTGTTCACAATCGACCATTCAGTGGGTTTGGTTGTTAATATCTAACCATTTGCAATAAAACACAGGTGTTCATAACGTGCCTCCAAACAGATGGGGTAGAGTAAAACACTGGCATCATATTTGCTGCTGGGTACTATTTAAATTGAATTCAATAAATATCTGGAATTAAGAGTCTAATGATGACTGTGAATCCATTGTTGGTTGTTGGAAAAACCCATCTGGTTCACTAATGTCCTTTAGGGAAGGAAACTGCCATCCTTACTTGGTCTGGCCTACATGTGACTCCAGACCCACAGCAATGTGGTTGACTCTTAACTACCTTCTGGGCAATTAGGGATGGGCAATAAAGGCTGCTTAGCCAGCGACGCCCTCATCCTGTGAATGAATAAAGAAAAAAGGTAACATTACATACTGTGGCATTGCAATTAGTTTGTAATAATTCGGGTTTAAGCATTAAATTTGATTGTATGAGATTTAATAATTGTTTCCAAGTCAACAGATGTCTGGACAGCCGTGATGTTATTACTTCAGGCCATTGTGTCAAACCATCTAGCTCTGACAAATTACAGTGTGTTCAAGTAACTTTGGCATTAAGATTCATCTGGGTATGATATGTTTCCCAGATGGTGCTATTAGCAAACTTCCAAACCATGTTAGTTAAAAACCAATTTGCAAAATGTCTATGTGCAAATGGTTTAGTCCATACTGCAGATAATTTACTAACTTCTCTAGTTATTTGCCCAGCCTTAGCAAGCTTATTTCATAGGGTCTCAGTATGCATAGAATTTAATGTGCCTATTCCGGTCCCTATTCCACCCAGAGTACATGTATCTTACAATTGCTGAAGATAGAATAACTGTATGATTTTTGATGCGCCCTGATACATGGCCCACCACAGTGTTAGCCATGGCCTCATGGCCTATTATCTCATTTGATATCATGGCCTTTCGCTACTTCTTAATTTTACATTAGACCACCTTGTATACGGGTGGCTATAAGCTGGTGCTTGTAATGCTGACTGCTTCAAGACAGTTATATTCCAGCTAGCAGTGTTGGTGCTATGTAATTTAGTGCAGTGAACCAAGAGTACCCCAATGTTCCGCTTTACCTGAAGGGTTACTTGGGTGTTTACAATACACAATTGCCAGGGCAAATTACCAGGTCCTGCCAGGTGGGTACATGTTTTGTTGCATGTTTATGTCACATGTAATAACCTGCAGTTTGCATTTGGTGGACAGTTAAAATGGTCTTGAGTTCTGTTTCTGGTACTGGGACTCCATCCCCCAAAACCCCTCCCGTGGTGCAGGTGAACAGTTAACAGCAGATTTCATGTCACACAAAGTAGGAGGAAACAGAGATGCCATAGCAGTCACAACATTATTACCTTGTAATAAAAGCAATTTCTGTTATTAATTTAATGTCTGATACACCGTACCATACTCATATTTATCCAGGACGTTCCCTTTTTGAGAGTTTTTTCCTATCTAGACACAGCAGAAAACCTTTACCCTGTGGTAATATTCAATAAGTGTCTCCCTGTCCATGGGCTAATACCTCCCTAGAAGTGACTGCCTGGCTGGGGAAGTGGATCCATACCTTACCCCCATTAAAGCCATGTTACCATTGTCCTTGGGCATTATCATTTTGTTCATTGGCGTATCCCTAGGTGTGGGTCGGTTGTTTAGATCATATTCTACCTTCGACAAGATTTGTAACCACCCTTTCAGTGTGTGCATAGGTGTTAACAGCTTGATGTGTTGCTTAATAGGTTCATTCATATGTTCCACTAACACTGCTGCCTAAAGATAATGGGGAATGTGATATACCCATTGGATCCCATTATCAAATGCCCATTGCTGTACTGCTTGTCCAGCAAAATGTGACCCACTATTTTGTATTTACATTGGTTCCCCATATCAGAAAATCCAAGCCCCTTTTATTTCACATAAGGGTAAATGAATACCAGGCCCAAATAGGTATCCACCATGTCAAAATATACTGATCGTATTTTTGGAAGGGCAACAATATAGTCCAATTGCCAGATCTGGCCAGGTCCTGTGCTTCTGCAAGTGGATGCTAAGGCCACTTCTGCAGCAGGAATCATTTCATCTTTTGACAAGTATTGCATTTCTCCACACTTTGTGGGCGGTGACATGTGCCAGTGGGATCCCTTGCTCCACAGCCCATTGTTTGGTGCCTGAGATACCCAGACTTGGTATGTGCTCACATGGTAAACTGTATGAGCTCTTCTTCTGTAGCCAGCTGAGTGGTGCATATCTTTGTAAGGCTATCATCTGTACCATTATGCATAGCCATTTCAGAGGTGTTCTTGGGATGGGCATCAACATGGTTTACAGTGATAGAGCAATATGGTCAAATGAGGGATGTGCCTTCTCCAATTACCCATCAGCTCCACGAAGCTTTTGGCCATTTCTTTAATGGTCAGGTCTTGCACCTCACTGATTTTATTTTTCACTTTATCGAGAATTACCCCTTCTTAGGAAAAGAACAATTTGGCTTGGACCCTGTATTTTCTTGGTATTAATTTCCCAGCCCCAATCCCATAGATGTTGAGTCAAGGTGGCTAACAATTTGGTTCCTGCTTCCTCCAAAGGGCCACGTAGCAGTATATCATCAATGTAGTGGGCTGTTTGTTTAGCTGGAGAGAGAGAGAGAGAGAAACATATCCCCATATCCCGAGTTACTGAACCATGGCAGAGAGTTGGGGTGTGCAAATAGCACTGCGGCAAACTAGAAAAACGTATATTTATCCACAGTACCATGGGAAGGCAAACCGAAACTGCAAGTTTTCATCCAGGGTAATAGGTGGGAAAAGCATTAGCCAGATCCATGATGATTTACCATTTATCAATCCCTATGCCAGATACTCCAGTAGTGTTACCATATCTGCGACAGTGGACACCGATGGTCGTGCATGTTCGCTTTACTGCCAGTCACCGACCGCTATCATCCAGCTACCATTTGGTTTCTTCACTGGCCATATAGGGCTATTATAAAGGAAGACAGCAGGTCATACAACCTCCTGCTATCACTAACCCTTCAATAATTTCTGAGGTTTCTTCATATCCCCCTGCTATTGGTTTAATGTGATTCGTGAATGGGGGAGGGAATGGATAAGGGGTTCCACTTTGCTTTCCCAATTACTACAAACATCCTTTGTATATTGAAACATAATTTTCTCTTTGGGGGTCCGTATTTCCATCCCACTTCGGACATCCATCGTGAGAATATTTTCATTTACATTGGATTCCATCCCATACAATTCACGGTAGTCTGTTCCTGATTGCCAATTCACCGAGTTTCGCACAGCTGGTGTTTCCGTTCCCCCAATCCCTTTTATATTCATTTAAGTTTCCATCTTCGTGAAGGATGGTGACCTCAGCCTCTGTATCAAGTGAGGCCATAACTTGCTATTTATTCCCGTTTCTCCAATACATTGTAATAGGGATGCGCGCCCCCGGGTCCCTGGAAACGACTCCCTTTCTTAATCGCATTGTAGGACTCCTGCCAGTCCTCTAACCTAGAGGATCACTAACGCTTCACATCTGGTTGATTGTTTTCTAATGTGGGGTCCCCGAGGATCTCGATGTACCCTCCTTTTCCTGGGGAGCAGCATCTAAGTCAGAATTTGTTTCTCGTTCAACAGGCAGGGCTGGTAGCAGGTCCATAATGCTTCCTCCAGGGAGAATACAGAACGCTGGTGTGTATACTGTCTATTTCAGACTTAACTACATCTGCTTTCAACAACGCAACAAACATCTCATCTCGTGTTACTTTCCGCTTTGGCTTCCTGCCTTTTCACTGTACTCTTCCTCTTAACCCACTCTCCTGTATCAACCTTCCTCCGCTCACTTCCTAACAACACTACAACTTCACTGTCCGAGCTCCTCTGTGCTGGCTGCAACACCGCCTCCTGCAGTTGAGCCAGTCTGCTGCACATGGTCCAACTCCTCGTTCTGAAAACTTCATGGTCAGTCCCCCCTTGGAAACTGTTAGTGTCCAATCCCAGAGATAATAAGAACTGCAGATGCTGGAGTCAGAGTCAACACAGTGTGAAGCTGGATGAACACAGCAGGCCAGGCAGCATCAGAGGAGCAGGAAAGTTGACGTTTCGGGTCAGGACCTCCCCATTTCTGAAGAAGGGTCCTGCTCCTCTAATAGTATACAATCTCATTTGCGTAGCTAACTCTCGCAATCAGGCAGTTCCCTCCAGTATTGTATGCCGCGGGACAGAGTTGTGTTCCTAATCCACTGCGTCCAGATACTTATGCCTCACAGCCATGCCTATCCATGCAATGTTCCCGGCCCATTAGCCCCATGGAGAGCATTATTTATAGCTAGCTCTGTGGACACGGCTCCCATTCCTCTGCAGAAAGTGAAACGTTGAACGCTCCCGATTCCGATAGCCAGCTCAGCCAAGGCCCTAAAGGCCGCTTTGCTTTCTGACGGAACAAATCCTGCACTCAACTCTCTTTATTAGTCGCATGTCAGACCTCTGCCGGCCCCTTAATCTAGGGAATCATTCACTCAAACATAATCCAAGTATGTCTGCAGCCTGTTGGCAGTGCCCCTTCGCTTTGTTAGTTATTAACGAGCACACGAAACGATACAGTATCACCATCGGGTTCTCCTTCCCCATCAGTCCACTCATGCGCTGAATCAGATGAATACCAAACATCCCCATCCCATTCGGAGATAGTAGGAACTGCAGATGCTGGAGAATCCGAGACAACAAGGTGCAAGGCTGGATGAACACAGCAGGCCAAGCAGCATCATAGGAGCAGAGAGGCTGACGTTTCGGGCCTAGACCCTTCATCAGAAAAGGGGGAGGGGAAGGGGGTTTTGAAATAAATAGGGAGAGAGTGGGAGGCGGATAGAAGAGGGATGGAGGAGAGGATAGGTGGAGAAGAAACAAACAGGTCGAAGAGGCGGGGATGGGGCCAGGAAAGGTGAGTGTAGGTAGGGAGTTAGGAAGGGGATAGGTCAGTCCAGGGAGGACGGACAGGTCAAGGAG
>NC_063336.1:30597661-30611845 GCF_021869965.1 Rhincodon typus
TTTCGGGAATAGACCCTTCTTGATTTCTGAAGTAGGGTCTAGACCCGAAACGTCAGCTTTCCTGCTCCTCTGATGCTGCTTGGCCTGCTGTGTTCATCCAGCTCTACACCTTGTTATCTCTGTTTTCAAAGGTGGCCTGATGGCTAAATTCAACCTGAAGGCCTCTGGGTGCTAAGTAGAAATTTAGAACTTGACCACAAACTTTATTGTGTCCATATCATTTCTACATCTCTAACTCTACATTATTCACTGGCAATCTCTTTCCTGAGTGCATCACTTGAAATCAGCCAAGTCAGGTCAGTAAGTAAATAATGCCATTGAAGAAATACTCTACCTGGATCAGCAGCAAGGTTTTACTGTTTAAACATTCCACAATAAATAAACCCTCCTTAAGGTATACATTGTCTCATTAATACAAAGCAAACAAAATGTGCAAGCACAGAAGTATGGAGTTGAGTGACTGCCTTTGACATTAAGGCAGCATTTGACTGAGTGTGTCATCAATGAGCCCTGGCAAAACTGGAGACAATGGGAGTCAGCTGGTTGCCAACATGAAGGAAGATGGCGGCGGATGTTGGGCGTCAGTCATCTCAGCTCCAGGTCATCATTGCAGGGATTCCTCAGGACAGTGTCCTGGGCCCAACTATCTTCAGCTGCTTTATCAATGACCTTCCCTCCACCATAGGGTCCAAGGTGGGGATGTTCTCTGATGATTGCAAAATAGAGTTATACGGTAAGAGAGACCTACAGCATAAGAAAAAGCCCTTCAGCCTATCACATCTGTACTAGTCAAAAACAACCACCTCACTATTCTAATCCCACTTTCCAGCACTTGGTCCATAGCCTTTATGCCTTGGCATCACAACTACACATCTAAATATTACTTAAACATCAGGAGGGTTTCTGCCTCTGCCACCCTTAGATGCATTGAGTTCTCGAATCCAACCAACCTCTGGGTGAAAATATCTTCCCTCACATCTCTAAACTTTATGCCACTTACCTTAAACCAATGCCCTGGTCATTGATCCCTCCATCAAGGGGTTAATCTCTTCCAATCTACCATAGCTATATCACTCAATGTTGTACATTTTGGCCATGCGCCCTCTCAACCTCCTCTGCTCGAAAGAAAACAACCCCAGACTGTATATGCACTCTTCATAACAGAACTTCTCCAGTCCAGGCACTTTCCTGGTAAATCCAAGCGGTCTCACTTCCCTCCTCTAATGTGCATTCCAGAGCTGGACATAATCGTTTACCTTTAGCCTATCCAAGATTTCATACAGTTCCAACATAATCATCATGCTCTTAAACTCTACACCTCGGCTAATGAAGTGTCCCATGTGCCTTCTTAACCAAATTATTCACTTGTCCTGATACCTTAAGGAACTAGTGCACATGCACACCAAAGTCCCTCTGGTCTTCAGTGCTTCTCAGGGCCCGACCGTTCATTATGTATTTCCATGCCCTTTTTGTCCCACCTAAGTGCATAACCTCACATTCATTGGCATCAAATTCCATTTGCCACTGATCAGCTAATCTGTCCAGCCTGTCTACATCCCCTTGTAATTGAAGGCTATCCTGCTCATGAAGTACCACCCCACCAATTGTTTGAGTCATCTGCAAACTTACTGATCAACCCTCCTACATTCAAATCTAAATTACCTGTATCAGCCACAAACAACAAGGGCCCAACACTGACCCCTGTGGGACCCCATAATGTTAAACTATATGTGACGCTTTATGTACTGAAGCAGCCTGTGTCCAAATGCAGTAAGACTGAACTCTTGGACTGGTGTGGCAAGTAACAATTGTGCCACACAAGTGCAATATAATGACCATTTTTATTGAGAGAAAATATACCCATCGTCCTTTGATAGTCAAAAGAATTGCCATCACTGAATCCCCACTATCAACTTATTTGGGGCACCACTGGCCAGAAACTGATCTGGATCAGCATACAAAAACAAAAGTTGTATGAGCAGGTCAGAGGCTGGGAATTCTGTGATGTGTAACTCACCTCCTGACTCCCCAAAGTCTATCTACCATCTACAAGCTGCAAATTAAGAGTGTGATGGAATATTGTCCACTTGTCTGGATGACTGCAACACCAATAACTTATGATGCTCACTCAAGAGAGTTTGGTGGGGGGGGGGTGGTGGGGGTGCTGCTGAGGTGAGTATGGTGGATGGTGGCCATCACCAAGGAGAAGGTGCTAGAAAAACTGAATGGCCTGAAGATGGATAAATCACCTGGACCAGATGAACTACACCCCAGAGTTCTGAAGGAGATAACTGAAGAGATATGTGGAGGCATTAGTGGTGATCTTTCAGGAATCACTGGAGTCGGGGACAGTCCCAGAGAACTGTAAAATCGCTAATGTAACATACCTCCCCCACCCTGCTCATTCAAGAAGGGAGTAAGGCAAAAGATGGGAAATTACAAGCTGATTAGCCTGACCACAGTAGTTGGTAAGATTTTGGAGTCCATTGTGAAAGATCAGATTTTTGAATACTTGGAAGTACATGGTAAAATAGGGTAAAATCAGCACGGCTTCATCAAGGGGATGTCATGCCTGACAAATCTGTTAGAACTCTTTAAGGAAGTAGTGAGCAGGTTAGACCAAGGAGAACCAATGGATGTTATCGACCTGGACTTCCTGAAGGCCTTTGACAAGGTGCTGCACAGGAGGCTGCTGAGTAAGATAAGGGCCTATGGTGTTAGACAAGGTGCTAGTATGGATAGAGGATTGGCTGTCTGGCAGAAAGCAGAGAGTGGGGATAAAAGGATCTTTCTCAGGATGGCAGCTGATGACGAGTGGTGTTCCACAACTGTCAGTGTTGGGACCACAACTTTTCACTTAATACATTAATGATCTAGATGAAAGAATTGAAGGCATTCTGGCCAAGTTTGCAGATGATACAAAGATTGGGAGAGGGGCAGGTAGTATTGAGGAGGTGGCGAGGCTGCAGAAGGATTTAGACAGGTTAGGAAAGTAGGAAAAGGAGTGGCAGATGGAATACAATGTGGGAACGTATGAAGTATGTACTTTGGTAGGAAGAATAGAGGCATGGACTATTTTCTAAATGGGAAGAACATACAGAAGTCTGAAGTATGAAGGGACTCAAGAGTTCTAGTCCAGGATTCTCTTAAGATAAACTTGCAGGTTAAGTCAGGAAGGCAAGTACAATGTTGGCGTTTATTTCGAGAGGACTAGTATACAAAAGCAGAGACACATCCCTGAGGCTTCATAAAGCTCTGATCAGATCACATTTAAAGTATTGTGAGCAATTTTGGGCCCCGTACCTCAGGAAGGATGTACTAACCCTGACAGGGTCCAGAGGAGGTTCACAAGAATGATCCCAGGAATGAAAGACTTAATATATGAAGAACATTTGAGGACTCTGGGTCCATACTCAATGGAGTTTAGAAGGATGAGGGGGGATCTAAATGAAACTTAGAGAATATTGAATGGCCTGGACACAGTTGACGTTGGGAAGATGTTTCCATTGGCAGGAGAGACTAGGATCCGAGGACACAGCCTTAGAGTAAAGGGAGATAGAATGGAGATAAGGAGAAACTTCTTCAGGCAGAGAGCGGTGAATCAATGGAATTCATTGCCACAGAAGGCTGTGGAGGCCAGGTCATTGAGTACATTTAAGATGGGGATAGATAGGTTCTTGATTGTCAAGGGGATCAAGGGTAACGGGGAGAAGGTGGGAGATTGGGGTTGAGACACTTACTAGCCACGATTGGCCGAGTAGACTTGATGGGCTGAATAGCCTAATTTCTGCTCCTTTGATTATGGTCTTATGGCCTCCATACCATTCAGGACAAATCAGCCGTCATGATCCTTCGATTTAAACATTCACTTTGTCCACTACTAATGCACAGTAACAACAGAATGCACCATCTACAAAATGCATTCCAAAAACTCACCAAGGCTCCATTGACTGCATCTTCTAAACATGTGACATCTGCTATCTGGCAGGACAAGGAATAGCAGGATCGTGGGAACAACAAGTTACAGGGCCCATTCCAAGCCACATACCATCATGAGCTGGAACGCTAACACCATTCCTTCACTGTTGCTGGGTCAACATCCTGGAACTCTCTCCCTAACAGCATTGTGGGTGTATCTATATCGCATGAATTACAACAGTTCAAGAAGGCTGCTCACCTCTACATTCTCATGGGCAATAAATGCTGGCTTAGCCAGCAATGCCCACATTCCATGAATGAATTTTAGAAAAGAAAGAAACATGAACATGATTTCTTTGACAAGCCAGAAATTATTTGGACGTGGGTCAAAAAATGATTTGTTCCTTGTACTGAATTTAACCATTAGTTTCTTCTCTGCATATACAATAATGTATTCAGAGCTGGAACTTGGGTGAACATGTAATAAGTATTAATGTCCCACTTGCACACAGCTCATGGAATGCAGACGTCAGGATGAGGAACAGCTGGCATCAATGTTTTTGTGCAGAGGATTATGGGATTGATTGCCAGGTTTCTTGAATTAACCACTCCTTGTGTGAAAAATTGGAAACATGAATAGGTCCGGTTCAGGTGTCTAAACTGATTGGAAATTGCCTCCCTTCTGAGTTTTCTCTGCCATTTTCCTGAGAATTCTGACTCTTGTTGGAGCACACTTTTACAAATTGTAAATTCAAGCAATTATCAATCTGCTTGTATTCATGGTCAACACTGATATCTCAAGATCGAGAACCCATTTAGGTACATTTGTTGCTATTCCCATTTCAAAATTCTGCTGTGAAAGTACATTGTTATTGAAGCTGCCCAGAGCCTGAGTTTATAGTTGTACTAAATCTTGTGCTATGTATTAGCAAGTTTGCAGATGACGCTAAGATTGGTGGAGTAGCAGATAGTGAAGGGGACTGTCGGAGAATGCAGCAGAACATAGATAGATTGGAGAGTTGGGCGGAGAATTGGCAGATGGAGTTCAATCCAGGCAAATGTGAGGTGAATTGAATCAGAGATAGTAGGAACTGCAGATGCTGGTGAATCCGAGACAACAAGGTGCAGGGCTGGATGAACACAGCAGGCCAAGCAGCATCATAGGAGCAGAGAGGCTGACGTTTCGGGCCTAGACCCTTCATCAGAAAAGGGGGAGGGGAAGGGGGTTCTGAAATAAATAGGGAGAGAGGGGGAGGTGGATAGAAGAGGGATAGAGGAGAGGATAGGTGGAGAGGAAACAAACAGGTCGAAGAGGCGGGGATGGGGCCAGTAAAGGTCAGTGTAGGTGGGGAGTTAGGGAGGGGATAGGTCAGTCCAGGGAGGACGGACAGGTCAAGGGGGCGGGATGAGGTTAGTCGGTAGGAGATGGAGGTGCGGCTTGAGGTGGGAGGAGGGGATAGGTGGGAGGAAGAACAGGTTAGGGAGGCAGGGACGAGCTGGACTGGTTTTGGGATGCGGTAGGGGGAGGGGAGATTTTGAAACTTGTGAAATCCACATTGATACCATTGGGCTGCAGGGTTCCCAAGCGGAATATGAGTTGCTGTTCCTGCAACCTTCGGGTGGCATCGTTGTGGCACTGCAGGAGGCCCAGGATGGACATGTCGTCTGAGGAATGGGAGGGGGAGTTGAAATGGTTCGCGACTGGGAGGTGCAGTTGTTTATTGTGAACCGAGCATAGGTGTTCTGCAAAGCAGTCTGCTTGATGTAGAAAGTCTTCTTGGGGCCTGGGATGGGGGTGAGGGAGGAGGTATGGGGGCAGGTGTAGCACTTCCTGCGGTTGAAGGGAAAAGTGTCGGGTGTGGTGGAGCTGGAGGGGAGTGTGGAGCGGACAAGGGAGTCAAATGTGAGGTGATGCATTTTGGAAGATCCAATTCAAGAGCGAAATCTACGGTAAATGGAAAAGCCCTGGGGAAAATTGATACACAGAGAGATCTGGGTGTTCAGGTCCATTGTACCCTGAAGGTGGCAATGCAGGTCGATAGAGTGGTCAAAAAGGCATAAGGCATGCTTTCATACATCAGACAGGGTATTGAGTACGAGAGTTGGCAGGTCATGTTACAGTTGTATAGGACTTTGGTTCGACCACATTTGGAATACTGCCTATAGTTCTGGTCACCACATTACCAAAAGGATGTGGATGCTTTGGAGAGGGTGCAGAGGAGGTTCACCAGGATGTTGCCAGGTATGGAGGGCGCTAGCTATGAAGAGAGGTTGAGTAGATTAGGATTATTTACATTAGAAAGACGGAGGTTGAGGGGGGGCCTGATTGAGGTCTACAAAATCATGGGAGGTATAGACAGGATGGATAGCAAGAAGCTTTTTCCCAGAGTTGGGGACTCAATTACTAGGGGTCACGATTTCAAGGTGAGAGGGGAAAAGTTTAAGGGAGATATGCGTGGAAAGTTCTTTATGCAGCAGGTGGTGGGTGCCTGGAACGCGTTGCCAGCAGAGGTGGTAGAGGCAGGCGCGATAGCGTCATTTAAGATGTATCTAGACAGATACATGAATGGGCAGGGAGCAGAGGGATACAGATCCTTGGAAAATAGGCGACAGGTTTAGACAGAGGATCTGGATCGGTGCAGGCTTGGAGGGCCGAAGGGCCTGCGCATGTGCTGCAATTTTCTTTGTTCTTTGTTCTTTTTTCTTTTGTTCAATTGAATGATGGACTCTTTATCTTGGTACTGCAGTCAGAAGTTCTCTCAGCAATGGTACATCATGAGCTGGTTGCAGATTAAATTGTCCCAACAATGGATGGTATTCCAAAACTCAAGAGTGGCAGTTTGGAATTTCCATTCCCCCATGAGTTCTTCCCTAACCAGTTCGAGCCATTACCATTAACACAAGGGTTGAACAGAACATTGTACATTGGGAATCTCTACGTGCAAAATTGGCTGCAGAGAGTTGTGTGTATGTTACAGTTGCCTAACAAGGTGGAATAAGTCTTGCCTAATATACCTTACAGGATATTTTTCATAGGAAGGATGGAACAAAGCTTAGCCAAGTAGCCCCATGAACCAGTTAGCCATTAAGAGAAACTGTAGCTGATCTGCAGCCAACTACCTTTGCCCTGTATTCCTTCATATGTTGGTTTACTATATCTGTCAATATCAATCTCAAAATGAACAATTTATCCAACATCAATTTCATTTGCAAGAAAAGAATTCCAACCACTACCATGAAGAAGTGTTTTTGAATTTCAAAAGTCTGAGGGCTGGTTCTTACATTTAAACCATACTGCATTATTCTCATTTCACCCAATAGATGGAAAACTGAGTCCTTGCGGGATGGACAGATGATCCTCAGCACCCATTAATCTTTGGTTCAATACTGTGTATTTGGGAGATAGGAAGTGGAAAACCATTACCCTAATGTCACATTATGGGCAGCTCAGTGCTGTCGATCCATTCCAGGAGCAATTTTTGCTTCTCGAGTTGTCACTGCATCTTTACATCTGCTGCTTCAAGAGAGATTGGATATTGAAATTCGGACTTTGGTGGAAGGTATAGCTCAATATCATCCATGAAGTCACATTCATTTATTGCACCAATGGTTTGTGGGGAAGCATTCCTATCTATGACCCCACTGTATAACTCCTTTGTATGGACACAGCCAGATTCAGATCTGATTGTAATGCCACTGTAGTTGAATACCCTACCAGCTATCATGAACTAGATCTTCAAGTAAGGTAGTCTCTTGAACAGCATGCCTGATTGATGTGTGTGTGTGTGTGTGTGTGTGTGTGTGTGTGTGTGTGTGTGTGTGTGTTGTGTGTTTCTGTGTGTGTTTCTGTGTATGTCTGTGTGTGTGTGTTGTGTGTGTGTGTGTCTGTGTGTGTTGGGTGTGTTGTGTGTGTGTGTGTGTGTGTTGTGTGTGTGTGTGTTGGGTGTGTGTGTGTCTGTGTGTCTGTGTGTGTCTGTGTGTTGGGTGTGTCTGTGTGTGTTGGGTGTGTGTGTGTCTGTGTGTGTGTCTGTGTGTGTGTGTGTGTGTTGTGTGTGTACAAAATCTCAATATTGGTCAAAGCCTTCAGCAGAATATTGCAGCACCCTCTGCCTGAAGAAAGAGGCAAAATTGACTGTTTCTCCTTGATCCGCTGCAGAACCCAAAGCTGCTGCAGTCACTTCTTGTCCTCTGATGTCCTGGAGCAGATGTCCTCTTCACTGTAAGACACAGCATATTTGAAAACACATGACCGAGTTTATTTCAAATGGCCCATCTGTTGAAGTGGAAAGCAGGGAGAGGTGCTCAGAAACTGGGACAGCTCCTGTGAGCCCCCGTGATGGTTGGTAGGATATTTGATGACAGTTGCAAGAATTTGACACGCAGTGGTGTCCTTTACAGCACTTTAAACTTTGTCATCAAATCCTCCAGTAACAGAGATTTATGAACGATCGTGATCTTGTTTTGAAAGTTGTATATTTGGCAGCCGTGAACTTTGATCTATGATAGGCTGCAGAAGTCAGTGTGAAATAATTCTTTCCTGTAATCCCTCCAAGAAAATAAATAGCAAAAATGCTAGGAGTTGAAATTTGACGCTGTTTGCGCTTGTTCAGTCATGCAGTGGCTAAAGCACGATCTAAAGCACTCCACTGTAGAGCTGGGCAGAGTCGGTTGATTGGTTGTGAGGGTTCTGGAGATGTGAAGTCTTATGGAGCAGTCTCACACAGTGCGAGGCCATCAATCACCATAAAGCCCAGAACAGCACAGAGCCGTTGACACGTATGACATGATCACTATTTCTGCTGAAGATACAACAGTGAGGACAAGTCAAGAAGCCGAGAGAAGAAAACCATTCCTGCTGTAATTTAGGAATAGACATTCACTGCCTATCTAGATTTAGAAAGAAACAAAAATGACTTTGACCTTTCTTCCATGATCTTAGGACATCCCAAAGCTCTGTGCAGCCAATGAAGTCAGCTTAAAGTGTAGTCATGCTTGTAGGAAATGTAGCAAATTGTTTGTATGCAACAAACTCCAACAAGCAACCATGTGATAAAGACCAGATCATCACTTTTCTTTCATGGTTTTGGAAGTGGGAATATAATTGAGCAAGACACCAGGGCAAGTTCCCCTCCTCTTCCTGAAACTAGTGCTACTTAGAGGGCAGACAGGGTTCATATTTAAGAGAATCACATGCAATGCTGTCTCCTCCTAGCCGCATCTACATCATTACTCTTGGAGTCCATCAAGATTCTATTCTTGGCCTTTTTATTTCATATTTACATATTGTACCTCAGTGACATGATCCGAAAACATGGGCCAGAGTTCTCTCCCCCTTGGGAGTGGGCCGGCACGGTTAGGGAGGTGGATGTTTGGCAGCCTCCTGCCTTTGGGTGAATTAATGCCTTTAAGTGGCCATCAGGGAGTCTCCTCCTCACCTCAATATCAACTGCTGGTGAAGGGGGGCGCTAATGTCACATTGCAACTTGGCTGTAGGTTTGGGAGGATGGTCGTAATGTCACTGGACTAATGATTCATTGGCCCCAGGTAATGCTCTGGGAACATGGGTTCAAATCTTACATGTGACTCCAGGCCCTCTACAATGGTGACTCTTTGCCACCTGCTGAAAGATGCTAGAAAATCACTCAGCCAGACAGCAATTAGGGATAGGCAACAAATGCTGACATTCTTAGCAATGTCCACATCCCATGAAAGAATAAATCAAATTTCCAGTTCAGAACCTTATATCCCATGACACTTCCTGACCCCTCCTTCCCCTAACCCCCAGAAGAGCTTGTTTACCCACACCCAGCTTACATCTTTTGGTAAGCTTTAGGTCATCTGTCCCAAGATCCCCTCTACGGCTCAATGCTAAGCTTTGCTTTATGATGTTCCGGAGATCCTTTAAATGGTTCATTATGTTAGAGGCAATATGCAAATACAAAGTTGTATTTTTTTTAAAAAAACTGCCTCTTTAGTAAAAACTAAAAGAACTGTGGATGCTGTAATTCAGAAACAAAAATGGAATTTGTTGGGAAACCTCAGCAGGTCTGGCAGCATCTTTGAAGAGAAATCAAAGTTAACGTTTTGGGTCTGGTGACCTTCCTCAGAACACCTTTAGTAAATCGTTGGTCATCAGATTTAACACATAGCTGGATGTCCCATGTCAAATGGGGAGGCGATGACCTAGTGGTATTATCGCTGGACTGTTAATCCAGAGACCCAGATAATGTTCTGGGCACCTTGGTTCAAATCCCGTCATGGTAGATGGTGGAATTTGAATTCAATAAAATATCTGGAATTAAGAATCTAATGATGACCATGAATCCATTGTCGACTGTCGGAAAAAAAACATCTGGTTCACAAATGTCCTTCAGGGAAGGAAACTGCCATCCTTACCTGGTCTGGCCTACATGTGACTCCAGACCCACAGCAATGTGGTTGACTCTTAACTGGCTTCTGGGCAATAAATGCTGCCTAGCCAGCGACATCCTTATCCTGTGAATGAATAAAGGGAAAAAAAAATTCACTACACCTGAGGAAGGAGCAATGCTCCAAAAGCTAGTGTTTTCAAATAAACTTGTTGGACTACAACCTGGTGTCGTGTGATTTTTGACATTGTCCAACCCAGTCCTACACCAGCACCTGCACATCACGTCAAATTCTTTTTGATACTGTTCCTCTCAGCTACCTCATCACAATTATCAATATCGAAGCTGCTAGACAAATATAAATTTTCAATTATCCAAAAGACAGCATCAACAATACAGTACTGCCTCAGTATTCTGCTGAAGCTATCGAATGGATTGTTTGAGCAAATTACGAGAGCTGAACTTAAGCCAGCTGCCATCTGATTCAGGAGCTTGAGTGATGCCTGCTCACACACTGCCAGATAACACTTTGAGTGGAACTTTCAATTAAACTTTAGCAATTTTCAGAGCCCAAAAGTCTGTTTATTGGTTCAAAGTAAAAGTCCTTGTTTTTTCCTATTTGCACCCGTGCCTTGTGATATGTGAATGTTAAAATCCTACGTAATATTACTATTGGCAGAGCAATAATCAGAAATCAAACTGTTAATCTATTCACCCCGTCTTGCCTCCTCCTCCAAGTTTTAGACTTGGCAAGAAAAGAAGGTGCCAACCTGATGGGAGTTGTGACAAAGTGTGATGTTAAGAATGTAAGTCCTTCACAGTTAAACAGGCAGAAAATATAAACAGAGCTGCTAAATTGGCCCAAAAAGAGATGGCTCTGTGATAGTGAAGAAACACAAATAAAAAGCTCAGTTGTAATTTGATAACTGAATTCTCTCTGTCACGTGTGCATCCTGCTATCTAAACAAGAATACAGAAGGAAGAAAGGAGCAACATTTTACGATGACATTAGAAAACACATCAGGATTAGGAAGGACTCTGCAGTAATAAACATTTCATTGGAAAGTTACCCATGTATCTTCCAGTGGATTACCAATTTCAATGTCTACTTCACGCCTCTGAGTTTAAGATCTGAATTGCAGTAACAGTTAGCTCTCATGGACTGCTTTTGTGTTATTTCTCTCCTTATTGAGTCATGGAGATAATATGTCTCACCCAAGAGAAAGAGAAATATTTTAGAATGATAAATGTTAAATCTTTCAAGGACCATCCTTAATGGAAATCTGATGTCAATTATTCAATGTAACACCAAGCCCTTGTTCAACCTTTGTAATAATTCTGCTTTGGAATTGTTGAATTTTAAATCATGGTATACAACAGGTCTGTACTATAATAAAATTGGAATGGCAGGAAATTCCTAGCAAGCTGTTGGCTTCCAAAAACAAACCAAAATAGCTCACCATTTCCTGAGGAGCCAGCCACCAGAACTTCAATGTTGTATACATCTTCTCCATGCCCTATCGACAGACCCGCCATCGGCTAGTGGGCATAGGTTTTGCCAGCAGCCAACACATAGACCCTTACAGTCCACCATCTTCTGACTTCATTACTGCCACCATCAATGCGTGGGCCTCTCTTCAATCTAAGGCCTTGGGTGGATGTATTAGCAGCAGACTCTGCCATTCCATGCAGGATTCAGAGGAGTTGCAGGCCTCATATGGATTGGCAGCTCTTGCAGGTGAGATATCTGCCCTTGGGTCCTTGATCCCTGGCTAAGGCCTATCACTGGCCTGTTAACTGCCTGAGTAGCACAGAGTGCAATGATTCCTATTGAAAAAATGAATACAAAAGTTTCTCATCAGTTCTGCAGCCAGTGATCAAGATCCATTGACATCACCACAAGATTCTGCCCATAGCACTGAAATGAAAGCAAAGGAACATATTAACTCCAGCAGGCAGCTTTCTTGCTATCTATCTGCTCATCCCTGCTCCCACCACAATGACACGGTGGTGGGATCTTTAATTATCCCATTGTTGAGCCCTTCAAGAATACCCTTCCCCCATAGCTTTGACCCTCATCTCCTTCACCAACACAATCCCACCCCAATTCACTCAACTCCAAACACATAAAAAGTTCAAATTCATTGCAACTTGATGTTCTTTTTGCCCGGGTGCAGTACCGTTAGTGGCCACTGATCCAGCTGGCGCCACTAGTATATTGAAAGTTACCAGCCTCTGAATGTCCAATGGGTAGACCGCGTTGTCCCTGAGGGACAGAGATTTTGTCTCCAGCCTATTAAGAGCCACTTGGCTGTAAACTGACTGCAGGGCAGCTGTCCTTTACCTATGTGGACTTCACCACTGACATTTTATCCAGAAGGAGGGAACCACTCACTTTTCATATAATTCAGCCCAGGAGAGTCACTATCTATGAATTAAGGTGTACATTTTTCTGGCTTATAAAATATAATAATAAAACTATTTTGAGGATATGCCAAAATCTCACTGCACTTTACTTTAGACTGGCTGTCTCATTGTAAAATGAAGAGTCACAGGCAGATGAGAGGATAGCAATAAATGATGCAGTAAGGGCCTCTAGTGCCAGCAACAGACAACATTTTTGGTCTGTAAGTCTGATAAGTTTGGATGGTGGCCTATTTTAGGTTCAAATTGAATCAAGCAGAACTGTTTGCTTACATGAAGCATCTTTGAAATTAAGTGACATGTGGCTGGGACCAATACTGTCTATGTTTGCTGATTATGTCAGACATGAAGAAGTTCACATACTGCAAAATATAACAGTTAGTCAACACGTACCGGAGTCAAGCAAAAGCCACTTGTCAATCCACAAAATTTCTCTGTTAAGCTCTCCAAACTTTCAGAAGCATGGAGTTTTTCCTTAACTTTTATAATGGGATATATCTTTCTGCAGGAAAACAGCAGTTATCCCCTTAGTTGTGCACAGAGAATTGCTAAACATTTCAGAAATGGGGGCTGGTAAATTAGCCATTCATTTTACCCCTCTTCCTATTTTTATTTCCATTGATTTCAGCAGAATTAAATGTTAAGAAAAGGGGCAGCGGACTTGCTTTCACCTATTTGAAACAAATAAAAGTTAAAATCATGCCCAGAGCCTTCAATTGCAGATGGGGTGCGCAGTGGGGAAGTGTTAGAGCTATCTGCTTCGGGATGTTATTGGATTACATCAGCTATCCCACTGGTGCCTGAAATGGGCAAGGTACACTCCAATTTTCTCTCTTTAAAAAAACAAGCTCATAACTTTGGAACCATGCCAGCTTTACCAAATTTTACTGATTTCTCTCTGCTCATAAATTTAAATGTCGCAGGGAAAAGTTAATCATCATAAGGGAAAGAAAAAAAATGAACTACTTCATATGAAATCACCTTTAACGAATAGGGACTTTAATATGAATTTGAACTCTTTGCCAACGAAGGAAGCTGTTCAAGATTAACACTGTGTTGAAGCTCCAGTGTACATTAATGTAACTTTATATATGGATAGGGATTCATACCATGATACCTGATGCTTCTGAATGGGCATGCAGAAAGGGAATCCTTTAGGTCATTCATGTATAACATGTTTTCCAAGTTGTACTCAGAAATATATAGCGTTCTGTTTTAATAAATCTCAGTTGCTTTCATAGCAGTGAAAAAGTCTCTGTAGCAAAGAATAATTTTAAATGGATATTACGTATACATCAGGGCAGAAACCTGTAAGGCAATATCATATATAGTTAACAAAAACAAAGTTGCTGGAAAAGCTCAGCAGGTCTGGCAGCATCTGTGGAGGAGAAAACAGAGTTAACGTTTCAGGTCCGGTGACCCTTCCCAAGGGTCACTGGACCCAAAACGTTAACTCTGTTTTCTCCTCCACAGA
>NC_063336.1:30612345-30647213 GCF_021869965.1 Rhincodon typus
CTTGTTCAAAGTTTCAATCTGAGCAGGCAGATGATGCTCGTGCGAAAGGCAGCACCTTCAACAATGCCCATCCCCTTCGGTATTGATATAACTGCTGGCTCAGGTGTGATAAAGGGCTATGCCAAAGGTCAGACTTTTCTATGCAAAATACTGCCTGAATTGTGAGAGTTTCTGATTATTTCTGTTTTTGTATCAGATTTCTATGATCACAGAATCCCTATAGTGCAGAAAGAAGCCGTTTGTCCCCTTGAATCCACACTGTAGGGATTCTATAATCCTCCGAAGAGCATCCCAGACCCAGACCCCCACTGTATCCCACAACCTCTTAATTTACCACGGCTAATCCACAGACCTTAACACACCCCTGAACACTATGGACAATTTCAGAATGCTAATTCACCTAATCTGCACATCTTTGGACTATGGGAGGAAACTACAGCACCTGGAGGAAACCCATGCAGATGCATGGAGAACATGCAAACTTCACGCAGACAATCATCCAAGGCTGGAATTGAACTCCAGTCCCTGACACTTTGAGGCAGCAATGCTAACCACTGAGTCACCCTGCCACCCATGATCTTGGGGTTTTTTTCCTTTCATCAGAACTTGTTCATTTCTAGTTTATCTGACCGCTCCAGCAATTAGAATTATCTACTGCTGGAACAGCGCATTGTGTTTAATATGCCAGGTGATCGGATTTGATCTGTGTAGCTGAGATATTGCAGGTGCCTTTCAATCCCACTTAGAGAAATATCACTGGTTAATAGATAGCCACTATAGTGACGAGGTTTGACTGTTCAGCAAATTGAAGGGAGGCTGATCTATGCATTAGTGAGTAATGTTTCACACTTACAACTTGTCTTTTGTAAAGAGTGCACAAATAATCAAACCTGGACTCTGGAGCTTTAAAGTGCATCACCTATTTAAGTGGCTGAAGCAAAAAGGTATATTTTTTGCAGGAAACAGCAATATAGTTTTCTATGAAGAAAATGCAACACTTAATCTAGACGTTATAACCATTAACAACCTAATGGCATTTCCTTCACACTATGTATTGTTTTTTAAGACAGTCTGTTTTATGACTAAAATATTACAGCTACATACACTTGCTGCACCATTTCTGTAGTGATTTATTTGAAAGGGCAGAGGCAGGACAGCTCACCAGCTTTGTTCCTTCCTGTATCACTGTTTAGGGTCAAGAACTGAGAAGAGGGCTGGTCCCTAAGGCCTAACTTATTCCACTAGTGGAGGCTTTGGCTCCTCGCCTCTCTTTCTCTCCCCATCACTCTACATTTAAAAAGGTCCAGATGTAGAAAAAGGTTTAGAAAAACCAACTAATTGAATTTCACAAAAACAATTTTGCCATTGTCTGAGGAAGTGTTCAAATCAACAGCACATTTCTGAAAGGCAAAGGTTACCTAATTAGAACACCAAAAGTGTAACTAATTGCCCACATTTATTTAAGACGGTCTAATATGGACTTCAATAATGTGCAATTGTTGCACGACTTAAAGCAGTGGTTTGGCTGAAAAGACAACATGGTTGGCTTAAATGAACTGTGCCCAGCTTAATGAGGAGATCCTTCACTGACTGCCAAAAGTCGACATGTGAAAGAGTTAGAACAAACCAAGTAGTTTATAGACTTATAGCATCTTGTGGATTAACAGATTTAAATCAGCTCATAATTCATGCTGTTTTACTTCTGTTTCCTGGACTCAGTTCAAGAGTTAGGCACCACCTACCCTTCTTTTAATTGCAAGTATGGAGCTTGAAAATGGGTACCCTACATATAAAATATATTGGTGGAAGGATTGAGGCCAGCTCTCTGTAATGTGTGATGTAGGTAGAATTCTGATGAAAGAGGAAAATAATCACTCCAGTTGACCAGGACAAAAGGCTGGAAGATTAGAAACACTATTTTGTTTATGACCACAACTCTATTTTTTTCTGTTGGTTTCACTCCAAGTAACAATGGTCATAGAGCCATAAAGCCATAAGGATATACGGCATGGAAACAGACACTTCAGTCCAACTCGCCCGTGCCAACCTGATATCCTAGATAAATCCAGTCCCATTTGCTAGCATTTGGCCCATATCCCTCTAAACTCTTCGTATTCATATACCCATCCAGATGCCTTTTAAATGTTGTAATCATACCAGCCTCCACCATAGCTCATTCCATACATGCACTTGAAAAAGTTGCCCTTAGGTTGCTTTTAAATCTTTTCCCTCTCACCCCTGAGATGGATGTTTTTGGACATTGGGAGGAATCCAGAACACCCAGCAGAAACCCACGTAGGGAGAATGTGACAATTCCACACAGACAGTTGCCTAAGGGTGGAATTGAACCCAGGTCCCTAGTGCTGTGAGGCAACAATGCTAACCACTGAGCCATAAGGCTGAGATAAATATATTCTGCAACAGTAGGGGAATCAAGGGTTATGGGAAGACACAAACGAGGTGTGTCCGATCAGCCATGAACCTATTAAATGGTGGAGCAGACTCAACAGGACAAATGGCCTACTCCTGATGCTATTTCTTATGATCTTCTGGTCCAACTGCTCCTGTACCTGCTTTAGAATTCTACCCTTTCGTTTATATTGTATTTTCTTCTTACCCTTTTCGTATTTCCTTATTAAATGTATCATGTCACAGTCCTCTGCATTGAATTCTATCAAAGATGAGGAGAAATTACTCCTTCAAAGGGTCATAAATCTGTAGAAATCACTAACCCAGAGTGTAGTACATGTTAGGAGCCTGAATAAATTTAAGTTGGACATAGACAGTTTTTAATTAGTAATGGGTTGAAGGATTATGGACAGCGGGCAGGAAAGTGGAGTTGCAGCTGAGATAAGATCAGCTATGATTGCATTAAATTGTCGAGCAGATTGAAGAGGCTGAATTGCTGATACCTGCTTCTAGGTTTGATGTTTTTATGTTCATTCCAACAATTGTCCTTTTCAGGTTGTACACTATCCTCCTCACACTTCACAATATCTCAAGTATTGTACCATCACAAGTTTTGAAGTTGTGTCCAGTTCACCAAAGTCTAGATCATTAATGTAAATCAGGAAGAGCTGGAGGTGGCCACGAGATGATAGGAACAGTGTCAGGAGGGGAGGCCAATACCCTTCTAGCCACCATGCCATTTTTGCAATGGTGGAAAACTCAGTGGGCTGGCTACCCAACAAGTGACCAATTGAGCCATGTATCTGGCCAATCAAGCTCACGTCCCACCTCTGCTGGCATCTTCTGCACATCTGAAGGACCTGTTTCCATGTGGAGAAAGTGTCAGGTTGACTTTAGCGACCTCTTAGTGGCTCCATGGGGGAAGAGCTCAGCTTGATGAGCCTGGCATGCCTCAAGGTGGGGCACAGCTTCTGCTCTGACAGAAACCACATTGCCAGCACTTAATGACTGCCTCACCCACTGCCCAACAGACCTTTTTTCAGGGTGGTCAGCTGTAAAGGAGCCTTTTCTCTGTGAAGTGGGAGCCTAAACAATGGCCATTACTTCCCGTTGAGACTGCTACATTTATTGGGCTGATCCTCGTTGGGGATCCACCATCTCTAATCTTGCCATGTTTATTCTTTCATTGGATGTGAACATCACTGACAAAGCCAGAAGTTGTTGCTCACTTGAGGGTAGTTAAGAGTCAACTACATTACTATGGATCACATGTGGGCCACACCAGGCAAGGAGAACAGATTTCCTTCCCTAAAGGACATCAGTGAAGCAGCTGGGTTTTTAACAACAAACAAAGATGGTTTCCTCAGACTTCTTTTTCTGACTTTTTTGTGACTAATTAATAACATTTATTAATTGAATTTAAATTTAACCATTTGCCGTGATGGAATTTAAACCCAGGACCCTGGCCTAGGCCTGTGGATCACTTGTCCAGGGATATAGGACAGTGGGCCCAACTCCAGCTTCTTAATTGGTCTCTGCAAGCCAGGTCACACCACCCACTGAAGTTTGATCATTTCCCACTTATGGGCCCAATGGCAGCACTTTTCCAGGTAAATAGCAAAATTCATTGCATTGACTTCACTGATGTATCTTGGTAATCATAAGAACAAGTGTTTATGTGGCACTTTTAATATGATAAACCATCCTAAAGTACTTAACAGAAGAGTTAAAAAGCAACGTTTGTCACCAAGCCGCACAAGGATATATAAGGCAGATGATCAAACGCTTGATGGAAAGGGAAACAAAGTTGACCAGCGGTAACTCGGTGCCAACTTTGAGCTATTAGCCAGATCAAACGACCTCAAAATCCAATGGCAGGTGACAACTGAAGGTGCTGCAGTACTGCAACATGGAGAAAGAAAGACAAATCCCAAATACAAGTAGAAGACTAAAAGGTAAGGAGGAAGGATGTCCCTAATAACTGGAGACTCTCAAACTAGGGATCACAGTTTAAAGGTATAGGGTGGGCAATCTGGGACTGAAATGACGAGAAGCGTCTTCACTCAGAGAGTGGTAAGCCTGTGGAATTCTTTGCCACAGAAAGCAGTTGAGGCCAAATCATTGAATTGAAGCACTGAAACATTTCAAGAAGGAGTTAAATATTGCTCTTAGGGCGAAAGAGATTAAAAGGCATGGGGACAAAATAGGAACAGGTTAGTGAGTTGGATGATCAGCCATGATCGTATTGAATAGGGGAGCATGCTCAAAAGGGCTGAATGGCCTACTCGCTTCTATTTTCTGTGTTTCAAAGCATGCAACAACGAACCAACCACTGGCCGAACAACCATGTAAGGCTATGAACTTTTGCAGAATAATGGTCAATCTGCACATTACTTAAATATAGAGAAAGCCTGCACATTGCTGCAGTACAGATAGATTTGGGACTTTTCATACAGAAATCACAAAAAGCTAGCATTCATATTCAGCAGGTAGTAGGGAAGGCAAATGAAATGTTTAGTTTGAAGGGAATGGAGTATAAAAAAGGGAAGTCTTGAAATATTTAAGATTAAGGTTTTGACAGGATAGATGTGGAGAGGTTGTTTTCCATTTTGAGAGATTCTAGGACCAGAGGGCATAATCTCAGAGTAAGGAGTCTTCATTTAAGATAAACATGAGGAAGAATTTGTTCTCTCAAAGGGAGGTGAGTCTTTGGATTCTTTACCACAGCGGCTGTTGAGATCGTTAAAAGCTGAGATAGATTTTTAACCAGTAAAGAAATCACATAGGGAAAAGGCAGGAAAGTGCAGGGTTGTCAAACCAGTCATGATCCTATTGAATGGCAGAGCAAACTCAATGGACCAAATGACCTGCTTCCGTTCCTTTGTCTATAAATGGTATAAATTCCATAACAAGTTTAATAGAATACAAGTTTAAAGTAATTTGCAAAATAAACAAAAGCAATTTGAGAAACACCTTTTTCGCGTACAAGTGGTTAGAATGTGGAATGCATTGCTTGCAAGTGTCATAGAGGCCGGTTCAATTGAAGGAGTCAAGAGGACATTAGATGATTGCTTAATAAGAAACAATGTACAGGGTTACAGGGAAAACAGAGGAGAATGGCCCTAATTTATAACACTCATTTCGAGAGCAGGTACAGATGTGATAGTCTAAATTACCTCTTTCTTCACTGTTACAGTTTTGTGCTTCTGTAATGTTGTGCTTTAAGCCAGTACAGATACCTGCACATTGAAATACTGACCTGAAGTGGTACTGGATGTGTGGTTCTGCACATACATTGTCCCCAAGGCGGCTTTCTTCTCATCTCTGAGTAAGGCTTCACAACTCCTTATGTTCTTCAATAATCCTTTATTTACATCTGTCGGTACTAACTTATCAACTACACTCTCTAGTACAGTGTCAAAGATATGCCTCTTCATATGCTCATTCTATACTAGCGTTTTCTCCCTTACTGATGTCAGAGACATGTGACCATTTCTATTATTTAACATAATTTAACATGAATCTCATTGTACCACAGAATGGATCAAGCTCATGTCCTTAAGCAGCAACACGACCTTCCTATACTTGTGAAAAGATCCCGAACCAACAGCCTATGGGCAGAGGTTTGATGATGCTCAGCAGCCGAGATCATATCTCGTCCACACAGAAGGTAATGTTGTTTGGAGGAACAGGAGCGCTTTTGTTTTGGTAAAGGACAAATCGATAGCATAGTAAGGATCCTGAATCCTTGGGAGGATGTTGCAGTAACTCAGCCAGAAATGACTGAAACAAGGACTGAAAACCTTCAAAGTCACAATTCGACTTGCATCAATCCTGCAAAACCTGAAAGTGAGTATGGCAAGGTGGTGGAAGCAAGGACATTGATTATTTTTAAGGTAGAAGTAGCCAAATTCTTATTAAGCAAGAGAATGGAAGTTTCGCAGGTCGGAGGCAAAAATGCAGATCGAAGGTTACAATCAGATCAGCCATGATCTTATTGAATGGCAGGGCAGACACTCAGGACTGAATGGCCTAATTCCGCTCCTAAATCTTGCGTTCATACACATGTATGTTCCTAAAGCAGGTTGCGAACCACAAGCACACTGCGACATTGAGGTGCTCTCGCTAAAGACTGAAAATAAAAACACCTAAAGTCAGAGGGGATGTCATGATGGAGGAGAAATACCTCCTTTACACTGAGCAGCACTGACAGCATTTTATTCACTAGCCCCATCAACAAAACATAATATCTTCCCTTTTGATGGCTTTGGAAAGTATTAACAGGACCAGGACCCTTTATCAGCTTTTACCACTATACAGCGGGCAGCCATTCCAATTCCGAGTCTGGTCCTGCCAACATCCCCAACGAGGATAATGTATCGGTGATCTAAAAGTTAAAGGTGAAAATCTGGTTTGATACAGAGAGTTTTACTCAGAACAGAAGTACATTGTAGCAATCCTGACAGTAAAGCAAAATAAAATCACTTGATGCTAAATGAATTTTGTGTTGAAATGGCAGGCATTCTGAGAAACGGAAGTTTTGTGTCATTTTTATAGATGTAGGTGTTTTGCAAAGCGATAGCCCAGTCTGAACTTTGTCTCCCCTTTGATAGAGACCAATGTGTTCCCTATGTTCCCTGGCCAACAGTGGGAGGTGATAGCCTAGTGGTATAATTGCTGGATTGTTAATCCACACACCCAGATAACATTCTGGGAGCCCAGGTTCAAATCCCACCACAGCAGATGGTGGAATATGAATTCAATAAATATCTGGAATTAAGAGCTTAATGATGACTGTGAATCTATTGTCCATTATTTGGGGGAATCCATCCAGTTCACTAACATCCTTTAAGGAAGGAAACTGGCATGGCCTACATGTGACTCCAGACCCACAGCACAGCAATGTGGTTGACTCTTAACTGCTCCCTGGGCAATAAATGCTACCTAGCAAGCAATATCCTCATCCTATGAATGAATAAAGGGGAGAAAAAATCTCTGTCTTGGGCTTGCTGTAGTAGTCCAGCAAAGCTCAGTGCAAGTTGGAAGAACAGCATCTCATTTTCCGCTTTGGAACTCTACAGCCTTCTAGATTTAATATCGAGTTCAATAATTTTAGGAACAAAAACAAAGTTGCTGGAAAAGCCCAGCAGGTCTGGCAGCATCTGAGAAAGAAAAAAACAGAGTTAACGTTTCGGGTCTGGTGACCCTTCCTCAGAATGCTGCCAGACCTGCTGAGCTTTTCCAGCAACTTTGTTTTTGTTCCTGATTTACAGCATCCACAGTTCTTTCAGTTTTTATTCAATAATTTTAGGGCCTGAGTACCTTCTCCAATGTCCTTACTTCAACCACCGCACACCAGGCTTTGTCATCACATGGGCTGTTACCACAGTCAACCCATTATCGGCCACTAACAATCTCCATTAACAGCTATTCATTCTCCTGGGGTGACCTTTACCAATTCTTTATATACCAAACTGTTTTTCTCTTTCTCTGGGCTCCATTTCCATGTGCCATTTACTCCATTTCTCCCCCACCAACCCCCACCCCCAACTCCTTCTTTAGCATATATACCATGCTTTTCCTAGTTACAATCAGTTCTCAAAGAAGGGTCACTGGACCCAAAGCATTAACCCTGCTTTTTCTCCACAGATGCTGTCAGACCTGTTGAGCTTTTCCAGCAATTTCTGTTTTGATTCTGATTTAACAGTATTTGGTGTTCTTTTTCTCCATGAAATTCGACAGAAACACACCTAACCAAAATATATGAAGATTCAGCCTAAAGTTTCACATTTAGAATTTTGGTCAGATCTCATTTCTAACCTCGTGACATTCTGTTCTTTAACTGATGACTGTTTACAAGCTGCTTGGCTTTGTCTCCATGCTAAACTGCAAGGCAAGACAGACATACAAGTTTCTCGTTATTATTTATTTCAGTATTAATTTTGACGTCTTTGGTTTCCTTTTATAGCTGTCACCTGAATTTCCAGTTGCGCTATTCAACTGGGCGTCCTTCAGCTCATCTTTAACTCTACCAACATCCGTCAACATGAAACTGAGTCCTGGTATTACAGAACCACCTGGTGGAGCATTAGTCTGTCACCTTCAACTTACTTTGTTACACAACAGATGATAACATCATTATATCAGTCCATTAATCCTTTTATTCTCAATCCACAGACTTGTGAATAACTGTTCAGTTTTAGTGGTTTTCTAAACCATTTGAATACAAGTCTCAGTATTAGAATTCCAGATGTATGTTAGGAAGACTGAAATAGAATTATAGATCATGTCTTTTCAGAGGCAAGTAAAATAGTTTCAATGAACTGTAAAAGTCAGATCTGGCAGACAGTTTTAAATGTAACAGTAGCATCTATAATTCTCTTGGTTTGCTGTAAGATCATATACTACATCAGACATATACTTTACCATCCATCTTAGGAGAAACCAATGGCTGTAATTACCAGACTGTGACAATCTTTCCCATAATATTACTCTTTATTAGTATCTGTAATGTTTAATGTGTTATGAAGACTTCCATTGTAACAAGAAAATAAACCAATGTTATAAAATTGTTTAATGGCTCTGATAAACATTTAACAGCCATTGGTTTAGCATAGTGTGGTTTTATTTTGCTTTACAGTGACAGGAATCAAGGCAGGATTATTACAACTTACTTCTGTTATAAAAAAAGTTCTCTATATCAAACCAGTTTTTCACTTTTAAGTAAACTAATTGACTTCTGTTTAACGGGAATATCATCCACCATTTCGCACCATTGCTTTAAACCTAGAGTTTTGGTGTCTGCATTTGTATTAAAATGTTGAGATGCTCAAAACACTAACCTTCGTTTCCTTATCTTCAATAGGTAATGATTAATACTTCACAATTTTCTCCCTTTCTCTCAAAGAAGCCCAGGCTGTCATTACTCAGCTTTGAGGTCCAGAATAAATGAGACTAGAAAATTGGTGGGATTGCTGGGTGGGAAGTCCCATACATGCCCAGGAAGCTGCTCCATCTGGAATATGAATGTGGCCTTCAAATTCCAGTAGCTGGGTGTGCGCAGCTCTTTCGCCCACATTCTTCCCTGCATCAAGGGAGCATCTACAGGAAATTCTTCGTTTTATGCCTTTGGAAGTCCTCAGTTGGAATTTGGGAGATCTGGCATGAGTTCCTTTAAGGTCTTCCAACACTCCAAACCAAATCCAAAAAGGCAATCTATTGCCATTTGGAGTTTGTGTAGCTTATGTAGCAACTGAAAATTTCAAAGATATGAGCTTTAAGGAGTCTTTATTTGAGGGGAAATCCTTTTACACAGACCCCTTTGCAAAGACAATGGCTTTGGCTATGCAAATGACAATGGTCATGGATTTGGGATGCCATCACACTTGTTCTGGGGGAACAAGACCTGGGAATTATCAGCAATGTGGTTCAATCGGCACTGTGCAAAACATCGTAGCTTGGCTTAAAATTTTCTTAATTTGTTATCAGCACATATACTTTCCATCAAATGTCAGTAGATCGTGTTCAAGAGCAGAAACCACCAACTTTCCTATCCTTCGTCCACTGCAGACCAGCTGTACTGGTCTGTTCACTCCCCAGCTGAACTTAATGAATGTTAATAGCCAGCAACCAGATCAAGACCTTCCTAAAGTCTGGTGGCATGGTGGCTCAGTGGTTAGCTCTGCTACCTCACAGCGCCAGGGACCTGGGTTCAATTCCAGCTTCGGGCAACTGTCTGTGTGGAGTTTGCACATCCTCCCTGTGTCTGCATGTGTTTCCGCCAGGTGCTCTGGTTTCCTCCCACAGTCCCAAGAGGTGTAGGTTAGGTGGATTGGCTATGCTAAATTGCCTATAGTGGGAAATGCGGGGATAGTGTTGGATTTGGGTGGGATGTTCTTCAGAGGGTCAGTGTGGATTCAATGGGCTGAATGGCCTGCTTCCAGGCTGTAGTGATTCTATCATAATCATTAAGTCTCAGGATTACACCAGTGAGTATGTTACCCCACTAAGTGATCTGTAACTGAGTTATATTATAAATAAAATATGACCATAAAATATCTGGTACAAAATATCACCATTGTTACAATGGTATACAATTCTCAAAGTTTGCAGTGGATAACATTCTATCACTTTATATAACCAGTCGAAAAGTATTATATCTACGGGGAATCTCATATTCAATGGAAAATTGATCATGCAGAAAATGAGAGAAAAACATTTAAAAAATGGGCATTAGTTTTCTTGGCAGCTATATTGTTAGTTTTGGGACTCTAATGCTGAAGAGTGAACATAATCTGAGAGCTATTTGCTCTCCATGAGTCTTTGCATCTTTTGCTGCTCTCACTATTATTGCTGTATGTCATTTCCATGCATAGTTATTTATGCACTATAATGTTCAAGCATGGCTGAATATTCTATAATGGAACAGAGTTAAAACAGAGAGGAAGTCAAAGAGGAAATTGTCATCCCCAGTGCTCCCAGTCCAGGCCTTCATGCACCATATACCAGCAACTCGGGCATGCAGTTCTTCCAAGATCTTTCACATTAGGCTCCCTAAAGTCTAAGCATTATCTCAGATAGTCCTGGAGGAGAGATCATTGAAAAAGTGAGAGAATGCCAAACAGAATAGATATGAAAGGAAAAAAAAAACACAAGAATGGAAAGAAGTATGAAAGAAAGACATCGGAGTTGTCATTGTTCCTGTCATTGCAAAATGTAGTGAAAGGACAAATGCACTATTCACATGTATCAAAATCTATTGGTGAAGAATATAGTGATAGTGCAGGAAAATGACACTGAATATCAGCTATGACTTCATTGAATGTAGAAGCAGGCTAGAGTGGCCAATTGGCCCATTCTTGCTCTTGTTTCCTATGCTCCTTAAATGAGAGTTTTATACTAATTATGCCAAAAGTCCTTTTGAAAGATCATCAAAGTTGAAGCTCTACTGTGTTTTGCATATGCGTAGTTCAGGATATGGGTAAGTCTTGTCAGCTCTGATGGAAGTGCCTCAGAGTATCATGCATGTGAAAAATTATGGTCTTTATATCTTTAAATATCAGTGTGGTTCAGTTAGTACCACCATGAAAATTGTACAATCAAACCGCACAGTGGATAAAAACACCAAAAATCAGCTGAATCTCAGTTAACAAAATGACACAGATCATGTTGATGTGCATTGTTCATCACACAGCATCTTCTGATTGCCCAAGCAGATATTTCAAGGATGGTCTACTGGTATTAAACTATGCACAACCTGCATGGAAACCTGATGTAGAGAGTCACTGGGGTTCTCTACATTCCTACCCAACCAGTTTATTTAACTGCTCATCTCCTTAATTTACCCCCTGTGACCCAGACTAGCCATGCCAACAGAGTCATGCACTGTCTCCCTGTCAAAAGCGGGAACCACTCATGTCCTTCTCATCTGATGCTCGATCAGTTCTCACTCTTAAATGTTGAGTTGACCCCGTCATAGTTTTTATTCTCTCTGAGTCACAGCATGTTGCCTCCAATCTCCACAATCGATTTCCCAATGTGCCAACACAGCATTGGTCCCTGATAACCCAACTTGAGTTTCGGTGAACACACCATCAGGACTGACAGTGGCCTACTTCCCGGACTGTACTATTGCAGACCTCCGATCCTGGACACCTCAAATGGTTGACTGACTGTGTTCAAGCCCCTGGAACAAGCCAGTTTGGCAGAAAATATGTTGATCAGGCACTCGCACTTTCCAATGGAGGGAAGACAAAAATAAACTGAAGAGTCTTGGAAAATAAAGCAACAGAATGGGAATGCCCTGGAAAACTATTGAGTTTGTAAAATGAGAGTCAAACGATGAGTGGTAACCAAGAGCAGGGGTTGAATTAGAATGGAAACTAGGTAGCCAGAAACAGAGTTTTCATGGGATGTTATAGAATGGCATCTTGTTTAGAAGTGCACAGCACAGGCACAAGTTTTGAAGATGTCCAGAAAATGATTTTCCAAAGAACAGCCTTCTAAACACATATAATAAACAACAAAGTCATCAGAGCTGAAAGTCAGGCTAGCAATCCTAAATTGTGTCATAAAATTAAAGGTAATTTAAGAGTTAGCAAGATCTTACATAAAGTTGGAAAATACCAATAAAAGAATACAGGTGTTGATAGCCTAAAGCTGATAAGATTATGTTAGGATGAGGAATCTTACTGAAGTTCAGAGGATGTTATGCGCTACAGATCTGATATGTTGTGTTGGAAGAACAGAATGGAGGAAAATCTTTCTACCAAATCACTAAAATTAGCATTAGAAGAGCCAATGAAGTCAGGTTTTATTTCAGGAGAGCTAGCAGCTGTAGAATGGAAAGAGGTGGAAAACAAGATTCACAGAGGTTCTGTGAAATTATTTTGGCAAAGATTCATGTGGAGCAGTTCCTCAAGCCAAAGGTTATACAGCAATTGCTGCTTCTTTTCAGTCAAATTGCATTTGACAGCAACTACAGTGGATTTACAAAAGCAAATGAAAAGAGATGAAGCCATCTTGAGATGCATCACATGGCTCAAAATGATAAAATGTCACCTTAGAGCTGATGGAGATGTAGTGGAATACGAAATCTCGAATGCCAAGAAAAACAGCATGAGTTACTTCACTGACACAAAGCGAAGGGTCAGCAGAAAGCACCAAATGCAATCCTTGAACAGGATTGTTAAAGACCAGCCCATTTGATTGCCTTCCAGAAGAATATTTTCCACTCAGTGCAAATGGTGATGGAATGTACATTAACTGAGGAATTTTGATAGGTTTCCTTGATTTACCACAAAACTTGCAGTTTCACCTCTAAACTATTTCTTCTGTGTACAAATTGCTAATGTATAAGGCTGTATTTTCATATCAGCACATTCAACGTGAGTCACGATGTTTTCTGGGCCATGACTGCATCCCTGGCGAGAAGCAGAAGTGCCACAATATTCAGGGGCAAACTATTACTTGATATGGAGATGGGTTCATGACCAATTAAAGGCTGCAGTAATGGAAACAGAAGCAGGAACTTTACAATGTGGCCCTGATTTAAAGAAGCCATATAGAAACAAAAAGTGCTGGAGAAACTCAACAAGTCTGGCAGAGTCTGTGGAGAGAGGCAAACTTAATGTTTTAAGTTGTGAATGACTCTTCTTCGGAACGGCAAGGAGCTGGAAAATGGTGGTTTTTATGCTGCAGGCATTGGGGAGACAGGAGATGAGTCACTCATAGCAGAATTTCCTGCTTCTGAATGCTCTTTTCGCCACAGTATTCATAGGGCCATCAGTTCAGTTTCTGGTCAATGGCAACTCCATTGTGGTGGATTCAGTGATCTAATGCTGTCAAACATCAAGAGGAGGTCATTAAATTATCATATGTCAGAGATTGTCATTGCCATTTATGCAACATGAACATTATTTGCCACTCATCAGCCTAAGCCTGGATGTTGTCCTAGTCTTGCAGCATATAGAGATGGACTCGGAGTTGCAAATGGGTAAAATAATTCTGCACTCATCAGCAAATATCGCCATTTCTGACCTTATGTTGGAGAGAAGGTTATTAATGAAGCTGAACATATTTAGGCCTCAGACACTACCCTGATGAAATCCTGCAGTGATGTTTTGGAGCTGAGTTGACAGACCTCAAACAACCACAAATATCTTCCTCCGTGCTGGGTATGACTCTAACCACACTGATTCCTATTGACTCCAGTTTTGCTACAGCCCCTCAATGTCACACGATCAAATGCAGTCTTGACTTGAAGGCCTGTCATTCTTACACCTCCCTGGATTTTAGGTCTTTTTTCTAGCTTTGCACCAAGGCTCTAATGAGATCGGGAGCTGAGTGGCCCCGGCAGAACCCAAACCGAGCATCAGAAAACAGGTTATTGCTGAGTAAGTGCTGCTTGATTGCACTGTTGATGACCCCTCACATCACTTTTCTGATGTTTGAGAGTAATCTGACAGTGTGATATAATTGGCTGAATTGAATTTGTTCCTTCTTGTGGACAAGCTACAACTAGGCAATTTTCCAGAATGGTTGCTAGTGTAACAGTACTGGAATAATTTAACTCAGAGCATTTTCTGAATACAAATCTTCAGCTGTGGAGCATGTCACTTAGAGAAAGGTGGAAAGGTGCAGCGCCATTCAGCTGGGCAAAGAGGAAGGACCCCAGGGCTCATAAGAAAGGAAGCTTTACTTGGTAGAGTGCAGTAAACTGAGCTGTATTTGTTCTGTTCTCTGTTGTGGGATTACTCCTGTACATGTTTAGCTTTTGCCCAGGCTTTTTCTTTCTGCAGATTTATGAAGGCCAATGGCATTAAAGGGTATTAAGATAGTCTGGGAAAGCGACACTGAGATAAATAATCAACCAGTATCTTAATGAATGGTAGAGAAGTTTTGATGGCTTGAATGCCTACTTCTGCTTCTATGTTCCTATAATCCAAACATTAACGAGTTGACCATCCGAGAGGACCAAGATGTAAACCTGCTGAGGAGTTCTCCCATTGAAGCAATGGAAGATCGTCAAGTACAAGGAAACAGTTACAGTAGACAGGTTAGTTAGTACAGATCTACAAAAATACCACATGTCCCTGAGATCAGCTGAAGACTCACTCAATATTCCCTTGCCTTTAATCACAAGGGATTATGAGCACTTATTGTGAATTTATTCAGATGAATTACAATAATGAAGAATAGTAGATGATGAAAAAGGGGGGGCAATAATGAGGAGTTTGAGGAAGGGAAAGGAAGAATTTTCTCCTTTAGATAATGTTGATGATAATAGTGAAGATAAAGTTGATAAAGAGTAGAATAATGGTCAGGCTGCACATGAACCCCATTGGTGTAACTACTTTATCAATCAATTTATCTGTCTGACTCACAGCTCACATATTTTAATTGTTCCGCACTCAATTATTCCTTGCTGTTATTACCATCATGTAAGAATGAGGGGAATTACCATGTGCTCATTTATTTGTGAACCTTATATATCCTTGTGTGGTCAGGTTATGGGAGAGGAATCTAAGCTGCTGTGAGATTCCAGGATGTGCACTGAATTAATGGCATTGTAACCTTTGACAGCGGTGGAATGAAGAAGCTTCTTTACTCATGGGTGAGTTAATTCCAAAGTTGTACGAATGCTAATCCATTCTTTTATTATTAAAGTTAATAACCGACACCCAAGAGCCTCCATGTCCCGGTGATTCTGGATGGCAAAATTGTTCAGAACACAATAAACTACAATATGCAAAGTATACTCTCAGAAATATATTGCACAACCTCTCTTGGTCAATCAAGTTACATCTTCTCAAAGGTTTCCTTCATCACAATGTTCAGAAATGGATATGCTTAGTTGTAGCATTTCGAGGAGGATTCTTTGCTTCCAGTCACTTTTTCTCTATATGTTATGCTGGGGAGGGGAGCTCCTTTCTATTCAGAAGATTCATGGAGTTTAAGATAAGAATGTTGTATGTGTTCCAGCTGTTACACTTTGCAGAGGGAACCCAGCAGTGCAAGGAAGCTTTGGTGGGCCTTTCAGGCCACTGCCATGTTGAATTCGATATAGCTGCCAGCTCTTCTCAAATTGTCAATCACTTAAATGACTGTGTAACCAAATGATGTTACACAAATCCGTCATGGGAGCTTGTAACGAGCACTGTAATTGACTGTAGTAATACAACCAATGGGTGAAATTCTCCAGACAATCTTGGCTGCAGATCTTCAAACAGAAACTGGTAAAGTATTGCAATCGGCAAGATCTTCACTGCAGTGCACTCTTTTCTCACAGAGACCTGCACACCATCTGTGCAGTCTGCAAGCTCTTCCGAAAGGGTAAAGCATACATTCCTCACCTGCTGCCTCATTTCTGTACTTTTAATCCTCCATCCTGTACTTTGGTTCTTCCTCCATTAAGATAGAGAGCAAAGTGCTGGAAGGGATGGAAGTTAATGGTCTCAAGGCCTCCAAACAAGGATGCAATTCACTCCATGTAAATTCAATAAAACCTCTCCAAAATCTGTTTCTCAAGTACTCACTCCTTCAGTTTGCTCATGTTATGTGCTCCAAACAAGTGCATTTCTACCAATAACAGTAGAGGCTAGTAACAGGCACATCGATTTCCATTTATTCTAAGTTACTGTTGGTGCATCGGGGCATAATTCAAGAGATTTTTCCAATTCTACATCTGTAACTCTCACTTATACATATCGTAGAGCTCCCAGCAGTACTGATATGAAGACAAATGGAAAGCCCCAGAAACAAGCAGGAATGGCCATGCTGATATTTTGGCAAGTGAGGGGATTGGGTTAGCTCAGTTGGTTAGATGGCTGGTTGCGAAGCAAAGTGATACCAAATGCATTGGTTCACTTCCCACACTGGCTGAGGTTACTGTGAAGGTCCTGCCTTCTCAAAATCTCTCCATTCCTGAGGTATGGTGCCTGTCAGGTTAAACTCACCACCAGTCATCTCTCTCGAATGAGAGAGCAGCCCTACGATCCTCTGGTACAAGGGTGACCTTATTGTATAATGGCAAGTGACTCATCTCCTGACTGCACAAAACCTGATTACCATCCGTAGTATAAGAAAGTTTGAAAAGTGTTAGTACATCAATGACATCACCCACTGTAATCGTGCTAGAAATCAGGATAAGAACAGAGATCAGAATAAGGAATTTATGTCTAGCTATCGATGGAGACAGTCATGTCCATTATAAGTATTTTCCTTTAACTTGTTTATGAGATGTGGGTGTCAGTGGCTAGGCCAGCATTTAGTGTCCATGTCATAAATGCCAGAGGGCAGTTAAGAGTCAACCATATTGCTGTGGTCTGGAGTCACATATAGGCCAGTTGAAGTATGAATGACATATTCCTTCCCAAAGACACATTAGGGTTCACCTGCACATCCGTCAAAGAGGTCCACTGCAACTGCTGCTCCCAATGTGGCCTCCTCTACATCAGTGAGACCAAGCGGAGGCTCGGAGACCATTATGCAGAGCATCTGTGCTCTGTTCACAACAAACAACAACACCTTCCGGTTGCGAACCATTTTAACATTCCCTCTCACTCCTTGGGTGACATGTCCATCCTGGACCTCCTCCAGTGTCACAATGATACTACACACAAACTGAAGGAGCAGCACCTCATATTCCACCTTGGGAACCTACAGCCCGATGGCCTAAATGTGTATTTCACCAGTTTCAAAATCTCTCCATTCCCAGCCTCATCCCATGACCAACCCTCCCTCTCCTTCCCGCCTCCTTGACCTGACACAACCTGTCCATCTTCTCTCCTACCTATCTGGACCCCCCATCCCACTGACCAATCCCCACCACTCCCTACCTGCACTCACCTATCACCATCCCACCTACCTTCCCCAGCCCCACTCCTCCTCTCTCTATTTATTTCCGACCTCCCTTTCTTCTTCCCCATTTCTGAAGAAGGGTCACAACCCGAAACGTCAACTTTCCTGCTCCTCTGATACTGCCTGGCCTGCTGTGTTCCTCCAGCTCCACACTGTGTTATATTTGTGAACCTGATGTTTTGTTTTATGATGAGCAACATGGTCATAATTAGGCAAGATTTTTACTCCAGATTTTAGCTTATTGAATTTAAATTTCACCATCTGCCATCGTGGAATTTGAACCCATGTACCAGAACATTAATCTTGGGCTCTGGGTTATTAGTACAGTGAAAATACCACTCTGGCACTGCCCACAAAATAAGTAGTATAAATCATTAACAATTGACAATAAAGCAATTACTAACAGGCATTGGACAATATCTGAATGTTGCTGAAAAATATAGATTTTAACAAAACTGTGTTTTGCACTCATCACGATAATTTACAAGAAATACCAAAAGAAAGGGAAAACAACATTTATACTTTATGAGATAACACATTTTCTGAAGAAGGGTCCCGACCCGAAACATCAACTTTCCTGCTGCTCTGATGCTGCCTGGCCTGCTGTGCTCTTCCAGCTCCACACTGTGTTATCTCTGACACCAGCATCAGCAGTTCTTACTATCTTTGAGTGGATTATACTTTATGAGCAGGGAATGCTGATTGGTTGGGAAGTGGACTCTGTTTGGTTGAGCCATTGCCATGGGGAATGAACTAATTAATGATGCCTACCACTTAACTGCCAAGCTCTGTTAGACTGGGCAAGCTGACACTGATTGGTCAAGTAATCGCACAAAATAATGTACCACAGAATAGCTGTCCCCTATTCTGGTGCAGTATAAGTAGAAGATACTCAGCAATTCACCAAGAATTCTTCTGCAACGCATCTCAAACCCAAGATGTCTGCCTACTTAGCAAGGCAAAAGCTCTGCCTGACAACTCCCCGTCAACACGCACACGATCCTGATTTGAAATTGTATCTCAGTGCCTTCACTGTCATTAGGTTAAAATCCTGGAGCCATCAACTAACAGCACATTAATAGCAATGATTCAAGAAGGTGGCTCTCTGCTAACCTTAAATTGCAATTATTGATAACAAACAAATACCGGTGTTGCCAAAGCTGTCCAAATCCTTTAAATGAATAAAGAAAAAAAATCATGATACACATTTACGTGGTCTGCAGAGTCTTCTTTATAATCAGAACTAGAACACAAAACCATTACATAGTTTGCTGATTTTCTTCTGATTGCATGAAACCATTTGATTGCAGGTCAAGCTGAGGATGCAATACTAGCTTTATACTTTCCCATGCAGACTTGACAGCTGTAGATTGGGATGAAGTATCAAAGGTCAGGTGGCATCCACACAATCAGTGCTATTTGGTGGAGATATCAGTAACTGTTTGAAAAGAAATCCCAACCTGCAAAATAATTAATGTTGAAGGAGACAACTTTAGCAAAGCCACTTCATAGCATTGCCACAATAAATAATCACAATGAACCAGCACTAATAGGTTAAAACGCTTGGCTTGCTGTATTCATTGCCATAAAATAACATTGGAATAACTGGATCTGTGGTCCCAGATAACTAGTACACCGCTGCATTGAATAATTAATGAAGTAATGAGAAGAAACCTAAGGGGAAATGCAACAGATAGGACTTCTCAGACTGCTGTCGCCATCCAATCACTATATCACATAAAACTCTAAACCAGTTCAATTGAATTCCAGCAGTGGCCTGATAATGACTGCTCTGTGATAAGAAAGTTCTAATGTCTATATTAATCATATTTATAGCCATTCATTGGCTAATGTGTCAAGTTAACAAATCCTTCATTCTTCTCTGTTCTAACATTCCAGGGCTTGAAATAGAATTGTAAGCATTTTAATTTGAAGCAAAAATTTGAGGAAATACACATTTTTCACCATCGTATTATTTTCAACCCATTCCTTTTCTTAACTGTCCAATGTGTTACAGGATCAGGTTGTTACAACCAGATCCTGGGTGAGATGCCCCAAGTTATTACCGTCCCACATGGTATACCCCAGATGATCAAACTGACAGGCGAAGAGCGATGAACAATCTCTGATTCTATATTTACCTACTTTCCCCAACTCAGTTGGTCACAACAAGGTTAATATACAAGCACCCCCTCTCTCATGCTTATCTTCCTCACAAAACAAATCAACTTGTGTTCTAAAAGGAGCCCATTTAACCAGACTTTCTTGAGTTACCTAAAAAGTAAGTTTATTAGTTAATAAACATGAAAAGGAATAATGTTGCAAAACAGCTTAGGGATAAAAGGTGAGTCCAAAAAAAGGTAGAAGTTAAAAGATATTCAGATCAGACGCTGAGTCATTTCTGGGGAGTAGATAGAAGAATGTTACAGCTGTTATGTTGGTGGTTAAGGTAGTATTGACATTTGGTAGTTAAACAGTCCATTTTGAAATTCTTGGCTATGCGAACTGATTAAAATTCTTTTGTCCTAATTTCTTTCACCAGAGGTTGGCTGGCAACATGCAGGGTGTGAATGTTATTCCTTTTTCTTTACCTACTTTGTACAGGTGCTTAATAGCTGCTCTCCCAGCTGTGATTCTCACAGCACACCAATCCACACACGAGGACATCAGGCCACTGACACTCACACAAAACAATCATTTTTAACCCCAGTCCCTGTCAATTCTTGAAAGGGGAAAATGCATTTTGTCTGTTACCAAACTATTATTTTTGAAAATCATGTTCACAATCTTAGATTTCCACAAAGGATTACAGTTCAGTTTGTCGTGCATCTTTTCCCTTTTAAGTCTATCCCTTTGAAATATCCTTGACATCTCATCAGGTGTGACAGTTTAGGCTCTCTCTCTTTCTCCTTCCAGACAGTGACTGAAATCACAATCATGGTCATTTTTGGGCTGAATATCCCTTTTCAAAACAAAAGTATTGCAATTAAATGTACAGTATGTCTATAAATGATCAGGGGCTATGTGATTCCTGTCATGACACAGGCGAAAAGATTCAAGATGCCATAAATTTCCTAAATGACAAGTGCACCGAATAAAAAAAACACAGTTTGGCATGCAATAGGTTATTGTGGTACAGTGGGCAGTACTTCATCTGTAAAAGTGCAGGTGCTGCTCCCAGAACCACAGCCACAACTTGGGAAAAGCGGGGTTTTGTTTTTAAATACTCAAAGCCTTCCATGACTCACGAAGAATGGCACCGACTGAAGTGTATTGACACTGTTTGCTGAAACACCTCTTGGTGTAACTTGGCAGACAAATCCAGATTGATTCTCTCAGAGAGGCAGTGAATACCAGAGAATGTTTTGGCTTCCCTTTCTCCTCCTGGCAGCTGGAATCAAGTCAGTGCTGTCAGAGTTCCTGAACGAAAATTGTCCACCTGCCCATTCAGCTGCCTAGGGTAATAGGGATACCGAAAGAAAAGGCTACAGTGAAAGAAGACTCTCTGGGCAGAATTTTCAAGGGCCCATGAAGGTGAATCTTGAGGCAGCGGAGTTCAAAACTGGAAGGGAATTCCTGAAGGTGACACGTTGCTGCCTCCATGAACTTGTTCAAGAAGTGAGATAATGGCAGCACTGATTATCCAACCAGCCATGGTGGGTCATCAATTCAGCTTCTAACTGTACCTGTCAACAGAGAATACTATCCATGAAAAGATGGTGGGCTCCTGGCAGCAGATGGGTAGCTATTGGAGTCAAAGGCTGTTTTCAATGAAGAAGGCATATTGTTATTCTTGTTGTTATTATTATTATCATCATCATCAAAGAGGGTTTTCCACTTTCTATCCAGCTTCTCTAACCCCTTATTGGCCCTTCTTTTCCCTTCCATTTGTAGCTGGTGTCTGAAGATGGAGGAACTCTCGTGTCCACTGACTTATTTCAGCAGGCCCGACTTCTGACAGTGGGGCTGTCAATCCTTCAGTGCTGGGCGATATCCTGTTGACTGTCAGATTCAGAAGTCTGACACCTTCCTTAAGTCTCCCATGGACTCTTCCTTCCGAGATTTCCAATCCATATTTCATCCTGATGGTGGGATGAGAACTCAGAAGTGAAAATCCTGATATGCCAAACTTTTGAGGTAATTGACAAATTGCTGTACTTATTCTTGTCAACATTAATTTTAATTGTTATTTACATCAATTGTACACAACAACATGAGGATGGGCATTACTTTTAAACAGTGGCACCTGTTACAAATCCTTTTTGAACACCAACACCAAGATGAGCATTCATCGGAGGCTGCACTGATGATGTTACCCAGCAGGGTAATGAAACGTCTGTGGAACAATGAACCAGCTCAGCGAGCAAACCAACCAAAAGTATTACCACCTTTTTGCCATCCCAAAACTCCAATTATGAAAAAGTGCCATCAGACATTAAAGCTGGATCCCGAAAGTGAGGAACTCCCAAACCAGTTCTGACTGGGAAATGACTGGTTACTGCTGATGCCAGTAGAATGAGGGGGCCTTAATTACCTAAATATGGTGCCAGCTACTTACTCGACATTTGCGACACTGATGAAAGCATTGTCTACAAACAAAGTTATTAATAGTTTGGGTTAAGACTGCTGAGATTTGAATTAAGTTTGTTTACCAGGGAGCAACATGTGTGGCCAAATTCAGCTCTAACCTAATTTACAAATTTGCTGATAACATCACCATGGATCTCAAACAACGATGAGACAAGACTATAGGAAAGAAATAGAGAGCTTAGTGGCATGGTGTAAAGACAACAATCTCTCCCTCTCAATGTCAGCAAAACAAAGGACGGGAGTCATCAACTTCAGGAAGTGGAGTACATCCCTGTCTGTATCAATGGTGCTGAGGTGGAGATGATCAAGAGCTTCAAGTTCCTAGGAGTAAATATCACCACCAATCTGTCCTGGTCCATCCACATCAATGCTCCAGTCAAGAAGGCACACTAATGCTTCCACTTCCTCAGAAAGCTAAGGAAATTCAGCGTGTCCACTATGATTCTTACCAATTTTTATGGATGCACCATAGGAAGCATCCTATCTGGATGCATCACAGTGGGGTATGGAAACTCCTCTGCCCAAGACGCAAGAAATTACAGAAGGTTGTGAATGCAACCCAGTCCATCACGCAAACCAGGCTTCCTTCCATTAACTCCATCTACGCTTCCCGCTGCCTTGGGGAAATCAGCCAAAATAAGCAAAGACCCCTCCCACCCCAATTATACTTTCTTCCACCCTCTTCCATTGGGCAGAAGATACAAAAGTTTGAAAACACGGACTAACTGAATCAAGAACAGCTTCTTCCCTGCTGTAATCAGACTTACGAACGGACCTTCATATATTAGAGATAATAAGAACTGCTAATGCTGGAGCCAGAGATAACACAGCGTGGAGCTGGAGGAACACAGCAGGTCAGATAGCATCAAAGGAACAGGAAAGCTGATGTTTCAGGTCGGGACCCTTCTTCAGACCCTTCTGACTCCAGCATCAGCAGTTCTTACTATCTCTAATATATGAAGGTCCGTTCATAAGTCTTATTACAGCAGGGAAGAAGCCTGGCCTGCTGTGTTCCTCCAGCTCATTCATATATTCGTGTTGATTTTTCTCTGCACCTTCTCTGTAGCTGTATAACTATACTCTGCATTCTACTCTATTATCCCGATGTACTTATGTAAGGTTTGATTTGCCTGGATGGCATGCAAAACAATACTTTTCAGTGTATTTCAGTACATGTGACAATAATAAATCAAATTAACTCAAAACAAATCATCAAGTTATCCATGTAACGATAAGAATATGAATTTCTATCTCCCACTCTTACTGAATAATATGAGTGCATGACTTGATCCGAAAACCTCTCTACAATTATTACATTTGACATTGGGGATGTTTATAAGTATTAATTCTACTGCATCTATGACCTTTAGCTCCAATGTAAGTATCCAACAATGTAATGTAACAAATATAAGAGCCAAGGTTGCTCAGCCACAGACATGATATGAAACCAGTTTATATTATTTTACCTCCATATATTTTGAACAAATTTTAAGAGCATCAGTCTGGCTCCATTAGTAATACCAATCCAGATTAAAAGGCAAACAAACTGACCTCCAGTACCAAACTAAGCAAGAAATCACTTTCTGATATCTTCAGTCCTTCGTGCAGTCATTAATTCATTCATAATTCCTGTTCTTTGGAAAACCTAACTCCAACAGTACAAAAATTCTAAAGGTCATTTAAGGTTACATTCCAGTTACAATTATTGCCTGCCTACTACAAATGCAATTCATTCATCGTCTGGAGATTACTGCAGCAAAATACTGCGGATGCTGAAAATCTGAAACAAATTTGAGTCCTGATGAAGAATCACACCAGACTCGAAATGTTAATTGTTTCTTTTTCTTCAGATGCTGCCAGTTTCTTCTACATTCTTTGTGTTTGCTGCATAGTAGAGTCATTTATTATTAGGATAAACTAAAACCTCTTGAAGTAATTTACCGTTTAATCACAATAATAGTTTTGTTTCCCATTGTGTTATACTGTTATATTCAATCATGCCTCATTTAAATACTGAAACCTGACTGTGGAATGTTTAGTCGAGAAGCAAGTCTCAGAGAGTGAAAAAAGAGGAAGAAACATGCTCAGAGGTACTGCAATAGCATTGTGGATTGACATGGATATGGGAAATCCTGGTTCCAATCCTTTGGCCCAGACCCTGGAAGGTATCCTAACAGCCATAATAATGTTGTGTAGCTCTAGGGGAGATGGGCTCTAAACAGCAAAGAACCCAGTTAAATAAAGTTTAAGAGCAGCTTAAAAGAATGCAATTGAAATACAAGTCCTTACCCATGAATGATTAACATGTAATGTAAAATGAGGTTATGCTGGAAAATTCATGGATTAGGCTTTGAGTCTTGATTATTTCAGATGACCGGCTTGTCTTTGGTTTATAATCAGACACTATGCATGTGCAGCCACTGAGATGTCCCTTTCATTGCTCCATTACAATCCAGCAGAGCTAAATGGTAGAGATATTCCTCTGTGTACTCACAATCTGTCTGTGAGCTTATCTCTACTGAGTGCTGCCTGACATTGTTATTAGTGCAGCTTTGGGAGGACACAGATACCAACTGCAAACAGCTCCTGTGCTTATCTCCGTTAAGTGTTACATGACACAGTGCCCTATTGCTGGGAAATGTTTTTGGAGCCGCAACTGGTCCCAATTATATTCATGAAATCCCAGTCAGTGATGTTTGAAGAAAAATGAAGAGCTCCCACACCGAATTCCTTACCATTACTACATGCAAGTTAAGCTTTTACTCATCGATTTGAATAATGGACTCAAATGTTTACATTACCTGTGGAGTTTGAATATAAATATATAATCACAATTATGTTTACTTGTTTGCCTACAAAATTTGATATTTTAATACAATTTAGCAATATCGACAGAATCTAACTGGGTTGCCAAAGTGATCTAAATTAAGGCAGCTTTCAACAGTAAAGTTTGTGTCTAAATACAGCTCAATCTGACTGTATAGAGTAATTTTAACCTGCTGAAATCGGTGTTAATGGCTTGGTATGGGTCTCAAAATAGCATCAGCCAGCTTTCTGCTCCAGTAAAATGAATGCTCCCACTGACACCATTTTAAAGGGGCATCACTCCATGGTGGCAGCAAGATCATGCAGATCCCATCCATAGGCAGTGAATTAGAACAACCGAAGCCATAGTCTTGAAAAGGGCTCTTTCTGGTCATTTAAGAAATGGCTGCATAATTTTATGTTAAAAAAAATTAGAATTATTCTGAAGTCAGAGGAAATAAAATGCTCCTCCTTCAAATATTGCACTGGGACATGCAAGATAACTAGGTGGGAATTTTCTAGTTTATTCCAATTTGGCCTTGAAGCACCAACAAGCAGTATCTAGTACCAAACAAAGCTTTCAAATCAGACAGAGGTTCACCTGCACATCCGCTAATGTGGTTTATTGCATCCGCTGCTCCTGATGTGGCCTCCCCCACATTGGTGAGACCAAGCGGAGGCTCAGAGACAGTTTTGTAGAGCACCTACGCTCTGTTCGTGACAAACGACAACACCTTCCAGTCACGAACCACTTCAACACCCCCTCCCACTCCCTGGGTGACATGTCCATCCTGGGCCTCCTCCAGTGTCACAATGATGCCACCCGGAAACTGGAGGAACAGCACCTCATATTCCGCTTTGTGAGCCTACAGCCCAAGGGTCTCAGTGTGGACTTTACCAGTTTCAAAATCTCCCCAGCTCCAGCCTCGTCCCATGACCAACCCACCCTCTCAACCCCGCTTCCTTGACCTGACACAACCTGTCCATCATCTCTCCCACCTATCCGCTCTTCCCACCTCACTGACCAATCATCACCACTCCCTACCTGCACTCACCTATCACCATCCCACCTACATTCCGCAGCCCCATCCCTCCTTTCTCTATTTATTTCTGAGCTCCCTTCCCCCTCCCCCATTTCTGAAGAAGAGTCCCAACCCGAAACATCAACTTTCCTGCTCCTCTGATGCTGCCTGGCCTGCTGTGTTCCTCCAGCTCCACACTGTGTTATCTCTGACTCCAGCATCGGCAGTTCTTACTATCCCTCTGAGTATCTAGTAATTAACTGGTTCCCAGTCAGTGACAATGAATTTCAGTTGGCAATTTCTCTAAGAATTTAAATAGCATTGCCCATTTAACAGGAAATGCCTGTTGTGACATTGGACTGAGCTGATTTCACATTGGGAGCTAAAGAATAAAACACAAAGAGTTGCATTAAATGATAAGTAAGTGTGTAACATTTAGTTGGTGTAACATTTCAGTTTGATAGGTCCAGGTTCAAGTTCCACTAAAGAGTTTAAGTGTAAAAATCATGGCACATGCTGTCTTACAGTCCCAGGGGAATGCTGCATTGCTGGTAGTGTCATCTTTCAATTAATATTGAATCAAATTCCCAACTGTCTGTTTAGGTATGTATAAAAAGAACTCTCAGCACAATTGCCAGAGGAATTGGTGGAAGAGGGTATAATTACAACATTTAAAAGGCAACTGGATAGGTACATGAATAAGAAGAGTTTAGAGGGATATGGGCCAAATGCTCTCAAATGGGACTGGATTAACTTAGGATATCCGGTCAGCATGAACTTATTGGACTGTTTCTGCGCTGTACATCTCTACGACTCTAGTTTCAAAGACGAGGAGAGAAACTATCCCTGAAAATGAAAGCAAAATACTGTGGATGTTTGAAATAAAAACAGAAAATGCTGGAGAAACTCAGCAGCATCTGTGGAGAGAAACAGAGTTAATATTCTGAGTCTGGTATGACTCTTTTTCAGATCATCCCTTTATCCACTTGATAGGACAAGGGATCTTTTTCTGTGCTGTCATCTTCTATGGCTATTATCCCTGCTATTCTGGCTCAAATCTCTTCTTCAATCAACAAGACAATCAAACAGATAATTTGATCACTGTCACACTGCTGCATGTGCGACATCTGCATTGATCATAAAGCATACCACATTTCATACACTACACAGTATTTAATCTTCAATTCATTGGCTGCAAAGCACTTTGAGACAACCAGTGGTTGTGAAAGCTACTACATAAATACAAACTTTTCTTTAAGTAATGTTGAAGAGTAATCACTATTTAATTTATGAAATGCAACAGCCAGTTTACACATAGTAAGTTTCCATGAATAGCAGTGAGGTAAATGATGCGATAATATGTTTTTAGTGATGTTGGATCGGGAATAAATGCTGCCAGGATGCTGAAGATGACTCTTTTATTCTTCTTCAAGTAATGCCATCAAAGTTTTCACCCAGGAATCAGAGAGGGCCTCGCATTAACACCTCATCTAAAAAGTGACACCTCCCACGACATAATACTCAGTCAGTATTACACAGGAGATGCCAGCCAGAATTACATGCTGCACAGTGGGACATGAGCCTAAAACATTCTGACTCAGAGACAAGAGTGCTACTAACTGCAGCTAACACCTAATTCATTTTATATGTCTGGCAGCTGACTTGACCAGCTTTCTTGACCAGGATAGATTTATCTCATTTCACTGACTTTCCTACTTTTTTATATTAGTTTGTGTAATGGGTTCAGTACTCATGTTGCCATTTTCAGTTAAATAATAGTTAAGGCACTTTTTCTTGTGCCTAGAAAGATTATGATGTTTGACAGGTTTTAGATTATCTGGAGTGCTGTAAGTGCTCTGGGCTCTTGACCTTCAGACTGGTTTGACGTGTTAATCAAGAAAGAATGATAATGTTTTAAAAGTGTGAATGACATACTTACTGTGTTTCCTTAGGTATAAAAATACAATCAATTCTTCTTCTCATTCATCCATCAAGCTGAAGAGAACTATGTTCTTCATGTCATTGCTGGTCACTGTACTTACAGAAGGATATTAATGCATTGGAAGCAGTTCAGGGAAGGTTTACTGGACTAATATCTGAAATAATCAGACTGCCTTATGCAGAAAGGTTAGACAGGCTAGGCTTGTATCGTCTAGGGTGTAGAAGACTCAGAGATGACTTAACTGAAACATATAAGATCCTGAGAGGACTGCACTGAGTGGATGCTAAAGAGCAATAAAAACGGAAAGAACTGTGGATGCTGTAAATCAGGAACAAAAACAGAAGTTGCTGGAAAAGCTCAGCAGGTCTGGCAGTATCTGTGAAGAAAAAAATCAAGAGTTAACGTTTCGGGTTCGGTGACCCTTCCTCAGCACGTTATGTTAATGGATGATAAAGGGGTGCTTCCTCCTTTGGGAGAACCTGGAATTCGTGATCTTGGTTTAAAAATAAGAGGGTGTCCACTTAAGACTGAGATGAGGATTTTTTTTTCTCTCAGTGTTGTATGTCTTTAGAATTCCCTTCCTCAAAAGGCAGTGGATGCAGGATTTTTAAATGTTTCTGAGGCAGTGGTAGATAGATTCTTGATTACCAAAGGGTGAAGGATCACTGAGGGTATGCAAGAATGTAGAGTTAAAGTTAAAATCAGATCAGCTATGAGCTTATGAATGGTAGAGCAAGTTTGAAGATCTGAATAGCCTATGTATGTTTGTATATTCATCTGGTTAGGATGAATGTGGATACTAAGGCTGAGATGGATTTGTGCTGGAAAGATGCTGCAGCAAATAGGACAGGACACAGCAGACAATGAGTTGTTGGCTTCGGATCTCAATTGCTCGTATCTTCTCTCTGCTTCTGATACATACTTGCTTTCGAAGGAGCCTGCATCATGTATTATTCGGATGTACCAGGTGCGGTGATCCAGGGTGAGTTTCTCCCCGGATAATTCCTAAGCCAAACACAGTCATAGAGTCACAGAGTAATGCAGCATGGAAACAGGCCCTTTGGCCCAAACTGGTCCATGCTGACCATGGTGCCCGCTCAGCTAGTTCCAATTGTCCGCATTTGGTCTGTATCTCTCTAAACCCTTCCCATCCATGCACCTATCCAAATGTTTTTTGAAAGTTGCTGTTGTACCTGCCTCAACTACTTTCTCTAGCAGCCCATCCCATATACGCACCACTCTCTGTGTGAAGAAGTTGCCCCTCAGGTCCTTCTTAAACCTTCCTCCTCTCACCTTAAACCTATGGCCTCTAGTTTTCAATTCCCCATCCCTGGGAAAAAGACAATATGCATTCATCCTATCTATGCCCCTCATGATTTTATACACCTCAATAAGGTCACCCCTCAATCTCCTATGTTCCAATGAATAAAGTCCTATCCTGGCAAACCTGTCTCTATAACTCAGGGCTACTAGTCCTGGCAACATCCTTATAAATCTTCTTTGCACACTTTCCAGTTTAACTATGTCATTCCTATGTGGATCAAAACTGTACACAATACTCCAAGTGTGGCCTCACCAATGACTTATACAACTGTAACATAATATCCCAACTCCTATACTCAATATCTCGACCGACGAAGACCAGCATGCTAAATGCCTTCTTCACCACCCTGTCCACCTGTGATGTTGCTTTCAACAAACTATGTACTTGTACTCCTAGGTCCCTCTGTTCCACAACACTCCTCAGGACTTTACCATTTATTGTATAAGTCCTACCTTGGTTTGACTTTCCAAATTGCAACACCTCACACTTATCTGTATTGAATTGCATTTGCCAATCCTCAGCCCACTTCCCTTTCTGATCAAGATCCCTCTGTAATTTTTGGGTTGATAACCTTCTTCTCTATCAACTATACCTCCTAATCTTGTATCATCCACAAACTTACATGCCTTGTACATTCCCATCCAGATTATTTATGTAAATAACAAATAACAAAAGTCCAAGCACTGACCCCTGTGACACACCACTAATCACAGGCCTCCAGTCCAAGAAGCAACCTTCAGCCATCACGCTCTGCTTCCTACCGTCGAGCCAATTTTGAATCCTTTTAGCTAGCTCTCCCTGGATCCCATGTGACCTAACCTTCATGACAAACCTACTGTGCGGGACCTCTTTAGCTTGTCATTGTGGCAGCTCCTTGGGCTGCGATCAGAGTGCCTCCCAGACTTAAACTCTCCGTGGAAAATTTGCTTGGCTAGGCATTCTGGCTACATGGCCAGTCCAACTCTGTTGTCACTGTCTCAGTATAGTGCAGGTGCCTGGCACCTGATCAGGTGAGTACCTCAAGATGTGTTTTTTTTTGTCCTGATATCTGACCATCAGAATCTTCCAAAGGCAGTGCAAATGAAAGTGGCTAAGCTTTTTGACACAATTTAAAAGAGCAAACTGTTCCCCTCTGTGGAGATGGTGAGAAAAGAGACGAGAAGGCAAAAAGAGCAGGGGAGTTGATTGTGGAGAAACTCACCCATTTCTCGCCACCTCATCACCGCAGTGCTGGGTGAGAAGGTCCATTGGACTCTTACTGTTCCCACCATCAGTTGAGGACCGTCAGTGGTCAGTTACTGGCCATTCAAAAGCCTCAGCTCACGAGCACTGTGATTACTTGCATTCCCAGCCGGTGCAAAAGGTAGCTTGTATCCTGATGGGGAAACCCATGCCACCTGCCTGCTGGTTTCAGGGGGTGTAATCATAGAAACATAGAATCCCTACAGTGTGAAAGCAGGCCATTCGCCCCATCGATCCCACACCAACTCTCCAAACAGCATCCCGCCCAAATCCACACCCCTGTAACCCTGCATTTCCTACGATTGATCCACCTAGCCTGCACATCCCTGGACACCATGGACAATTTAACATGGCCAATCCACCTAACCTGTACTTCTTTGGACTGTATTGCTCTGAAAGCCAATCCCCTTGCACTTGTTTCCGATCCTTCTCTCTCCCAGCGACCGCCAGCCCATACCAAGAAAAATGGTCAAAGCAAGGTAAAGCTGAAAGCCTTGGGGAGTAGACATCAACTGACAGTCTTTAGGACACAGAAGCTGCTGACCTCCGATAGACCAGCAGCTCTGGCAACCCAAGCTGCCAGTACTGAGATTTGTGATAGGCCGAGAGTCTGACCTGAGATCTGCCTGTCAGCTCTTAATGATACGTCAAGTTAATGATAGCACATGAAAGGTCAAACTATCTTGGTGGCAGGAGTCGTGGTCTGGTGATACCTACTATGCCCGCCCCAAAATGGACAATTGTGCCTTTGTACACAGGAGAGGTGTTTGCATGCATAGTGCAGAGTGGGCAGAATTATTGCCCGATAGGCTTTCAGTTTCATTAGCAGATTTTTTTTATATCCAGACTGTGGTTTAAAATCTGCTAGACGGCTGCACTTTGGCAATTCTTCCATGTGTTTTGTGATCATTATACCCACCTCGAGAGAGTGTGCTGTCTGGCTAAGTGAATCTACAGTGAAGGAGATAGATAAGCAAACAGGACATTGCAAGGCAAATCTGCACTTATACAGCTGCATTGAATTCACTGCGATCACCAAAACAAATCAAGGAGCAAATTGGACATACAAGCCTCTGGGGATTGTCTAAATAAGAAAAAAGTGAAGGCCTAACTGAACAACTCTGTGAACTGCATTTGGTAGTTGCAGCTGAGTGAGAGACAAATTTGTATTGGCAAAAAGCTATGGCCTCAAATTCCCAGCAACTGATATCAGCATTCGGCAGGTAGCTTGTTGACAACAACGATGACTTATATTTTTGTAGCACCTTTAACATTATGAAATCTCTCAAGCTGCTTCAGAGGAGCAGCAATATGAAACAAAATATTAGGTCAGATAGCCAAACGTTTGGTCAAGTGATAGATTTTAACAAAATATTTGAAGGGAAAAGTGGAGAAGTGTAGGGAGGGTGTTCCAGAGCTTGGCACTCTAAAGGCATGGTTAACAATAAGCATAGAATCCCTACAGTATGGAAACAGGCCACTCAGCCCATCAAATCCACACTGACCCTCTGAAAAGTATCCCACCCAGACTCACCCTATCCCTGACTCTACCCTATCCTGTAACCATGCGTTTCCCCTGGTCAATCCACTTAGCCTGCACATCTTTGGACTGTGGGAGGAAACCAGAGCACCTACAGGAACCCCATGCAGACATGGAAAACACACAAACTCCACACAGACAGTCACCCAACACTGGAATCAAACCTGTGTCTCTGGCACTGTGAGGCAGCAGTGCTAACCACTGAGCCACCATGCCATCCATAATGGAGCAATTAAAATTGGGATTGCAATAGAAGCCAGAACTAGTGATGTGTGGATATGTCTGAAGATTGTGCGACTGGAGGAGATTACAGACATAAGTGGGCGTGAAGCCATGGTGGGTTTTGAAAGCAAGAATGAAACCTTTAAAATCAAGATTGGAAGCCAATAAAGCCTAACAAATACATGTTTAATAGAGAAATGAAACTTGTTGTGAGTTATGAAACAGGTGAAAGGGTTTTAAATGACCTCACATTAGGTATATGGGAGACCAGCCAGAGGTGCATTAGAATAGTCTGGTTAGATGTTACCGAAGGCATGGTGTGGGTTTCAGCAGCAGATGAACTGAAATTGGAGCTAAGTTGAGCAGTTTTGGAGGGGTGAAAATTAGCAGCCCTCAAATTAGGTTGGAATCTCTTCCTGGGATGAAATGTGAGACCAATATAAACAAATTGGCTTCACTTAGATGGTGATGAAGTTGAGGGATGTAATCAGTAACTAGAGGACAGAGCTTGGAGCAGGAACTATAATAATGGCTTCAGTCTTCCCAATACTTAACTGGAATGAATTTCTACTCATCCAGTATTGGATGTTGGATAAACAATTTGATAATTTAACAGCAGTGATGGAGTTGAGAGAGGTGATGATTAATGTAATTATGTAAGCAAGTGTATAACAATCATAGTCATCAGAAATAAAGCTTGAGAAGGTGTTGTATATGCATCTGAAAGAGGTATTACTTTGATTGAATGCAATAAAAACCGTGCCCACTGTGATTGTCATCAGGATTTGCTGGAAGATTTAAGTAGGATCTAACAGACCCAAGATTAGGTCCTCCCAACTGCCATTGCAGTAATGTACAGTGTATTCTAATAATATATAAATAGAGAAATGAGAAACTATATCTGGTTTACTCTACAGACACTCTTCTCATTAAACTAGAAGCTGACTACCTTCACAGGTACTAGATAACGTCCACCTGGAAAGAATTGAAACCCTTAGAAGACATGGATTACAACACACACAACATCTGGGATTCAAATATTACCACTTTGCTCCTGAATTATAATTATTAAATATAGAAACAGCAGTATCATTGAGTTTTAAAGTTTATGGTTTGAATGCAGTTTTTTTCATTAAAACAGGTAAGATTAAGCAACAATTTAACAAAGGTGTTCAAAATTATGAGTTCTGATAGAATAAGTCAATGATACTGAAGTGGTTAATGTTCATGTAACTTTGGTTCCACCCATTCCATTGGTGTCATGAACAGTTTGTGGGTGGAGACAAAGAATTTGATTCCAGATTTTGGAGGGAGCAGATATTTTTGTGCTGGCTCCCAAATCTCCTTGTAACGATATCTGATCATATGTCATTGTACTCATTACAATTATGCAGTAAACCTTCCTGTTGTCTCAGAACAATGCCTTTATTGTAGACTAACTAGATAGACAAAAGACACAGCAACTACAAAAAAAAAGTATTGCTAGCAGCTTATTACCTCAAATAATCCATGCTCTGCACTGCATGTAGTAAATACCACATGGTACTAAGAGTGGTTATCTGGGAGAATTTTACAATATGTAAGGAGAAACTGTTTCCCTGACAGAAGAGTGGATAGCAAGAAAAGTCTAATTTCTCATAATCGATAAAAGAACTACAGGTGAGTTCACTAATGTCCTTTAGGGAAAGAAATCTTCCATCCTTACCCAGTCTGGCCTACATATGAATTCAGACCCACGGCAATGTGGTTGACTCTCAAATGTCCTCTAGGATGGTAATAAATACTAGCCTGGCCAGTGATGTTCATGTACCATGAATGAATTTAAAAAATATAACTTTTTTAATGCTGTGTGTTGTTGTGAACTGGACAGCATTATCTGTAACAGTGGATGTGATACATGGAACGGACCTATCAAAAGAAATTAAGCAAATAGTTGGAAAAGAAAAATTGCTGGGCGATGGGGAGAAAGCAGAAGAATGTGAATAATTGGCTCTTTCAAAGAATGGCAAAGCCATGGTGGTCCAAGTACCTTTGTCTGTGCTGTACCCTCTTATGATTCCAAACAAAAGGTTTACAAAAGATTGCGGGCTATTTCATCAAGTGTCTATTGTTCGATTTTGTCGATTGAATTCACACCTCTAGCCAGAGCTGATGACAATCAATCCCTAATGCACAGTCAACTTCGTTTGCTCAGTCCATATTCTTCCATTCCCCAATGCTCAGTCTCCCAGCACTTCAGTGCCCAATCTCTTGCATTCAGTCCCTTGTGTCCTATGACAGAGCTCAGCACCTAGGCAAGGCAGAGACACAGCAGCTTCAACAACAACAAAAACAAAGTTGCTGGAAAAGCTCAGCAGGTCTGGCAGCATCTGTGAAGGAAAAAACAGAGTTAACGTTTCGGGTCCGGTGACC
>NC_063336.1:30647713-30650266 GCF_021869965.1 Rhincodon typus
GGGCCTGAAACGTCAGCTTTCCTGCTCCTCTGATGCTGCTTGGCCTGCTGTGTTCATCCAGCTCTACACCTTGTTATCTGAGCTTTTCCAGCAACTTTGTTTTTGTTCCTGATTTACAGCATTTGCAGTTCTTTTGGTTTTTACATAGCAGCTTCACCTCTGCTTTGAACTCGTGAAATGTAGATAATGTTTCATCAGCAGACACTAAACTAGATAATACTTCATAAAAAATTAGCTATATAGAGTTTGAATCAAATCCAGTTAAAGAATCACTTAAAATTGATTAAACTCGTTGATCCAAGTTTGTCTCCTTCCAAAACAGAAATAATTTAACTGATCTGACTCTTATAATTTTACAAATGCTAACAGGCATTAGTACATCATCAAGTTTAGCTGCCCTTCATCACCAGGTCCAGATTGTAACATTACTTAAGTTTCTGAACACTTATAAATGTGACAGAACAACTGTTGAAAAAATATAATTAGGAAAACAGTCCTTCTTGAAGCACAAATTCACAACTAAATATATTTTATCAATTATTCTGCAATGTAAGTTTGCAATTAAATAACAAATCTAAAATTTGCATACAAAATAATATGTAAGTAGATCATGAGGCTTTGACTCTAGAGTGAAAAGACACTTCACCCCTCCCTCTGTTTTTCAACAGTCTAATGATTACTTATTCAGTGAATGTTGCATTTCTCTTAGGTGTTTATTTAGTGTTGCTGAAGTTTGGCATTTTCGCATCTGTTAGAGTTGAAAACATTAAGGAAACAATTTGGCCTCTCAATAGGATTCAATCTATGGTTCATCTGTCATGTAGGCTTCTGAGCCTGGGCTGCTTTTGCTGCATTTTATTTTCTCTCTCAAGGCTCCAAACCTGAGAAACAGACACAGAGAAAGATGGACAAAAATTAGTATACACCAGGGGATTTAATAGTCTCAGAAATTCTCCTGATTAGCTGGAAGTGTGCCAGAAACCTCATTTACACATCCACATAAGGTTTCCATTAATCATCCACCAAAGCTATAGCGGCCAGTTGGGAGGATCAAAATTCCCAATGCAGCACCACAGCCCAGCGCCTATAATAACAAAACACAGAATTCTGATCATTTTATTTTATGAAATAGAAATGTTTGCCAAGTTGAGGATTTTAGTTGTAATGGCACTTCAGGATGAAATATCTCTCTCTCATTGGAAAATGGTAGTAATGTCTTTATAGAATGTTAGGGAGATAACCCAGTGGAAATTACACAGTGCGGAGCAGGGCATTTTGACTTTGTGAGACGAGAAAGCATGGGATAGTGACTCTGCAGCTCATTCTACCTCTCTCTGATTTATACTTCCATCCAAGTCAATGAGAATAGAAATCGAGATAAAGGGAGAATGACCTGCTGGATCCATCATTGTCCACTTTATTACACAAAGTCAAAATTAAACCAGATTTTGCTAAAAACCAACAAACTAGAACACAACAATGCAAAACAAAAATCACGCAAAGGTAGAAAGATCTGGTAAAATGCCCCATTATGAAAATTATCTACTGGTCTACACAAGGTAAACACATCAATTTGTTGTTTCATCTGAATATTCAAAAACCAAACTAGTCAATACTACAGAAATGAAATTAAGAAGGACTATGACAGTTACAGAAATATAAACATTTTTCAGTATGGAGGTGTCAAAACTTTATTTGTAGGATTTTAATAGAAGAAATTTATCTGTTACTTTGAACTGTGGAATTTGATGTATATTGATTCAACTATAAATGGTATATAACTTCTAGCTATTTCGCTTTGGAAGTAATGTTGTAACTTGCTGAATGAGCACTTTTTTTATTCACACCACCCCATATAGACTTAGTGATCACTGAGAATTTGTCTGACATTATTGTTGCGTGTCCTTCATTGGGTCAGGAGTGGATTGAAAGGCATGTTCATTTCACATTCCTGAGCTCTCCCAATAGCACTTCAGTATAAAGTGGGGTCACCAACTCAATGATAGTTATCAACACCTCTTCCTTCAGATTTGCTTCAGCACTTCAACAAAACACTTAAGTAGCCTCCCCTGCAGAAGTCTCTTCTTCAAAACACACTGACATTCTAACTCAAAATAATGGATGTCTGTTTAAGGTTAGTCTTTCTGCCAACTGCGACAAATTACATGGCTCTATTTAGGTGTTTGCTTGTCGGTATAATCCCAGTTCAAGAATTCCAGAGTGATATATTTTGCTCAGTGTTTCCAGATGCATTGTGAATAGGCCATTCTGTCTCAGCATAGGAACACTGCCTACTTTTAACTTCACTTTGGGATGGGTGTCACCATATATCATGCTCATATGCATGTTTAATTAGAGGAACCATCAGTGCACTGGTGTGGGATAAGGGAGAGGCCCATAAATAAAACACTGTAGCCAACTAATCACAGCCTAAAGAAAATTAATAAGCATGCACGAATCTCAAATTTCACAAATTTGAAGTTCAGACAAGCTTCGACAATCCCTCCACCCACTTCCAAGCAATGACAGTGAAAATACAAGCCTTAATGGTTA
>NC_063336.1:30650276-30662890 GCF_021869965.1 Rhincodon typus
GAGACATCATAACAGTCATATATCATCATAAAGATCAGTTTTTAGTGAATATGAGGTAGATTTTATAAAGGGAGCATCAATAACAGCATATATGTATTAGGACACTGGAAAATATAACTTAGCCCTTTTGGTTAAAAAATTGGAAACTGCATCAAGGATCAGTGTGGACGTGTTGGGCTGAAGGGCCTGTTCTCCACACCGTAGGGATTCTATGATTCTATAATTCACCACAAAGGAAGCACTCTCTATAAATACACACAATTACCCACAGAGAATGGGACAAGTATTCCTGCATTTTGCACCTTGGGAATCCTACTTCTCATTCACAAAGGAAAAAAAGAGATGATTTAATCTCCATGTGAACTTTTGAGGATATCTCTAAGATGAGGGGGTAAGATGTTTGCTTTAAGACGATGTTGAAATAAGACATGCCAAAGAGACCAGCATACATGAGAGTTAGACTGCTAGTACCTGCTGTTGTACCCTCAAACATATTAAAAAAATACTTTATTGTTCATCTTTGCTGCAGAAAGATGTGCTAAGGTATTTTACAGAGGACTGGGAAAGATAGTGGTCATAAAGAGAAACTAAAAACTGGGTCAAACTGAGATTTGATGTGAAGTGGATTATAGAGGAAGAGAATATGTGACATCTCGTGTTCATTATAAATCATTATAAACATTATCTACATGTTTCAATTTGTTTTATTTTGTGATTCATTTCTGGATATGTCCTAGTTTGTTTTCAAATGCAGACTTTGCAGAGATAATTAATATTAATCACAAGAGAAATTAACTCCTCTAGGGATCAGTAGGAAGATCCTAATATCCGGCCCCTGCTCCCTACTCCTCAATATGGTGTGGGCATGTGCTGACGTCTGGTGAGAAGCAGGATAAATGAGCTGTCCTGGTGAGTGGTCATGTGTGGGGGTGGAGAGAATGCTGTTATCAAAGACAGAAGAACGTTCCGACAGAAATGAAGAGTAATTAATATAATCATTAGACTGGAGCCAGCTTTACATGTCACTGATTGTAGGATTCACATAGTGGCACTGTACATTGGGGTCACCATAATATCTAGCACCCTGGCTGTATTGGACATGCTCAGACCTCAGCAGTATGTCTGCACCTCAAGTGTATATGTGTAGATATCTGTGCGTTATTCTTACATGCATATCTGCACACATTTACTTGGTTCTTTATATCATTTCTGAATATGTTAATGATTACAGTTTTGTACATATGTGTTTGGGTGTTTGTATTATATTTTGGGAATCTTTCTGCATTTACATGTGAATGTGTATCTATGTGAAAATACAAGAAATATAAGCAGTATTTGGCCAATCAGCCTTTCAATCCCATTCTGCCATACAATGAGATCATAGTTGAGCTACTCTGACACTGGTTTCCTGTACTATCTTGATATCTCTTGATGCTTCTAATATGTAGAAAACTATCACAATCTTGAGCACATTCAATGACCAAGCACAGTCAGCAGAGGATTCCAAACATCACCTGAAGATTGCATACAATAACACAAGATATGTGGGTGAATTAGACCTGATAAAAATCCAGGAATTCTCTCCCTAACATCATTGTGGACCTACCTACAGCACATGAACTGCAGCAGGTTAAGAAGGTAGCTCACCACTACCTTCTCAGGGGCAACTAGGCACAGGCAATAAATGCTGGCCCAATCAGAGATGCCCACATCCCACAAATAAATTAAAATAAATATAAAATATTGGAGGGTGGGAAGCATGTCAGGCACAAGAAAATACAAATAGTCTGGTTGAGAAGACGGCATTGTTATATATTTGGTGGCAAACTGAAGCAGCCTTTTTAACTTGCAATGAACAGAAATTAATAACCACGCAAATGTTTGGTTAAAGCCCACCATGTGTTTAGTTTCATTTGAAATTTATTGGTCAGTACCTTTGAGAGGTAATAAAGGCAACGTGACTTTAACAGTCATATCCAATTTAGGTACAATTGATTTAGATTCTACAGAAAGTCATTTTTCGTGATAAAAGATGCAGCCACACATATGGTCAATTTCAGGCTCCTTTACATTCCTCGTAACTGATGCTAATTGAAATTTGACTGTGCGGATTTGAACTTTTTCTGGGATGGAACTTACTGTGCACCATATTTCAGTTTGAAAACTTGACTTGCCTCTGACTGCACCAGTTTAAATGAAATCATTAACCCATTTATTGTTTAGCAGGTCTATGACTGCAATAAATTAGCACGTGTAGTAATTCAATACAAATCCTAATCAAGCTCACAATAATTTATGCCTTTTGATATTTCATAATGGCGTTGTAACTGGCCTTATATTTCGACAAAATCTTCAGAAGAAAAAAGCCAAAATTTGGAGACCAGTTATATTGGGTTCCTCCCTCTTTTTCTCTGTCCATCAAAATGTGCTCAGAATTTGGGAGTTGTGATAAAAGATGTAAATGAACAGGTACAGGAGTCACATTATGCATTATTATTCCCAGCAATATTTTGGCAATGATAGATTCTAGTGACACTGGTGTATCCCAGACAATCGGTGTTGCAAGGATATTTGGGATGTCCAAACTAAAATATCAAGTGCAGAATTTACCTGGGCATGGAATGACATTGGTGAGAAAGTTAGGAAAATCACATAGATTGGCAGTAGATGACAAGAGCAAAATGTTCGATTTTCCAACCATGTGTTGAACAGTGAGACAAGATTCCTGCGAGTGAGCAGAGAGAGAGGCCTATGTATATACATTAGAATGCATTACTATCTCATTATTTGTTGATGTCACCTCATTTATGTGCAGTTTCTCATTCTCGCACATGCTCGAAAGAAACTAGATGGTGACAATTGCTGACATTCAGCCTGCCATCTTCGGCATTAGTCATGAACAGCTCAAGGCACATTCCATGGAGGATGGGGTTATTTGTGGAGCCACCTCCTCCTCTGGTGAATTGTTTAATTGTCATTCATGACTGGATATGCCAGGACTGCAGAGCTTAGATCTGATCCATGGACCACAGAGAAACACGGAAATAGGAGCAGGAATGACTTTTCAGCTCTTCAAGTCTGCTTAGCCCTTTGATACCTTTAGCTCCACAAGTTATATCCAACTACTTCCTGAAATCATACAATATTTCAGACTCAACTGCATTTTGTAGCAGCAAGGTCCACAGACTCACCACTCTTTGGGCGAAGAAATTTCTCCTCATCTCAGTCCTGAATGGTTTACCCAATATCCTTAGACTGTAACCCTTGGTTCTGGACTCCCCAGCCATTGGGAAATCCTTCCTGCATCTACCCTGTCTAGTCCTGTTAGAATTTAACAGGCTTCTAGGAAATCTCCCTTCATTCTTCTGAATTCCAGCAAACGTAATCCAACCAATTCAAACTCTTCTCACACATCAGTCCTGCCATCCCAGGAATCACTGCACTGTCTCTATAGATCACGAGAACAAAACTACACACAACATTCAGGTGTGGTCTCACCAATGCCCTGTAAAATTGTAGAATGGCATTCCTGTTCCTGTACTCAAATCCTCTTGTAATGAAAGCCAACATACTATTTGCCATCTTCACCACCTGCTGCACCTGCATGTTTATCTTCATCAACTAGTGTACAAGGACACACAATTCCCTGCACAATTCCCTCTCTTAATTCATCACTATTCAAATGATGATCTGCCATTCAGTTTTTGCTACCAAAGTGGATAACCTGATGTTTATCCACATTAAACTGCATCTGCCATGCATTTGCCCACTCTGCCTGTCCAAATCACACTAATGCATATTTGCATCCTTCTCACAATTCACTCTTCCACCTTTGTGTCATCTGCAAATTGGAGGTATTGCATTTTGTTCCATCATTCAAATCATTAATATATGAAGCAAATAGCTGCGGTCTGAGCACTGATCTCTGCTGTACCCCACTAGTTAAAGCCTTCTGAAAGTCCAAATGGCTTTGCAATTGTGGGATTTCTCAGCTCTGTCTGTTGCTTGCTGCTGATGCTGTTTAGCATTCAAGTAGTTCTGTAGTGTTACTAAATTGAGATCTTATTTTTAGGATTTCCTGTGGCTGCTCTTGGTATGCTCTCCTGAACTCTTCATTGAATCAGGGTTGATTTCCTGATTAAGGATGTTGGTGGAGTGGGGAATATGCCAGGCCATGAGGTCACAGATTGTGTTGGAGTATAATTCTGCTGTTGTTGGTAGCCCACAGCATCTCAAAGATGTTCAGTCTTGAGTTGCTAGATCTGTTCAAAATCTGTTCCATTTAGCACAGTAGCAGAGTCACACGACACGACGGAGGATATTTTCAATGTAAAGGTGGGACTTTGTCTCCAAAATGACTTTGTGCAATGGCCACTCCTATCAATTGTTTTCTAATGTAAGGATGCATCTGTGACAAGTTAATTGGTGAGAATGAGGCCAAGTACATTTTTCTCTCTTGTAGGTTGCCTCACCATCAACCATAGGGCATATCTAACAGTTACGTTTCTTAGCACTCAGACAGTTTGATCAATAATGGTGGCACCAAACCAATCTTGGTGATGGGCACTGAAGATCCTCACCCAGAATACAAAAAACAAAAATTGCTGGAAAAAACTCAGCAGGTCTGGCAGCACCTGTAGAAAGAAAACAGAGTTAACATTTCAGGCCCAGTGACCCTTCTTCAGATTCTGTTTAGTGCTTACCCATGGTTACATTCTGTGTCCTTGCCACCTTCAGTGCTTCCTCAAAGTTTTGTTCAACAGAGGAGTACTGATTCGTAAGTCGAAGGGATGAGGTGGTAATCAGTAAGAAGTTTCCTCATCTATGTTTATTATCCCAGGACAACTCCCTCCTGAATGTATACAACTGTGCCGCCAGAGCAGCTGGGTCTGGGATAGTGATGCTCTTCTCTGTGACATTCTGTGTAAAGTATAATTCCATGAGAATAACTGTGACTAGTCAATGAGACAGCTCTCCCAATTACAGGACAAGTTCCCAGTGTTAATAAAGCTGCTTGAGCTTTATCATTTCTTGATGCCAGGTTGTGCGTTCAGTTTCATTCATTTTATCAGATGTTGTAGTGGTTTGATACAACTGCATGGCTTGTTAGGTCACTTCAGAGGGTGTTTAAGACTCAACTAGATTTTTTTTATTCACACATGGAATGCAGGTGTCACTGGTTATGCCAACTGGTTAAGACATTTTTTGCCCATCCTGAATTGTGCAGAGGGCAGTTAACAGTCAACCACATTGCTGTGGGTCTGGTTTCACATGTAGGCCAGAGATTATGACAGATATCATTCCCTAAAGGAAGTCAACAATGGTTTCATGGATAACGACCCCTAATTCCAGACTGTTTATTGAATTCAAACTTCACCATCTGCCATGGTGGGATTAGAATCCAGGTCCCAGGAACATTAGCTGTGTTTCTGGATTAGTGATAATACCACTAAGCCATTGCTTCCCTATGTGGGATTGCTGTGGATCTGCAGTCACGTGTAGGCCAGAGATTATGAGAATTGTAGATATTCCTTCTCTTGAGGACATTAATGAACTAGATGGGATTTTTTTTTGACAATTGAGTTACTATTAGACTAGATATTTATTCTTGATTTATTAATTGAATTCAAATTGCCATTTTGGGACTAGAACCCATGTCCCAAAAGCAAGACCTAAATCTCCAGTTGAAATCAACTGGCTACCTGGCTAAATATTTTGATGAATAAATTTGAGATACAATCTGCTCATTGGCAGGATAATATTTTGACAAAGCTGAAAAGGAAACAATGCGTCTTAACTTTTGACCAAGGAAGGCATCATTTGGTTGTGCAATAACATACTATTGTGTCCTGTACAATGCTCTAAAGTATTCCAAAGATATAGATAGAACCAGGATCCTTTGTTCCAAACTGTAGTGTTTACTGAATGTTCAAGGGCTCTGCATTTATTTCAATTGGAGATGGTATCACACAACATCAGAACTACTTTTCTCTTGCCACGGGGAATTATCTTATTGTACATTTACTTCTTATGATCACCAGATGATGGTCAGGATCAATAAATCAATTTTTTTTGTGAAAAGAATCATTGGCTGATTGGGGAGAGCCGGAGTAGTCATGCAATATAAATCAGGCAGTGTGATTGACAAAGAAAGCTGAGGACCCTCTTGTGGTGCAGTGGTGGTATCCCTACCTTTGAGTTAGGAGGCCCAGATTCACCTCCCACCTGGTTCTTAGGTGTGTAATAGCATTTCTGAATAGGTTGATTAGAAAAATAAGTTAAATTAACAAAGAGAAAAATAAAGAAGGCTGTTGAAGTTAGACTTTGAATTCTAAAATAACCTCCTGCTAGATTTCATGAGCAGGATATCATAGATTTGTGAGTAAGCTGGTGTGAGGGCACAGAAAACCTTTTGTTGAGTTGCCTAAGACAAAATGCAGTGAGATCCAGGTGGGAATCTCTTCATAAAATAAAAACAGAGCATGCTGGAAATACTCAGCAGGTCTTGTCAGCATTAAAGAAAGTGACAGAATTCATGTTTCAAGTTGACCTTTCATCAGAACCAGACGACATTAGGAAGGTGCCAGTTAATTCCAGTGTCTTTGATATTTTTTCAAATTTCTGGCTTTATATTTTTACTTTTGTAAACTCTTCATTGTGGCGTAAGTAATCAAGCTGTGTTTGTCACTGTGCATCTCTGACTGAAAGACAGATCAATTCCAAATAATCATTCTGGGTTCCCTTCACCACACTGGAGGCTCCTTATTAAATTCACAACAACTGCCGTCAGCCTATTCTTCAAAGTGAAATCTTGGGGCTCTACTGTGTTAAAAATAGGGGGCAGGTCTTTTCATGGTTAATGGAGTTGGAAATTTCAGTTTCAAAAGCTGAAAGCCTTCTCACTGTGTCATTTGCTACATTCCAGGGGACTGTCACTAAAATATGTAAATGGCCTCAAATTAAAGTGCAAGATTTTTCCATGTCTAGGTAATTTCTATGCAAGGGTCATTGTTGGCTTCGAGTCTTATTCCTAACAGTTTATTGCTGTTATAGATACTTCTCAACTCTTTATCTGCTCCAGCCTCCCTAATTGGAATGCTAACACAGCAATTAACAAACCATTTGTACTGGTGGAGTGCAATCAATGGGATTCGCCACATGCTTCATCCCTACTGTGAACCAAATGCGAGAGGAGTATTCAGCAGAAACCCTGACCAACTGTCAGTGTGTAATGAGTTCTCAGTCTGACTGAATGTTGTTTACATTTCTGCAGGCAGCTCCCCAACAATGCTTGCAAGCCTGATTTAATTACTTTCTCTCTTGGTAATGTTGGGCCCAGGGCAGGACCCCAAATGCTGCCAGTGTTTTTGTGTTTGTTTGTTGAATGTGCCGGACAATGGAGGATTGTGGGCAGCTTGCGGTCTGCTCACTGGCTGAGGAATGCCATCTCAAGAGCCTTTCCAACAAACTAAACAAAGCCTGCTGATGTGGATTGACAATGTTTCCTCTGTGTCATCCACCGAGGTGTTTGGAAAAGAATCTGGTGACAAATTGCAGGCCGTCGATTTTCTCCTGTAAATAATTACTCGTCGACTTAATCCAACTAAACTCCTCTTCATACGACCATCACCACACTTCGAAAGAACGATGCCGGAGCAGGTTGTGAAGTTTAGCTATAAAATAAAATAAGTGGAGATAGTAGGAACTGCAGATGCTGGAGAATCCGAGACAACAAGGTGCAGGGCTGGATGAACACAGCAGGCCAAGCAGCATCATAGGAGCAGAGAGGCTGACGTTTCGGGCCTAGACCCAATAAAATAAGTGGCTAGTTTGTCAGATGTCAATATAATAACAAGACGGTGTTAAACTGCATTTAATTTAATTGATGAAGACACACGTACAAAAATAAATTAGAATTAGTTGCACCTCATTTTTTGAAAGAATGCAATATTTGTGACAATTTCAAACAGAGCAGTAGGACATATGCAGAGACAGAAGATGTGAATAAAACAGCATGTATCATGACGTTATCATAGAAAGGGTTTGTAGGGGCACCAGCAGTCAGGGATTCAAACCATTCATGAGGAGGATGCTGCAATAATGTGCAAACGGGGACATAATATTCCAAACCTTCCAATCTCCATCGGAGTCCCAATTTCTTTGCAAGATCTTTTGGGCCAGACTTCCGAATCAAGATCTATCCCAACAGATGCAGTCTAGGTAGCTGGAGCATTAGAACATAGAACATAGAACAGTACAGTACAGCACAGTACAGGTCCTTTGGCCCACGATATTGAGCCAAACTTTTACCCTAATCCTAAGGTCTATCTAACCTCCACCCCTACCTTATACTATCATCCATATGCCTATCTAATAGCCACTTAAATGCCCCTAATGAGGCCGACCCCACTACCCTCTCTGGCAATGCATTCCACGCACCAACCACTCTCTGAGTAAAGAACCTACCGCTGACGTCTCCCCTAGAACATAGAACTAGAACATAGAACATTACAGCGCAGTACAGGCCCTTCGGCCCTCGATGTTGTGCCGACCTGTGAAACCAATCTGAAGCCCATCTAACCTAAACTATTCCATTATCATCCATATGTTTATCCAATGACCATTTAAATGCCCTTAAATTGGGCGAGTCTACTATTTTTGCAGGCAGGGCATTCCACGCCCTTACTACTCTCTGAGTAAAGAACCTACCTCTGACATCTGTCCTATATCTATCACCCCTCAATTTAAAGCTATGTCCCCTCGTGCTAGCCATCACCATCCGAGGAAAAAGGCTCCCACTGTCCACCCTATCTAATCCTCTGATCGTCTTGTATGTCTCTATCAAGTCACCTCTTAACCTTCTTCTCTCTAACGAAAACAGCCAGAACTGTACGCAATACTCCAAGTGCGGCCGCACCAGAGTTTTGTACAGCTGCAACATGACCTCATGGCTCCGAAACTCAATCCCTCTACCAATAAAACCTAACATACTGTACGCCTTCTTAACAACGCTATCAACCTGGGTGGCAACTTTCAGTGATCTATGCACATGGACACCGAGATCTTTCTGCGCATCCACACTACCAAGAATCTTACCATTAGCCCAGTACTCTGTATTCCTGTTACTCCTTCCAAAGTGAATCACCTCACACTTTTCCGCATTAAACTCCATTTGCCACCTCTCAGCCCAGCTCTGCAGCTTATCTATGTCCCTCTGTAACCTGCAACATCCTTCCGCACTATCCACAACTCCACCGACTTTGGTGTCATCCGCAAATTTACTAACCCATCCTTCTACGCCCTCATCCAGGTCATTTATAAAAATGACAAACAGCAGTGGCCCCAAAACAGATCCTTGAGGTACACCACTAGTAACTGAACTCCAGGATGAACATTTCCCATCAACCACCACCCTCTGTCTTCTTACAGCTAGCCAATTTCTGATCCAAACTGCTCAATCACCCTCAATCCCATGCCTCCGTATTTTCTGCAATAGCCTACCATGGGGAACCTTATCAAACGCTTTACTGAAATCCATATACACCACATCAACCGCTTTACCCTCATCCACCTGTTTGGTCACCTTCTCAAAGGACTCAATAAGGTTTGTGAGGCACGACCTACCCTTCACAAAACCGTGTTGACTATCCCTAATCAAATTATTCCTTTCTAGATGATTATAAATCCTATCTCTTATAATCCTTTCCAACACTTTACCCACAACCGAAGTAAGGCTCACTGGTCTATAATTACCAGGGTTGTCTCTACTCCCCTTCTTGAACAAGGGGACAACATTTGCTAGTCTCCAGTCTTCTGGCACTATTCCTGAAGACAATGACGACATAAAGATCAAAGCCAAAGGCTCTGCAATCTCCTCTCTAGCTTCCCAGAGAATCCTAGGATAAGTCCCATCCGGCCCAGGGGACATATCTATTTTCACACCTTCCAGAATTGCTAACATCTCCTCCTTATGAACCTCAATCCCGTCTAGTCTAATAGACTGTATCTCAGTATTCTCCTCGACTACATTGTCTTTTTCCTGTGTGAATACTGACGAAAAATATTCATTTAGCACCTCTCCTATCTCTTCGGACTCCACGCACAACTTCCCACTACTGTCCTTGACCGGCCCCAATCTTACTCTAGTCATTCTTTCATTCCTGACATACCTATAGAAAGCTTTAGGGTTTTCCTTGATCCTACCTGCTAAAGACTTCTCATGTCCCCTCCTGGCTCTTCTTAGCTCTCTCTTTAGGTCCTTCCTGGCTAACTTGTAACTCTCAAGCGCCCTAACTGAGCCTTCACGCCTCATCTCTACACAAGCCTCCTTCTTCCTCTTGACAAGAGATTCAACTTCTTTAGTAAACCACGGTTCCCTCGCTCGACCACTTCCTCCCTGCCTGACAGGTACATACTTCTCAAGGACACGCAGTAGCTGTTCCTTGAACAAGCTCCACATTTCAATTGTGCCCAGCCCCTGCAGTTTCCTTCTCCATCCTATGCATCCTAAATCTTGCCTCATCGCCTCATAATTGCCTTTCCCCCAGCTATAACTCTTGCCCTGCGGTATATACCGATCCCTTTCCATCGCTAAAGTAAACGTAACCGAATTGTGGTCACTATCACCAAAGTGCTCACCTACCTCCAAATCTAACACCTGGCCTGGTTCATTACCCAGTACCAAATCCAATGTGGCCTCGCCTCTTGTTGGCCTATCTACATACTGTGTCAGGAAACCCTCCTGCACACATTGGACAAAAACTGACCCATCTGAAGTACTCGAACTATAGCGTTTCCAGTCAATATTTGGAAAGTTAAAGTCCCCCATAACAACTACCCTGTTACTTTCGCTCCTATCCAGAATCATCTTTGCAATCTTTTCCTCTACATCTCTGGAACTTTTCGGAGGCCTATAGAAAACTCCCAACAGGGTGACCTCTCCTTTCCTGGTTCTAACCTCAGCCCATACTACCTCAGTAGACGAGTTGTCATCAAACGCCCTTTCTGCCACAGTAATACTGTCCTTGACTAACAATGCCACACCTCCCCCTCTTTTACCACCTTCCCTGATCTTACTGAAACATCTAAACCCCAGAACCTGCAACAACCATTCCTGTCCCTGCTCTATCCATGTCTCCGAAATGGCCACAACATCGAAGTCCCAGGTACCAACCCATGCTGCAAGTTCACCCACCTTATTCCGGATGTCCTGGCGTTGAAGTAGACACACTTCAAACCACCTTCCTGCCTGCCGGTACACTCCTGAGACCTTGAAACCATATTTATGACCTCACTACTCTCAACCTCCTGTACACTGGAGCTACAATTCAGGTTCCCATCCCCCTGTTGAATTAGTCTAAACCGTCCCGAAGAGCATTAGCAAATTTCCCCCCCCAGGATATTGGTACCCCTCTGGTTCAGGTGTAGACCATCCCGTTTGTAGAGGTCCCACCTACCCCAGAATAAGCCCCAATTATCCAGGTATCTACATCTACCTCCACTCACTTTAAAACTATGCCCCCTCGTAATAGCTACCTCCACCCTAGGAAAAAGTCTCTAACTGTCTACTCTATCTATACCTCTGATCATTTTGTACACCTCTATGAAGTCACCTCTCATCCTTCGTCGTCCTAAAGAGAAAAGCCCTCGCTCTCTCAACCTTTCCTTGTAAGACCTTCACTCCATTCCAGGCAACATCCTGGTAAACCTCCTCTGCACCTTTTCCAACACTTCCACATCTTTCCTGCAATGAGGCGACCAGAACTGGACACAATACTCCAGATGCGGCCGAACCAGGCTTTTGTTACACAAATTATGTTGCATTTTTTAGCAATAGCTGCAGTGTCCTGTAGAAAATATACAACTTTAAGGTCTCAAGGCCTCTCTACAAGCCACTGATAAGTGTGTTAGGTAAGAAAGGGCAGGGTGGTAAATGGGGTTGGTGGCAGGTGGATAAGGACATTGGGTGCCAGGTAGGCAAATGGGTAGGATGGAAGATGACACTTTGGGATATGTCAGGCTTTGGGGGTGGTTTTGGAGGTTGTATGTGGTGTGCTCTGGTGGGTTGGTACGGTGTGGTGTTGAGGTTTACCAGGATGTTGCCAGGAATGAAGGATTTGAGTTTAAGAGGCTGGATAGGCTGGGACTTTTTCCACTGGAGCATAAGAGGTTGAGGAGTGATCTTATAGAGTTTTATAAAATCATTAGGGGTATTGATAAGCTGAATGGCAGATAATTTCCATAGGGTGGGGGATTTCAAGACTGGGGGCATATTTTTAAGGTGAAAAGAGGAATATTATAAAGGACATGAGGGGCAATTTTTTTCACACAGAGAGTGGTTCATGTGTGAAATGAACAGACAGACGAAGTGGTGGATGCAGGTACAGTTACATAGAACATAGAGCATAGAACATAGAACATTACAGCGCAGTACAGGCCCTTCGGCCCTCAATGTTGCGCTGACCTGTGAAACCAATCTGAAGCCCATCTAACTTAAACTATTCCATTATCATCCATATGTTTATCCAATGACTATTTAAATGCCCTTAAAGTTGGCGAGGCTACTACTTTTGCAGGCAGGGCATTCCACGCCCTTACTACTCTCTGAGTAAAGA
>NC_063336.1:30663390-30696234 GCF_021869965.1 Rhincodon typus
GGTCTCAGACCCACCTTCCAGGTGAAGCAGCGCTTTACTTGCACTTCACTCAATCTAGTCTTCTGTACTCGCTTCCCACAATGTGTTCTCCTCTACATGAGGGAATGAAATATAGACTGGTCAACCACTTTGCAGAACACTTACATTCTGTCTGCAAAAATGACCCGAAGCTTCCTGTTCCCTGCCATTTCAACACACCACCGTGTTCCCTGGCCAAGAAATCTGTCTCAGGCTTGCTGCAGTGATCCAGTGAAACTCAGCGCAAGCTGGAAAAACCACACCTCATTTTCCACTGGGGACCCTGAAGCCTTCAGGACTCAATATTGAATTCAAAAATTTTAAGGCCTGAGCACCTTTTCCCATGTCCTTACCCCAACCCCACACACCAGGCCTTGTTGTCACATGGGCTGCTACCAGCAACAACCCATTGTCAGCCACTAATGATCCCCATTACCAGCTTTTCATTCTCTGAGGATGACATTTATCCATTCCTTTGTCTGCCCAACTGTTGTTCTCTCTCTCTGGGCTTCATCTCCACCTATTGTGTACTTCTTTCCTCTATCCTCCCCCCCCACCTCCCCCACCCCTTCTTCAGGATCTATAACAACCTTTTCCCAGCAACAATCAATTTTCTTTTGCGTCACTGACCGCAGAACGTTAACTCTGCTTTCTCTCCATAGATGCTACCAGACCTGCCGAGATTTTATTTGGTGCGAATGTCTCCTCAGTTATCTGCTGTAAAACACAATGATTTTGAACAAGGCAACATCAAAATCCATGTGACTGGCTAAATGCCTCAACCTGAAGTCCTAGTCACATGATTGAAATATATGTTTGGATCACCTACAAAGATACTATTTTGTTTATTGTTTGTCAGTCTGCTTGGACCACCAGAAGAACCTCAATGGAGCATTGACTCACTGGACTGTCTAATTCTCATGAACTAATTCTGATAGATTTAATTTTAAGTAATTTGCAACTTCCATCCTTCCCTTTCTTTTTTCTTCTTTTATTTGAATGCATGCAAGTACAAACATATGTACAAATCCCCTAGATTTTGAATACAGAAATAAACCCTACTTTGTTTTAACCCAAAAATTTGCTTTGGGTTGGTAAAGCAAGCCACCACCACCAATATTTAAAACAGAAAAGAAAACAAAACAAAATTGAAATTACCCCTTCTGTTATGCACAGAAGAGGAAAAGATTTAAAATACTTCAATTTAACTCGCCTTTATGTCCGTGTCAGGATTTTTTAAGAGGGTTCCAGATGCACGTAATTGCATGTTGGTAGTTTAAACTTCCTGTGCAATTACAATGTATTCAGTGCATTGGGACGTCCAAGGGGTTCCAACATGTATATTTCAGGGTGCATCCAATCTCCAGCCAGAAGATCTGGGCCAGTGAAAATTTGTAAGAATCAAATGAATTACTATTGGAATATGTGTGTGGAATGACATGTAAATTAATACATTGTAGTAATTCAGTGTACTGTAATGTCTTGGCATTGAGATTATTATTAAGCTGTTTTAGAACTGCAGCCACACTGTTCATTTGGAGTTCACTCATTATATATCCAGCAAGTAAAACACTAACACTACAATCAAAGTACTGGAATTATACAGTTGGCCTGTTGTCAACTGTGGACAGAGAAACAGCATTGACATATCAAGTTAAACAGTCAGGACAGTCCTGAAGAAGGGTTTCAACCTGAAACATTGACTTCCCTGCTCCTCGGATGCTGTTTGACCTGCTGCGCTTTTCCAGCTCCACATCTTTCCACGAATTGCCACTGTGGTCCTTACTGTAAAGGACACTGTTTTATGAGTAGAAAATGCAATAGATTAAGAAGTACAAGTGAAATCCTACTTCACCTAGAAGATGTGTTTCGATCGTGGACAGTGAGGAGGGTGGACATGAATGGGCAAACATTACACCTTCTGCAATTGCATGGGAACATGCCATTGGAGAATGGAGAAGTATTTCGAGTGATTGGAAGAATGAACCAGGGTGTCATGGAGGGAACAGGTCCCTGCAAAATGTTGACCATGGAGGGGAGGTGAAGGTCTGTTTGGTGATGAGATCCTGCTGGAGGTGGTGGAAATAGCAAAAGATGATCCTTTGAATGCAGAGGCTGGGAAGAGGGGGGGAAAGTAAGGATGAGGGGAGCTCTATTGTTGTTTCAGGAAGGAGGGGAAGGGTGAGGACAGAGTGCGGGAGATAGGTCAGTCACAGCTGAAGGCCCTGTCAACCACAATTGAGGGCTGTACAGAAATCCACCTCAACCACTCTAATGTCAATTCTTTATTCCATTAACAATATCCTTTTATATTCTTCCCTTACAATCCTTAAGGATTCTTAAGAGGCTGAACAGGGTAAATGCTGAGAGGTTATTCTCCCTCATGAGAGTATCTAGGACTAGAGGACACAGTCTCAAAATGAATGGCTGCCAATTTAAGACCAAGATGAGGAAGGGTTGCGAGTCTTAGGAACTTCTTTTTACAAAGAGCTGTGGGGCACAGTCCTTGTGTATACTTAAGGCAGAGGTGGTTAGGTTCTTGATCAGTAGTGGAATCAATGTGGAAAAACGGCAGGGAAGTGCATGTGAGGAGTATCTGATCAGCCTTGGTTCTATTCAATGGTGAAGCAGAATCGAGGGGCTGAATACCTACTCCTGTTCCTATTTCTTATGGCCTTACGGTGTTATTACAACCATTTAATTTCCTTCACTATTTACCAAGTATTGCACACAGTCACTGACTAGTTTGCAAGACATTTCATAATTTTGAAGACACTTTATGAATCTCCAATGTTAACCTGATCTGTTTGAGTGAAAAAGGGCTGGAATGTTTTAGAGGTTTTATTAACCTCCAGTCCTTCAGCACAGCTCCTAATTCCAAAGGCACAGTAATTATAAAATTACAGTTGCTGCTTCTGATGTCTCTTTCCCATCTCCCCACAGCCTCGCACCACCCCCCCCACCTCCCAACCCCGCTCCTTGTATCCTGTAATGCATACAATTCAGGCCAAGTGATTTTTCTTTTGTTCCATTTTAGATACTTAAATCTGGTAGTGGTTTCCCCAGAGTTTCTTCAGGGCATTCCTGCAAATCGACTTTCACCTTCCTCTGTAAAATCGTATCATAAATACCGGTTGACCATCTCCATTATTTTGTTCTTCTCATGTATAAGATGGCCCCATCTGTCTGGCTAACCTTTTACTTATGTGCTGAAAAAAGTCATTGCTATTTCCCTTTATGCTGATCGCCACTATCAATCTTCTTTAATACCACATTTTGGCCATCTAAATTTCTCTTGTTGATTCCTTCCTAGAAACTTTCTAATTGTCATAGTTTTCTCCTCTTTCTAAGTACCTCCCACTGCTGGCTCGCTGTTTGATCTGTCATTTTGCCAACAGATTAATCAGAACCAGGTCGCCTTTCATATAACATCTTTTCTTGGACTTGTTTCTCTTTCTAAACTGATCCTATTTAGGTTATGACCACTATTATCGAAATGTTCTCCAGTCTTCAGGGTATTTGCTTGACCTGCTTAATTGTATGCATCCCTCTTTGTTCAACCTGCACCAGAACTAGCTGCATTCTAAAAGCCTCTAACCATTTTGAAAACATTTTGGCTTAACCCAATGGAGGAGAGTTGAAGTGACGATGATTGTAACTCTGATACAAACACAAACTCTCTAAATTGCTTGCACACCATATCCTCAATTTCATTCCCATCATTTGGTGATCAGCAGTGTACCTCCTTATTGCTTCATGTCTGTACTCAAACAGCCCTGAGTGCCATAATTGATAATTGCAATGGGGTACAACCTCATATAATTGTCTCCTTAAATGATCAGTTTGCCGGGGTAGGATGGGATTATGGTTTGTCTGTCAGTTTAAAGAAATAAACTCTGTTCCTCAGTTCAGTGGATTAACTTTAGAATAAGCCGATTATCCACTGCATATAGTTCTGTGTTGTGCTAGGAGGCACAAAACTAATTGCTGTGGATAGTTTTACGTTCCTCAACAATGTACTCTTCCGTAACATTGTTAGACCAGGAGATCAACAGCTGCAGTAAAATGGCCAATGCAGCATATAATTGCTTGTAACATTATATTTGGCTGCTCTGTGGCCTTAAATTGCAGTCAAAGCTGTGATCTACAGGGCAGCTGTATTCACTACAACTTTTACAATAAAAACACAATGATACTTGAACTATAGAATCATGATGGTGCACAGAGTGAGGCCATTTGGCCCATCATGCCCGTGTCTGCACCTGCTCTTCCTCCATTGTCCTGTAAATTCTTTCTGAATTTATCCAACTCCCAGCTAAAAGTTATTACTGAATCTACGTTCACCAATTTTTTTCAAGCTGTGCATTCCAGATTATAACAACTCACTTTGTGAAAAAAAACATTTCTCTCATATTGCCTCTCTTTTGCTAAGAACCTTAAATTTGTGTCCTCTGATTACTGGTACTTCTGCTAGTGAAAACAGTTCCTCCTTATTTAGTCTATCAACACCCTGCATGATTTTGAATACCTCTGTCAAGGTTCACCATTAAATTTGTCTGCTTTGAGGAGAATAATGCCAGCTTGTCTTGTCTCTCTACATTACTGTACACACTAATGCCTGGTACTATTCTTAAAAATATATACTCCACCCTCTCGAAGGCTTTGCAGTCTTCTCTAAAGTACAATGTACAAATTTGACAGCAATACTCCAACAGGGGCCTAACCAGTATTTTACAAAAGTTCAGGAATCCTGTTTTAGTGGTCTACTGGTCTGTAAGCTTTGAATCCTATATATCTTTTTAATGGCCTTCTTAACTTATTCTGCCACTTTTTATAGACTTGGATATGCACACACACCCAATTCTCTCTATTCCTGTATTCCATGTAAAATTGTTATACTTAATTGATTTCGCTTCTCCTCATTCTTCCTACCAACATTAACTACTTCACACTTTTCTGTCACATGTCTGTCATTTCACCTGACTATTCTATCTAAAGAATGTACGAACATTAGAACTAGGAACATGAGTGGACAATTCAGCTCCCAACCTATTCCACCATTCAATACCATCATGGCTGATCTCATCTCGGCCTCAATTCCACTTCCATGCCCACTCGCCATAACCCTTTAACCCATCATTAATTAAAATCTGCCTCTTTCCTCCTTAAATTTATTCAGTGTCCAGGCATCCACCATTCTCTGGGTAATGAATTCCAGAGATAAGTCTATCGCTGCTGTGCTCACAGTTTACTACATTCCCGAATTTCTTTGAAACTGTGCCCTATGCACCAAGATCATGTCACTAAGACACATCAGAAAGAAAAGTGGTCTCAACCCTGACCCCCGGATGACACCACTTCACAACTTTGTCCAGTCTGATAAACAATCATTTGTCATTATTCTTGGCTTTCATTTTTCTCTCCTTGTCCACACAGCCACTATTTCCTATGTCCTGTGTCCTATATTCCTATGTCAGTTTGCTAGACACTAACATACAATCCCTATGTTCTCGACTAAAGAGGGTAAGGGACATGTTGAAGATAAACCCCATGGTTTCGTGCACACTAAGATGCCCATCAAAATGGGGCAGCACAGTGGCTTAGAGGTTACCACTGCTGCCTCACAGCACCAGAGATCTGGGTTCAATTCCGCCCTTAGGTGACTGTCTGTGTGGAGTTTGCACATTCTCCCTGTGTCTGTGTGGGTTTCCTCTGGATGCTCCTGTTTCTTCTCGCAGTCCAAAGATGTGCAGGTTAGGTGGATTGGCCATGCTAAAGTGTCCAAGGATGTGCAGGCTAGGTGGATTAGCCATGGGAAATGCAGGGGTACAGGGATGGGGTGGGGATGTGGATATGGTTTGAATGCTCTTCAGAGGATCTGTGTGGATTTGATGGGCTGAATTGCCTGCTTCACCACTGTAGGGATTCTATGATTTGATCAGAGCTAATTAAGACCAGTATTTTAGCCACCAAAAGGACTCATCCGGCCTTCGTAGGTATTGAACCAGTATCCAATGAGGGCCATGTCATGTGAATTTACCACCAGGAATACCTGGAGGTACCAGGCAGTTCAGTGAGAGATACCCGGATTATAGAGTCCCGTCTCACCTTCAAGTCAAATTCTCTCATCCCCCTTGGCAAGGCCACCTTGACTTGGCCCAGTGAACCCACCCCACTCTCCATACTTCTGGGTTCCACTGAAAATCCTCAGCCTTGTATGCGCTGCAATACAAGCAAAGGCCACTTCTACTGCTGGCCTCTGATTGGCCAGGTGCTCGAAGGGGCAGGGCACCTGACCACACCAGGATTTCTGGGAAGAAATGCCCCTCACAAGAAATGTGGGAAGTCTGATGTCAAGAAGGTAATTGGGACTTAATCCCATTTGAGCTCCCTAAAAATGGCTATGGCAAGTCTGTCACTGGTTTTCCAATCAATGGGCCTGCTGTCAGGACCATTGAATTCTGCCCAGTCTATAATCAGAACTGACCTTCACTGATCTTGCCTTTCCTCTCAGAAAGTAAGGAATACTGGGATCCCCACAAGCACTCTTAAGTGAGAGCAAAGAGTAGGTGCATGTACCACAGAAACTTCTGGAAAGATTTTTGCATGTCCAAGAATGCATTGTGCATGTAAAAATTACTTTCTTAATGTAATGGGCATCACTGGCATTTAACATACTTCCAGTTCAAAGCCCAGAAATATAGCTGCTGCCTCTTTATGCCGCTTAACTGCATTTTGAAATCATTCTTTTTTAAAAATTGTTTCCTGGTATGTGTGCATTTCTGGCTGGACAAGCATTTATTGCCATTCATTACACAGAGATAACACTCAACCACATTGCTGTATGACTACAGTCATACGTAGGCCAGACCATGTAAGGATGGCAGATTTCCTTCCTTCAAGGATTTTTATGAACCAGATTCTTTTTTACAACATTTGACAGCAGTTACGTAGTTGTCATTGTGCTAACTTTTAATTCCAGATTTTTTTAAAATTTAAAGTTCATCATCACCCTTGGTGGGATTCGAACCCATGCACTCAGAACATTAGCCTGAGGTCTCAAAGGGATGTTAAGCCCATGGTTTCCAGCTGGATGCAGTCAGACACTTTAAAATAGGAAGTTAAAAAGCAGAAAAGCAATGAAAGCCTAAGATTTTCCCCATAATTTTCAACCCATACATTGTAGCACCACCTGCTGTACATATTGGCAAGGAAGCTCACAAGAGAAAGCAGCCACATTTTCTAGAACACATTTTCTTTATCAAAATGTTTGGCTTGCCACACAAAAATGTATTGTGCGATAGCTGTCGGTGTCAATTACAGAAGAATTTCTTGCTGATAATTTTTCACACTTTGAAAAGGTCGGTATAAATAACACAGGATAAACCCACGTGTCTTCAGCAATGAACTGGGGGAGTGCACTGAACTCGTAGATATGGTAGAACACATTGGCTGGCTTGAGAAGAGGAGGCAGCGTGATGAGAGCCACAGCTCGTGGTTCTTCAGTCCAGACAAAGTAGGATCAGTGACTTTGTGTTTTAGCGTGCTTTCCAAGTTTTCATTTATGCTGCCACAGTTCAATGAGAGGAGGTGAAGAAATACTGGCAGTCTTAACAAGTACTGACTGCCTGACACAATATTGATTGTTAAGGCATGAGGTGTCAGGGCTGTGGCCAAATCATTCTAACTTTACAAGTCCCTGAAATAAAAAATCACCAAAACCATCCACCAAGCAAGAGAGAGGTTTTCACATTTACGTCTGGAAAGCACAAGTTTTAACAATTTGGCAGAAAATGAAACCCTTGGCAGGAAATTGGAAAAAAAAAGCCTGAAATGGAGCTTAGCCTCACATCTGAAGGAATGATTGAAAGGAACTCTATTGTGCCATTAATTAATGAACCAAAGAGTGTTAAATAAAGACATCCTGTTATCAGAATTCAAAACAGAAATTTAGTCATACTACTATAATCAAAACAAGAGGTTTTCAGTTGCACAATCTCTCAGTGTTTCTCTCAAATATTGTGGGACTTAGGGTTGAGAGTGAGTCTTCTGGGAGATGCATGACATCAGTGTGTTTCTTAAATAGAAATTTCTCTCATTCGGAGCCAGGCTGAAGTTTTTCTGATACAATAGCTCCCACTGGACCTTTTGCTTCAAATGTTTGGCTTCAAGACTGAGGAGGAAAAAATGATCAGGGGAGTGAATGGTCTTAAATGGGATGTTCATTTGCTGGCTGATAAGACTTGTAACCATATTTTAGGTTATCTGCATAAGCTCGCTGCAACCCAGTTGAACAACAAAGATATTTGGTGAAAAAGAATTAAGATGAAAAGAATAAAGCATACAAATCTCATTTGGCAGGAACAGACCAGTGACTCAAATGGTCGTAAACTTGTTTCCTCACCAGTAGACTGTGAGATCAAGATCCATGGCTAAGTTGTGACTCCTACAACTCTGCTTCTATTGGATGAGTTTAAACAGTTTTTGATAAAAATAAGGTCTGAATCTACAATTAAACAGAATGAGCCTGATAACATAGGTTGGTCAAAATACTGAATACTGAAAAAAAAAGCACTTTCTTCCCTGGCTTACTTTTTGTTTTCACAATTCTGCTTGTTTACGAGAAAAACAATACTAACGGGGATCAGATAAATTATATCCTCCTTTAACTTCCATTTTCTTCCCCAAAAATCAAGCAGAATAGCCTTGTTTTGGGGAATCCTCTGCCTTTCCTTTGCAGTCCAGTGCAAGGAGGCATTGTGCAGACTCCATTAAGTGCACACCCACCCTGTAGTCAGAATGAAATTGGGTCTCCTCAGGTAAGATTGCATCTGTTTCAGAGGCTGAGTAAATTGGGATTATAGTCCATGGACTTTTGAAGAATGAGAAAGGATCTCAATGAGACACGCGTGATTCTGGATGAGCTCAATAGAGAACCCAATCATTGTCAAAGAGATTGCTTGTGCTGGTCAGGGAAACTAAAACACTAGGTACAGTTTCAGGGCAAGGTGCAAATCATTTAGGACTCAGAAGAGGAGGAAAGGATTCTGAATCTACAGAATTCATCACCCCAGAGTATTGTAAATGCTTCATCATTGAACACAATTAGAGTGTAAATGACAGAATTTGCTCTCTCAGGGAATCAAGGGAAAGGGAGCAGGATGATGGAGTTGCACCTGAACATCAACCAAGATTATATTAAATAGCAGAGGACAGCATAGACCAAGTTGTCTATCCCTACTCTTATTTCTGATGTTCTTGTGATCAATATTATAAGGAGAGATAAAGGAAGAATTTGAAAAGGGAACAGATAAAGGAAATCTAGAGTCAGCATTTAAAAGTCCCAAAGAATTGTGAGCAGCAGTGTGTGCTTGTGGATATCTTTTCATATGATGGGGCTTGGTGATTACTGGTATAAATACTGTGAGCCCTATATCAAGGGCATAATTGTCTGGGAGAAAGACTAGTGGCGTATCTACTTAAATGAACATTATATCTAGAAAGCTGTTTTAAAGGAATTAGTTGCTCGGGTGAATCTTTACTTCCAGTCCACAGAAATGAATGGATGTGCTGAAAAATCCTCATGGTGTTAATGGTAATGTCACAGTCAGGGTTCGCCAATTTGAAGGATGAGTCTTACTGGAGAATTTCCTTTTGTTAAAGTTGTATTCTTTAAGTTTGCTTCAACGGTTCTGATAACTGTCTTAAAAATGTATTTTTATTAAAACACTGAAAGAATGCTGGTGACATGATGAAAGCTATTGGGTTAGAATGGTTTTGATCCCACAGGTACAAAGAAGCTGAATTAACAATCTCAATGTGACTAAACTAACCCTATTCATAATGCTCCATTAGTGTCACCAGTATTTATTATGTGAGTCCTTTTGCTGAAAATACAATTTATTTTTGATTTACTGAAATCCTGCTGGCATTTCTGCAATTTAAAGAAATTATAATTTTCAAATAAAGAGGGAGGCAAAAGACAAATGAAGACTAAGAAAGGACTGGCCCAAATTCATTGCAATGTTTTAATGTGTGTGTAGCCTGGGATCTGATACAAACTCAATAAACAACTGGAATGCCAAGGATGTGATACAAGTCACACTCCACTGACTGGACCACCAGGAGTCTGATATGTATCCTATTTCACAATTACACTATTAGGGATTTGACAGCTATTTTATTCCAGAATCAGACCTCCAGGGATCTAACACATATCTTTGACAACTATTGGACTCTCTGGTATCTGCTATGTATCTGAATTTTCAAATCGATGTATCATTAGGCAGTCAAATAATGCCCACCATTTTCACCATCAGATTTTCTGGTAGGGGTTCATTAAAATTTTCACCCCCATTCCCACAAAAGGGCTTAGAAAGTTACGTTAGATTTGCAGTCTTAATTCCCATAAATTCTTTATAAATAATTCCACATGAGATGTTTCTCTTGTGCTATCAAGCTGAGTTCTGAATTTTACACTTTGGCCCATACGCAATTGATTAGATTGATAACTGGATTCGCTGGATATACATTTAAGGCTTCAGAGCAATTAAAGGGCTATATATTTGTTCAAACTGTTCTTACACTCCAAAACTGATGACAGTTCAGAACTACTTTATTGGCCGTAAGGCGATTTATAATGTACTGATAGGTGCTATATAAATCCAAGTCTTTCTTTCTTTTGTTAAAGGTACAACCAAAAGTTCTTCCATTGCTGTTGACATCTGATATACAAAAACCAAACTCTATGCGTAATGAGTGTGTTGTGCACTAAATACCAGCAAAGCCATGACTTAACTCATGGTAAGTCCATTTCATTTAGGTCTCGGGACACAAATCACTGAAGCAGCAGCAGTTCCAGTTACGTTGCTCCTTCAGTGAGTGTCAGAAAGCGCTGCAGCTGGAATTGATACTGTTAGACACACTGTCAGGACTCATACACATTCTAATAGAGTGATTATAGAGAAGAATTCATACTTCAGTTGTAAGATAACTTTCTCTTGTAGTCTGGCACTCAATAGATATCAGAACTGTGAACCTGAGCTGATTTTGACACAAAGTACAGAAAATCCAGATGTGGTGATCTTTTTTCCCCATCCTTTGCTAACTAATGAAATCAGTTTGCACAGCATCCATCTCCCATTGGATTGGATTTCCCTTGCAGTTAATGAAATTAATAACAGAAAAACTTTCAGATTGGGGAAACAGCCATTCAGCCCATCAATCCTGCTCTGCTCAGTGTCTGTATACCATGTATACTTACCCCACCCATCATCACCGCCATCAACCACTACACGCCTTTTTAAATACCTACCGTAATGATCCTAAAGGATGAAATTTTCAGCTGCTCAGCCTCAGCCACCAGGGTAGGGTACAGGAAATCCGTGTGGTTTGCGGAGTTGCAGTGCTGTCAGTAATTCAGCGATCCAATGACAAAAAATAGTTTCTATTTCCAAAATTACAAAAAGAAAATGATGAAGAGGAAGAGATAAATTGATCCCTCATTATTGCCCCACATAATCATAAGGTCTTTTTTGCATCAAAACGTATATCTTCCCCAAGCCATCATATAATTTCCTGGAACTGGATAAAATCACCGGGAAAGGAAATTTCAATAATTCCTCTTCCTGGCCCTTAAACTGGATGAATTAGTCAAGGAGATCACTCTGGCTCTGATTAATGTCATACTGTCTCTCCAATGAAGAGCCATTCAAACAAGTCCCACCAGTTGGCAGCAGTCTTAATCAGGAGGAAAGGCAGAAAATGACCATGAAACTTCTTGGTCTACCTTCCCCTGGTAAAAAATTCAAACTGAATTGAATATCTCAATTACTCCTCATGCCTTGTTCCCAACACACATTAAACAAGTTGCCTTTCATTGCTGTTAATTGATACCTTCTCTTCAGGCCTATTATGCACTTATTTAAGTTATTAGGGGAGTTCTTTTTGAATTTTTTTTTAATTCTAGCTCCACTCCGGATTTTATTCTAGGCAATCTGCAAAACAGTCCAAGTTAAACATCAGAAAATGAATTATTTGCTTTATTGTATGTTAAATTGGAATTTGCTTTGTATTCTTTAAGCTACTGGGAACTTAAACTTATCTCTTCATATAATTAGTATCCAATGATAGTAGCAAATATTCATCAAACGCTACAGTAACAATCTCCACTGCATCAATTGTTTGAACTCAATATCCTTAAAGTGTTAGACAGCAGATTTTGCCAATTAGTGACGGTTTGAATGCAGTTTTATCTTGTAATCTGGAGTACATTGGGAAGTGAGTTGAATGGACTGGTTCACTCAGTTCAGACTTCTGGATGGAACCCAAACCCGAGAGGCAAGATTACGTTAATTCCGAACAACATTCAACAATAAACTTAAAGTTTCCTTATTTTATGTGGACTCTCTTAATGTGCAAATCATGGAGGAGAGGGGTGCAATTACTATAGAGGAGAGTTGGGAAAAAAAAGACATAAATAAACTTGAAGAATGGGCATGTAATTGGCAAATGAACACAAATATAGCTACGTATGGGGCCACATAGCTCTTTAAAAATGAGAGTCTGAATGTGTTAAAGGAGCAGAGGGGTCTGGAGGTACAGGTATACACATCACTAGAGGTAGCAAAGCGGCTCAAAAGGTCATAAGAAAAAGAAAACAAACATTGAGGTACATTTCGAGCAGAGAAGCTATGTTAAATTTGTATAGAACCGGGTCATGCCAATTCAGTTTGCTGCCATCAGGGCTGTAGATACCAAGTGTTCAAAGGGGCTAGCAGGGTGTTAAAATATTCCAGCAATCTGTCCCTTAACAGATAGCTCGTACTACTGAGGTGCAACCAGGTGATATGGAAGTGGTCCTTTGGAGTAAAAACCTGCTGTCCTCTCTTACAAAAACAGCAGTAAATTTCCTATCCTTGCCACACAGTGATGCCTGAGATGTTCCCTGTCAAACAGATGAACCCAGATGGTCACTGCCCAAAACAAGATGATGCAACCTGCAGCCAGACTTTTACACCCCAAACTGCTCAAGGACATCCTCCAAGAATATCAAACAGAGCTTCATCCTTCACTGCAAATTGGAAGCCACACTGCAGAAACTGTCTATAAACCCTAGAACAAGCGAAAATGGGCAGAAGGTGAGCATAAGTAAGTGGATGCAAGAGCATGCAACGTAACATGTTTTAATTTATAATCTTGGTTTGGAATGTGTATTTTGCAGTTTTTTTTTGCATTGTGGCTAGGGGGATACTATGGTGGCCAGTGACAGGAAAGTTAAGGAGTTTGGGACTATTGGTTAATGGAGAAATATGGGGTAGCGATAATGGGTATCAGATTCAGATGAGCTATTCATGGACAGTGGAGCAAGATGATGACTGTCCAGGCCACAGCCTCTGTTCCACCTTTGCATACTCCTCCTGCTCCTCAGCATCTCACCAGTTAAGTGTTGTGCCTTGTGCCCACGAGGTTTGCAGAGATAAGACGCACCAGGTTCCAAATAAACAAGACTTTATGACAGAAGTTTTTAAAATGTTTGCATCCTGCAAGCCTTCTTTTCAGTTTCTCTTTCTTTGCACTCACTCCCAGCAAAGTCTCCTCTGACTACTTCATCTCGACCCTCATACAGCCCACAGTTACATATGTTCAAACCCTAAACAGTTGAATGTGATTATAGAATGAGATTATTGCAAAGCTGTGCAATAGAACATCATGAATCCTGAAATCTGCTCGGTCAATTGGTCCATGGAATGGAATTATTCCTTCAGATTGCCAATGGACTTTGATCAGTCGTATTTCTTGTAGCAGCATAAGTTTCATTGCAAATCAGAATCACAAGAAACATTGGTCAACAGTGTCATGACCACGGATCAGAACCCTGGATCACCTACAGACATGTTGATCTTTAATAATGACCTTTTTTAAGAATAAGAATATGCAGCCAAAAGTTGACTGTAAATGTAAATTCAGTGTCTACCTAGACAGAGAGCAAGAGAGAGAGAGACACTCTGGAATGTCACACCTGATGATGCATCAAAGAAGCCTCATAGGAAGAAAATGCACTACAAACTGAATTTGAATCTCCCAGGTATACATCAGAATTGAAAAAGATGGTGAGAAAATATAGCAGCCTGGGCAAAGGACATATTTGCATTTTCCCCTTTTAAGACTTCACAGGGACATGTAAAAGTGAATGTCAATCCTTGTCTGTGTGCGTTGGTTGCTTGACATCCTATTCTGTGGACTAGTGTTCATTAAAGATTACAATTCTGAGAACACCCCCTTAAAACACTCTTGCACTGCAAATCTCGCTCTCTCTCACACACATTCTGAGAGCTGCTAGTTGACCACTGCCAAAAGGAATCAAGACTCTTTAACTGGGTAGCACAACAATTAAAGTAGCCAGTCCAGTACTGATCCCTATTGCTGCAGAGTAAGCTTTCAGGTAAAGTTCACAAAGTTTATTCCTTTTTGCCTGAGAAAAGTGCCACTGATGATGTGACAGTAAAAATAGCCATCTGGAATGGTACCAATTAGTACCAGAAGCATACAATCAGAAATTCCATACCCTCAGGAAATGGCCTGACAAGACATAGTGCTTAAGTGGCTTGCTTTCAATCAACAAGTATGAGCAATTAAGACAGAAATCACTTATGAAAGCTTCCATGAAATAATTCTCCATGAGGGTTTTAAAAAGTCCATCCCCTTCCTACTAAGGTCATAGCCCAGAGGGTGACTTGGTGTCGGTGAGCCACACCTAGGTGTAGGTGCTGATGAGGAAATAAAGACACTTCACAAATCTGAAAACAAGTGGACAGTGATCTACCAGATAGTGACACTGGCCAGGTATCTTAGGGGCGTATTTTGGCTAGCTCATGAAGTTCTGATAGCTGGGCATATTAGTATAAACAGCAAGGCATCAGCCAGCATTTATAACGGCCACAGATCCACAAGGAAGTTGGAAGGTGTTGCAGAATCTTGCAAAGAGTGATTTGCTAAAGCCCGAATGACCAAATGGGTCAATGATGAGTACTGGTCAGGGCTGCAAAGGTAGAAGCAGTAGTACAGTTCTCCCATTCCCACAACAAATGTCTTGGGAATGTGGATGTTCTATGGAAAGTTCATTCCAAACTTCAGAGCAGGAGCTGCACTATTAACAGATCTGCTACGGATAAAACACAAAGATAGTATCGACTGGGAAATGACAAACTCTTTTTGAAAAGCCGAAAGCAATTGTTTTAAATGTGCCAATGCTAACAGCTCCAAACTTTAACTGACTATTTAAAGAAGTCATTGAGCCAAGGGGGTGTCTTTCTCCAGGAAGACTAAACACTATTAGAGAGATCATTAGGTACCTGTCCAAAAAACTAAACAAACATCAGAATTGGTACTCCACCCTCAGTTTATTACTGGTTCTCAATCATATTAAGATACATGTCCGAAATGAGCAGCGAGAAACCATAGTCTATACAGACAACAATCTGTTTGTGAAAAGGTTTAAAACTCAGAATGCACGATCATTCTACTGAGTGGTTTCATCAATGATAGCACTTAAAAATGACTTTTACTGCCAAGAAATCAAATGTAATTGCAAACGTCCCACACAGAAACTAAAGATGCCCAGTTAGAATTGAAGAGATATGATTGACAAAGCCTTGAGGAATGAATGCATGCGTGAGTGTGCCTGCATCTTCTAAAGAAAGATCCTGCATTTTGTAATGAAAGGAGAATGAAACTCATTTCATTCATCAAGCGGGGAGAATGTCCTGATGGATCATAACCTTGGATCATCTATGGGCATATCAAACTTTCATTACAACATGTGCTTTACTTTAAAAAGGCCAAACAGCCAAAAGTTGACTGCAGGTGTAAATTCAGAGAGAGATTCTGGAATGTCACACCTAAATAGGTTCAAAAAACATACAAAGGGAGAAAACGCACTACAAACTGAGCTTTCAATGTCTTGGGGGTATTTCAAATTTTGAATTTGATAGTAAGAAAAGACAGCAGCCTGGGCAAGAGGAATATTTACATTTGCTCCCTTTTGTGAATACACAGGGACACAGGTTAAAGGTGAATTTCAACACTGGTCTGTATGTGTTAACTTCCTAATGCCCTGGTGTGAGCACCAGTTCACTGTAAGGGTCACAGCTCTGAGAAGAGCTTTTTAAACATTGCAGATAAAGATTGGAAATCTCTCTCCAATCTGAGTGCTGGCACTCATTGACTGACAGAAATTTTTCAATAAACCCTCAAAGACAAGAACTTCAAAATTAACTGTTTAACTAACAAGACAATAGTGTCCATTACTATGTCCATAACATTTAACTATCCACTCTTCACAAAAAAAAATCAGAGATGATCTGTGATAACACAATGTGAAGCTAGAGGAACACAGCAGGCCAGGCAGCATCAGAGGAGCAGGAAAGCTGACGTTTCGGGTTGGGACCTTTCTTCAGAAATGGGGCCCCATTTCTGGGGAAGGTGTCCACAAGGGAAGGAATCCTTTGAAAACTTACCTCATTGTGACCAACCAAGGGGCTGGGAGAATAACCAAGGGGAGCCAAATCATCCCCCAACAACTTCCCCCATCTCCTCACCCAGGAGGTTCACAATTTGAGATAACCATCTACAAACGTAATCTGGGGGCTGGTCATAACAATGGATACCTTGTCATTCAATAGTTAAAAACCGGTTTACCCTGAGGGTTGAATGCAGACTGTCACAGAACAAAATCATCAAGACTGCTACCAGCATGCATCACAAATAAGAACCATACAGAAAAATTCACATTTTAAAGCACATTTCATGACCTCAGGATGTCTCAATTTTTTTGCAGCCTGTAAAGTACTTTTGAAGTGTTAATGACTGGATACATAATGGCCAGCTTAAACTGCCAACAGTCACACACTGAGGAAAGAGAATCCTTTTCAGTTCTGGTTTGGGCAAAGTTGGCACACAGTCCCCACAATGCATGCAGTCATTAGCGCTCTGCACCATGTGGAAGTCTCTATTCCAAATAAATTCCAAACAAATATTGCTCTGTCTCCCTTGCTTCTGACAGGAGACAAAAAAATGAAGTCAACTCTCATGGACTGGAAGGCCTGAATGACCTCCCTTATGAAGCAGGGAAGGTACGATACCATTTTCAGCTTCAATGCGGATGGAGCCGATTGTTTGAAGTTCATCGCTGTTCGCACCTTCAGAGCCAAGGGCAATGGAGCCCAGCTCCAAGATTGTGGTTATGGTTGTTGGGGTTCACAGATTTTAGTGAGGCCCCCATTATTGAAGTACTAGCATCTCAAGATCTTCCTCACGGAGGTTCAGTTAAGAGACTTGCTCCCTGAACACCTAGACAGCAATGATCTCCTGCTAAGAGAAAGCCACCCATTTTACTTTTATCTCAACAGAAGTTGATCCTGCTCTACATGGCTCCTGCTTATTCTCCCAGTCCTGTTCTATTCCAAGAGGATAACCTCTATTAGTACACAATACTTGGGAACAAAGGTTTGTACAGGAGCTTTAGATTGGTACTTAGCAAAAAAGATGGTTGTGGTTCTTGGAGGCCAATTTCAGCCAAACAACATCACTGTAAGAATGCCTCAGGGTAATGTCCTGGGTCCAGCTATCTTCCTTAATCAATCACATCCCTTTGAGCAGAAGAATACACACCAACCTAGCAGGAGGCCAACTTGTTTCATAGATCACATTTTAATCACTACATGGGGCCCATTTGCAGATTGGAAAATTCTCATTGATGCAGAAGAAAGGTCTTAATTAGCCTTTTAATTACTACAAACATTGACAATATTGACTAACATGGAGATCAGGAGGGAACATAGGGTCATCATTTTTGGATATGGGTCTGAAATTATGAATAATTCATGGAGCACAATAAACAGCACCACTGTGATTATGTCATGAAGACTTGTGGGGGAATTAAAGTAGGATATTGTGGGATACAGACTTGGGCTAGGACCTCACAACACTGTCTGTAGTCATGCAGAATCTATTCTTATAATCTGTAAATAGATGTGGAAATCGAATAGACTATAGCATGTTTACTATACCAGACACTCCTTGTTAAACCTGAAGAAGGCTATCTCTGCACACATAACAGCACATCAGTCCCAAAGGAACACAGGGCAGAATCTTATAGGGGCCTGAACATCGTGGGCTATGGCGAGATTTGTGGCAGAATTGCACAAGAAGCTCAATGAGGACCAACGTCAGAACCAACTCCTTCCAACTTCCATGCATTTACTGACTGTGTGGGGTGAGTTTATCATGTTCCAGTGGCGAATTATCAATTCAGAGGGATTGCAGCTTATTAATTACCTCCTTCATGCCGCAATTCACCTCATTAATATTCAGCTTCCTAGTTTACTAAATGCACCAAATGAGCAAATTATTGAGAATTCTCAATAGAATTTAGAGCAGTGCTTGTAAAGAAGTCAGCCGGATAGATCTTATAGAATATGAGTTCCCTGATTGGGGCTGTTAATCTGGTCCAATCAGGGATCCCTGGCCGACAGATAAGAACAGGATTGTCAGACATCCTGTTCACTCTGGGAGCTGGCTCAGCATCAAGGACTCTCCATGTGTAAGTAAAAGGTGACTTGGTGACAGGAAACCAGCCTCTGTGGAGTTATTTCAGGGTACCTCCAATTTCAGCTCACTGCTGCCTGGAAGGAGCCTCCATGTTGCTCAACATGAAACAGCATCTAAGAACACAATGCATTATCACCAAAAGCACATGCCCCTCATTCACGGAAATTGGCATCTGACATTTGCCAACCACACATGATCATCAGAGTAACTCTCTGATCCATTTGCAGTCTGCTTAGGAAGCACAGACTTGCCTTGCAATAGCTGAAGTGTAGACTATTAATTCAAAGACCCACATTCTGGGTAGCCAGGTTCGAATCCCTCCACAGCAAATGATGGAATTTGAACTCAATAAAACAAAATCTAGAATTAAAGTTTTACGGTTACCATTGTCAATTGTCAGAAAAACCCACCTGGCTCACGAGTTCCTTTAAGGAAGGAAATCTGCCATCCTGACCTGGTCTGGTCTATATGTGACTTCAGACCTGCAGCAATGTGGTTGATTCTCAACTGCCCTCTGAAATGGCCTAGGAAGCCACTCAGTTTTAACAAACACCAGATAATCTCAAACAGACATGAAACCAGACAGACCACCTGGCATTGACCTAGGCACCGAAAAAGACAATGTCATAAGTTGCTTTGTCAACCCCTCGAAGTTCTCTTTACTAGTGCCAAAATTGGGAGAGGTGTCTCACAGACTAGTCAAACCACAGCCTGACACGGTCATACTCACAGAATCATACCTTACAGGCAATGTCCCAGACACCACTATTGCCATCCCTGGATATTTCCAGTCCCACCACCAAGGCAGGCCCAGCAGAGGTGGTGGCACAGTGCTGCAGACTTGGGAAGGAGTTGCCCTTGGATTCCTCAACATTGACTCCAGATCCCACGAAGTCTCATGGCTTCAGGTTAAACATGGGCAAGGAAACTTCCTCCTGGCAACTATGTACAGTCCTCCCTTTGCTCATGAATTGGTTCTCCTCCATTTTGAACAAGACTTGGAGGAAGCACTGAGGGTGGCAAGGGCATAAAATGTACTCTGAGTGGGGGACTTCAATGTCCAAAATCAACAGCAGCACTACCAATCGAGCTGGTTGGGTCCTAAAGCACATAGCCACCAGACTGGGTCTGAATCAGGTGGTGAGGGAACCAACAAGAGAGAAAAACATATTTTACCTCATCCTTACCAATCTGCCAGCTGCAGATGCATCTGCCCATGACAGTATCAGTAAGGGTGACCACTGCACTGTCCTTGTGGAGACAGAGTCTCATCTTCGCATTGAGAATACCCTCCATTGTGTTGTGTTGTGAGGCACTATCATCATGCTAAATGGGACAGGCCTTGCACAGATCTAGCAACTCAAGACTGGGCATCCATGAGGAGCTGTGGGCCATCAACAGCCGCAGAATTGTACTCCAGCACAATCTGTAACCTCATGGCCCGCCATATCCCCCAGTCAACCATTACCATCAATCAGGAGGATCAACCTTGGTTCAATGGAGAGTACAGAAGGGTATGCCAGGAGCAGCACCAGGCATACCAAAAAATGAGATGTCAACCTGGTGAAGCTACCAAACAGGACTACTTGCGTGCAAAGTGATCCAACTATCAATGGATCAAATCTAAGCTCTGCAGTCCTGCCATATCTAGTCATGAACAGTGGTGGACAATTAAAGAACTCACAGGAGGAGGAGGCTCCACAAATATCCCCATTCTCAATGATTGAAGAGCCAAGAATATCAGTGCAAAAGATAAGGCTGAAGCATTCACAACAATCTTCAGCCTGATGTGCCAAGTTAATGATCCATCTTGGCATTCTCCAAAGGTCTGTAGCATCACAAATCCAGTCTTCAGCCAATTCAATTCACTTGATGTGATATCAAGAAACAGTTTAAGGCACTGGAGACTGCAAAGACTGTAGACCCTGACAACATTCTAACTATAACACTGAAGACTTGTGCTCCAGAACTTGTGGTACCCCCTTGCTAAGCTTTTCTAGTACAGCTACATCACTTGCCTCAAATTAATTAGGACAGTGACAATGCCATCTTTACAAAATCATACTAGTTTGTTTACTTTTGGAAATATAGCGGGACACGTGAATGGAACAGAGAGAGGGCCATATTACTTGGCTTTGTGTATCGGGATGATTACAGTTAAAGCATATTATTTCCTTTATCTCACTTTCTGGTTTTTGCCATTTTTCTTTGTTACTTGGCATTCTTCTGTCTGTTCTCTAAAACTAGTCCCTCTTTCATCCACAAATGTTCTATTCCTCCAATTTCCTTGTGGATTTCCATCCAACCATTTCCCTACCTGTAATTATCTGTGCAAGAAATCGTGATTACTTGCCAGAAATTTTTCTTCTTTAATTTTTAACACTTAATGCCAATCTAAATGTTTCTCAGGTTGCAAGAATGCTATTTCTGAATTATTCCATTGTTAGAATTTCCCTTGCACTGTCAAAAGTTTTCTCAAGCTTTGGTGAAGACTGGTCTCACAGCATTTCTTTCTCCTTTACAAAATCTACAAATGTCTGATTTCTTTCTTCTAGAGCTACATTTCAATTGATAAGCTTCAGGGATAAGTTCATAAACATTAAGTTTCGCCTTTTTGACAGTTTAATAATCTGCAGAATGTTCTCCTGACAAATTAGTTTACACAGTCATAGCTGCACCTGTCAAAACACTCTGCAACGTCCAAACAACTTTTGGCCACTCCAGCTATCCAACTACCTTCTCAAATGTGGTAATATACCTTTCAACTCCATCCTCAGTAAATGTGGGTACTCAGCATAGATTCTTAGTCAAATCAAATCATTGGCATCAGAATCATCCTCCAAGCTAATACCATCTCTTCCCTTCTTTATTCTTTGGCCAAATTATATTGTATACTTTATCTCTGTGGAGTTCAAGTTTTTTTGTTCGATTCCCATTTTCATCTGCCTTCCTGCTAATTCAAGTCTTTTCACTTCTTTTCTCTCTTATAGACAAGTTTCTTTTCATTTCTAACTGTGTCTTAGATAATTCCAGTTATGACATTTCAATTTCAGGGTTGTTTCCTTCCAATTTTAAATGTTAGGTAATAAGATCATAAGAAACAGGAACAGGGGAGGCCATTCAGCCCCTCTAGCCTGCTCTACCAATCAATAGGATCGTGACTGATAATGACTTGGAACGTCTCCTTGTTCTGAGATCCTACATTTTCTTCGTCAGTACCTTCAAAGAATCTGCTAACTTTCTCAGCCTCAGGGGAGGCAATGGTCTAGCGGTATTGTCACTGGACTGTTAACCCAGAGACCCAGATAATGTTTTGGGCACCTGGGTTCGAATCCTGCCACAGCAGATGGTGGTATTTGAATTCAATTAATATCTGGAATTAAGAGTCTAATGATGACCATGAATCCAGTGTCGATTGTCAGGAAAAACCCATCTGGTTCACTAATGTCCTTTAGGGAAGGAAACTGCCATCCTTACCTCGTCTGACCTACATGTGACTCCAGACCCACAGCAATGTGGTTGACTCTGAACTGCCCTCTGGGCAATTAGGCATGGGCAATAAATGCTGCCTGGCCAGCGATGCCCTCATCCCATGAATGAATAAAGAAAAAAGCCTAGCTTTTGTCAAAATATTTCAAATAATCCATTGCTTTATCTACCACTTCCAGAAAACTCTGATTAACATTCACAGCTATCTTCAAATTCCATTCAAAAACTCCTTAAAAAAAAGAGATTCTGGTCCCTCTTGAATCCAATTATTTCAAATCCTGGACAAGCCCCAACTTATTATGATGCTAGCTGATGTTACTACTGGACAAGTTAGATCCCACACTGGAATGTGGCTTGAAAGATCATGGCATGTGTCTGAGATAAATGAGTAAAGATAACTGAACATCATGTTAAAAGTCACTATTTGATGAGAATGAGCATACCTGAAGACAATAGGAAGACATTTTATTTTTCAGGTGTTGTCATCTCAAAGCAAATCTCATAATTTTCTCTTCACAACAGAATAATTCCTTAACAGTCCCAAATATTTCAAAGTCATCCTTTATTCTTTATTCATTCACGGGATGAGGGTGTCTCTGGCTAGGCAGCATTTCCCTAATTACCCAGAAGGCAGTTAAGAGTCAACCACATTGCTGTTGGTCTAGAGTCACATGTAGGCTAGACCAGGTAAGGATGGCAGATTCCTTCCCTAAAGGGCATTAGTGAACCAGGTGGATTTTTCCCAACAATCAACAATGGGTTCACAGTCATCATTAGATTCTTAAATCCAGATACTTATTGAATTTAAATTCCACCATTTGCCTGGACCCCAGAACATTATCTAGGTCTCTGGATTAATAGTCCATTGATAATACCACTAGGCCATCATCTCCCATCATCATCATCCATCTTTTTCAGCAACCACTGAGAGCCAACAAAGATTTCTACTTGGTTACACCGTTTCTGGGTTTAAATTAGGTAATTATTCACATCTCCAAGACTAACATTTTTCCATTCCTCTGACACCATGAAAGAAATTTTATAAAATGGACTGTCTATCCACAATCATCAATTTAGTGACTCTGGCTTGCTGAATTATTGTTGACTAAAGTATCAACTGAGCAACTGATCATTCTAGCTCCACAGGCAATTTATCCAGTGATTTTCTGAGCTGTAAGAAATTCTTCAAATTTACTGTTTTCTGCCTTCAATACAGCCTTGATTAAAATTAAATTGGATTTGATCTACAGATGATCAAATGGCATAATATGCTCTAGGGATTGAACAGTCTAGTTCAGTTCCTACGATCCCACTCATCTATTACCCTATCCCACATTCCACACAACTATCATCAAAGGGAAATATTTTCATGAATCGTTTTAACATACCTGAGCAGGCACATCAGATCTTGTGACAAACTCACCAACAGTGTAGCATTCCATTGTGCTCAATCCTGGATATCAAATCCACAGCCCTGAGAATAGGAGGTGACCAATCCATCCACAGACTTAAAATGCTAAAAATCCAACATACTCCAGACAGGACTCTGAGTGAGCCTTCCAATTTACGCTCCTGATTGATGAGACTTCACACTGGAGCAGTAAAATATCCCAATCTTACATCTGTTTCAGGATTGTGTGAAAATAATGCAAGTTTATTAAATAGCGGCTTTACTTTCGTCTTCTCTTTGAGTCTAAAAGATGGTTGCTGTGTTCAGTGGAAGCAGTCAGTCAAAAGCAGATGACCTCAAATGTAGTCCACCTTGGATGGAGTTGGTCTGTAATTCCCTACCAGTGATCATGAACTTGTTTCAGTGTTTTTCCCTGATATTCGGCCTCTCCTTTCAATATACCTATCTTCATTTTACACTTAGCAGAGGTAGTAGTCAGTATTAACTGGAGTTTCTTCATATCATTTCACACCAACAGGGTTTAGTGAGTGATTTGTCCACGACGTTTCAAATCTATGGAAAAATTTGTAAAGTGCAAATAGTGCCTTTTTTTCAAAATTAGGAGGACAGCAGAGGCCAAGTAAGAGGATTGTACAAAAAATCCCATTTCCTCCACTCCATCCATTACAAATGATGCATTAATGTGTATTTTCATTTGTCATGTGGCATTACCACCATAGATATTAATACCAGACAGAATTCATTACTGCTTGAGCGCTGACAGATATTTGTTTGCAAGGTATAGAAAAGAAATGTTGACACATCGGTGTGACAGTCTGTAGTTCCAAGGTACACACTGTTTGTTTTATCGCTGACCCTATTTTTTCAATACTTTGTCTCTTCCTTTTCCTGACTAGCAGCAACAAGCGGTTCAACTCACCAAAGGCACCAAAGAACATAAACAGAATTTCATCTGAATCCCCCTACCACTCACCAAAAAAACTTCCTGAACTGAAAGAGAAAAAGACAAATAAACAAAAGAGGGGAACTCGAACAGAGCGGTACAGAGCTCCGAGGTTTGCACAGAGCTCAAAAGTGCTGTGTTGAGCAATCATCACAGGACTTTCTTTATTCTGAGGGACTAAATATGGCTGATGGGAAACCAGATGTGAGTAAAACCTGACGTTCACACACAACTGCAGTGAATTCCTGCCCTGCCTTATCATTCACACACTTAGCGGGACACTTAGCAGCTATTTGTTGAACGTTAAGTTTATGCAGTTGATTTGATACACAGTTTTCCTACATGTTTTAGACTTAGCACTTGTAACTCACAAAGCTAGATCATGGCTTTGTATAATATCATGAAGAAGACATAAATAGTCAACAAACCACTTCATGTTTCCCCTCTGTTTTAATTTCTATTGAAATCCCTGGACATAAAGAGCATGACCACCCACACCTGCCAAAATGGTATTTTTGTATATTGTGAACGTATTACATTTTTCTTCCAGCATCCACTGTATTTTGGTTTTGTCTTATTGCTTATGGTTTATTTTTAAACAGGGCCAGTGGTTTGTTACCTAATATGGAGCAAGCGGGATTGCATAAGCCAACACTTCATTTAAATTCAAAAATTCAATTTTTATCTATGACACAGTGGCGATAGTTGATCTTTGATAACGTAGCATGGGGATTGATTATTCAGACCGATCGATGTTCGTTTTGGGCATGTAAAAATGAGATTTTTTTTATTGAATGAAAACAGAAATTGTTGGAAAAACTCAGCTCAGTGCTTATTGAGTGATGTCAAGTTTGGGCTCTGCCAGGACCACTCAGCTTCTGACCTCATTACAGCTTTGGATCAAAATCAAACATGGACAAAAGAGCTGAATTCCAGAGATGAGGCAAGAGTGATGATACTTGACTACTTGACATCAAAGCTGCTTTCAACTGAGTGTGGAATTAAGCAGCCCTGGCAAAAACTGGAATCAATGGATAACAGGGGACAAAATCTCTGCTGGTTGGAGTCATCTCTGGCACATAGGAAGATGGTCATGTTTGCTGGAGGTCAGACATCTCAGCTCCAGAAAATCTCCTCAGGGTAGTGTCCCAGGCCCAACCATCTTCAGCTGCTTCATCCCTCCATCATAAGGCCAGCAGTGGGGATCCTCGCTGATGATTGCACAATGTTCAGCACCATTTGCGACTCTTCAGATACTGAAACGGTCCATGTCCAAATGCAACAAGATCTGGACAATATCTGGACTTGGGCTGACAAGTGGCAAGTATAACATACACGCCACAGAAATGCCAAGCAATGACCATCCCTCAGAAGAGACAATCTAATCACAGTCCTTTGACATTCAATGGTGTTACTATCAACAAATCCCCTACTACCAAGATCGTGGATGTTACCTCTGACCAGAAACTGAATTGGACTTGCACATAAACACAGTGGCTGCAAGTGCAGGTCAGAGGCTAAGAACACTGCAGCGAATGGCTCACCTCCTGACTCCCCAAAGTCTGTCCGTCATGTACAAGGCACAAGTCAAGAGTGTGATGGAATACTCCCCACTTGCCTAGATGGATACAACTCCAACAACACCCAAGAAGCTTGGCACAATCCAGGATGAAGCAGCCCACTTGATTAGCACTACATCCACAAATATTTACTCCCTCCATCACCAATGCTGAGTAACAGCAGTGTGTACTATCGACAAGATGCGCTGCAGAAATTCACCAAAGCTCCTTAGACTGCACCTTCCAAACCCACAACCACTTCCATCTAGAAGGACAAAGGCAGCAGATATGTGGGAACACCACCACCTGCAAGATCCTCTCCAAGTTACTCACCATACTGACTTGAAAATATATCACCGTTCCTTCACTGTCATTGGGTCAAAATCCTGGAATTTCCTCCATATGGATAATTACGGTCATCTTACAGCATATGGACTGAAGCATTTTAAGAAAGCAGCTCATTACCACCTTCTCAATGGCAAATAGGGATAGACAATAAATGCTGGCCAGCTAGAGACACCCATGTACCACAAGTGAATAAAAGAAAACATGCAGTTGATTTCTAATAATGTGGTATAATTCAGAATCAAAATCTAATATATATGCCTGAAATACACAATTGGCAGTTACCATACAAAAAGATCCATGTGCCTGAAGTATACTAACACTAACCTCGTGTCATAGCCCATCAAAGCCAAAGATTGGTTCTTTTATGATTCAATCTATTAAGGTTTAAAACAACTCAACATCCACTAACTCCTGCCACCTTCCTAAATCCAACTTGAAGGGAATGTGATTTTTCAGGTAGTGGGGTGGGGGGGTGAAGGTGGGGGGGCGAGGTGCGGGGGGTGCTGCTTGGGCCTTGCCTGAAATCGGAGTGGATTAGGCTTGGACAGTAGTTGGAGTGGAAAGGGAGGTGGTGAGATGCTTGCACGTTTACATCCAAATTCTGACACAAACAACCTTCAAACCACCTACCTCTCGTTTAAACAGGATGGGAAGGTGGTTGAGTGACCAACTAGAACCAAGAGGGCGAATTGGCTGGCTCACTGTGATAAAATGGCTGCAAATTTTGCCAACCTTACCAGTTATTGGCTGGGTTTCACAAGCCTCAGGCAAAGATACTTCCAGGTGAGGCTTGGCAGGCTCAGGAGGTGAATGCATTTTACATTAACTTCCCGGATTCAGCATGCCTACCTCCCCAAAATTTCCCAACAAATTCTCTGATCTCCACCAACACCATCCTCCCAGCCAGTGAGGGTCTCCAAATCCTGACAGACTCCTCCTGCACCTCACCAGGACTCTGACCACTCGCCTAGACCTCTGAATCCCTCTTCACAGAGATCTCTGACTTCTTTCACACTTCCTGGCCCCGAGGGTCCTAAAGAAGGTTAGTCCATCTGAGATTGTGCCCCAACCCCCATTCACAATTCTTCCCTCACCAAGCCCAATCAACACCTCTGGGTTCAGCCCTCCTTCCCTCCCCACCACCTCATCCATGAACGACATCCCAACCCAACCTGAGATAGATCACTCCACATCCCCTCTTTTGGCCAGTCCCCAAGGTCATCACTAGTATTGGTTCTCTGTTCATCCCATTGATCATCCTGAACTTTCCTCCACCAGGATTGTTCCCCTTTTCACACATAACCCCGCCTCCCCCCAGATTGTACCCATCTTCACTCACCCCAGTTTATTCAAAGGCTTGGCCTCATTCCACTCTGCCCCTTCCGCAACTCCCATAAGACAGACTCTGAGGGCATGAGTTATGTCTTGTCCCAGGAACTTGACAGCCTCTGTGCTGGTGACATAACCAGAGTGTCATTAGAATTCCATCCCTAGCTCCACTCATTCTTTTCAGAGCAGACAGGACATAACGGCCGACAAATCAATTGTCTTGTAAATTCTGCTTACTTTCCTTGAAACAAAATCTAAAATTTCTGCACAAAGTCCTGCTTAGAGACTTGTACTTGGCAAAACATGAAGCATCAGGGAGAATGACTCCTGAAAACATAAGGCACAGCTGGAAAAACAAAAAGGTCCCTTTAAAAATCTCTTGACCTCTGAGACACCCTTATGCTTCAAAGCCTTCGTGCTGGCAACATTTCATGCGGAAAACCCAGCATGCCAGAGGCCAGAAAATGGCAGAAAGCCCCTCCATGATCTTATTTGCATTCACAAATGAAGTTCCCGCCTGTTTTGGTTGAGGGCTTCAGGAATGTACACCAAACCCAAACTGACTGTGCAATCCAAAGCCAGGGCTAATCCAGCCAAAAAGAAAGTAGCCACTTCATTCCCTTCTCTCGACTTGAAACAGCATCTTCAAAACCTCAAGCTCCCACTTTAGTAGTAACTGGTATGTCACAAACTACCACATGTGTCCTTGTACCCTGATTAAGGCAGATGTGAAACAATCGATAGGTAGCTCCAAAACCTAAAATGACAGACAACCACTGGGAAGTATTCCATTGCGGCTGGGTGCTTATCCAAAGTTGTCCAGGATCTAGCTTTACTGCAGAGAAGCTAAGCCTCCACATTTCTAAGGAGGAAGAGTAATTTAGTGACATGCATTAGTGCGTTGTTAATGGTGCTAGTGCACTCACAAGTTTGGCAGTAATTTGTGCTGCATCCTTTATTGCTGAGGAAAAGCTCAGTAACTGCTGTTCTGACCAGTGAGCTGCACTAATAATTATATTAGTTCTGCCTTTAGTCTACCTTCAACGTGGTAATTTAAAGGGAGGTGTTTTGGTGGGATCTTATTGGTATAAAGTTAAAGTTTGCACTTTGGGTGCATCCAACATGAATCAATGCAATCACGTCATATTTTAAGCATAACTTGAAACACTGCCTTAAAAATATTCTTTGCCAGCTTTAAGCATGGTAACATGGCAAAGGGAATTGGGATGTTGTGTTGAGGTTGTACAGGACGTTGGTGAGGCCACTTCTGAAGTATTGTCTACAGTTCTGGTCACCCTGCTATAGAAGGATATCATTAAATTGGAGAGGGTTCAGAAAAGATTTACAAGGATGTTGCCAGGACTGGATGGTTTGCGATTTCAGGATAGGCTGGATAGGCTGGGACCTTTTTCACTGGAGCAGAGGAGGTTGAGGGGTGATCTTATAGAGGTTTATAAAATCATGATGGGCATAGATAAGGTGAATAGCAAATGTCTTTTCCCTAGAGTGGAGGAATTCAAAACCAGTGGGTGTATGTTTAAGGCGAGAGGAGAAACATTTAAAAGGGACCTGAGGGAAAACGTTTTCACACAGGGGGTGGAATGAACTGCCAGAGGAAGTGATAGTTGCAGGTACAGTTACAACATTTAAAAAACATTTGGATAGGTACCCGAATAAAAAAGGTTTAGAGGGATATGGGCCAAAAGCAGGCAAGTGGGACTAGTTTAGTTTGGGAAACTTAGTCAGCACGGACAAGTTGGACCAAAGGGTCTGTTTCTGTGCTGTATGACTCGATGACCCTAGTGCCATTTAAAATGAACATTTCAAGAAAAATAAGCATTTTAACTAGAATCTCAGCCTACCATCTGGGAGTAGCCCAATCTTAAATTACTCAAATTAATGTTTTAAAATACATATAAATTTTCTTGGGGTACACTCATCAACCCATTAAAACATTTAAAACCTTTTCAAATGAGTCTTTGAGTGCCTTAATAGCCAAAGCCAAACCTAAATTCCTGAACTGAGGCAGCCCCCAGGAGCAGGCTGAGTGGCCCTCAAGGTTCGAGGCTCCTTACCATACTGATGGGCAGCAAAACTGGACCTTTTGGGATGTTATCCCACTGGCTTCAGGTGCTTCCAACTGATTGCTTTTATCCAGGCATTAAAGGAGGAGGCCTCCCTGCTGAGGCATTTTCAATGTCATGTGACTGCCTTAGAAACATCTCCATTTCCCAGTGGGTCTGCTGGTCTGGTATTGCTGTGGGGTCCTCTAGATTGGGTCTGCAGCCTCAGTAAGACAATTATTCCTGAAAGGATAGTAAACATGAAGCCAGCCAAGTCAGAGACTGCCTCCTGAAAATTTGGGCCATTGGCTCATCTCATGGATGGTCTCAGGATCCTTATATAAGGCAATGTTGGGGTCCCGACATCTGCTGGAAAATTCAACTCTCTGTTTCAGGTCTATAACATTTCACAAGAATCCAAAAGTAAATGCCCTAAAACTTCTAACCTCTATTTCTCATTCCATAGTTGCAGAGGATTTCCAGCATTCCTGTTTTACCTCCGAAGATGCCTGATTGAAATGGGTGACACTGTCTAAGGAATTCATATTCCTATTAGCCTCGAAAGAATGGTGATATTACCTTCTGATGTATCCATTTATTCAGCAGTTTGAGATGGGTGTTGTTTGGAAGGTGGGAAAGTGGAATGAGAGATACTTTTCGTCTAACATGTAATTATTAACCTATCTATTCACTGAGTATTTGAGCTCACCAGCACCAGATGAAGGATAGTTTCTTGACTTTTATTTCAATCTGATCATCCTTAATAATCAGATACAGAAGAAATTACAGGAACACTCGAATGCTGAGCCATTTCAGGCCTTATTAGACTCTGTTCAATCAGATAACCTAAATAGAATCACATCTAACTGCATTTTGGAATTCTATGAGAAAAGTACATTGGAAGCGACATTTCATTGCTCACAGTCAGATTCAGCACGTTTAGCTTGATGAATGGCTGGTGCTGATGAGTTCAACAGGCCTTTCATTCAGGAGCAGCCTGTATGCTCAATTCTCATCTCTAATCACCCATGTAAACAGTTACACACAGACCTCATTAATAATTAGTGTACTCAACATAGAAAATAAACACAGCCTGTTAACACAGAATTGTACCTATTTAATAACAGAGTTATGGAAGGGATCTCGGACTGTTTTGGATCATTTTTCTTGTTAAGTAATAAATTGAGTAGAAAGGTGAAGCCAAACACCCACAGACCTGAGGTTCTGGGTAAATTCTTTTACACTTTACTGCACATTCATTATGGGAGGTGTGAATATGTAGAAATTCAGTGCAGAATTATCAATGGATTGGTCACTAAGTGTTGTCTATCCTCTTCAAATTCCTCATGTCAGTAACCTAGTTTAGCACATACCAGCCCTGAATTTCCAATTGTGTTCTCTTTATTCCTGCCATAACTTTGGCGTTGCTGTTCAAGGTGATGTTGTATGTGTCCAATCCACCCATATTTTCACATGCGTTCTAAGCCATCATTTGTATTCCCAATTTGGCAAAAATGGCGGAAATGTTTCAAAGGTGTAAAGGTCAGTTTTTCAATCAGATTACCAAAGAAAATAGACATCACTTCTCCACTATGGAGGTGACGAACTCGCAGGTATCTTTGACACCTGAGCAAAACGACACTCAGTCAGACAAAATTACACTGACAGCTTATTTCATGCCAAAGAAAATATTTCTCTAATGCACAAAACAGAAAGCAAACATGATAATTGATCAACGTTGCATGCATTTGTAACAACTAATAACCAGATATGGCCTAGCTGATGTCGAACACATTGAATGGGTGATCATATCACAAAAAACAGAAGGTTATACTTCTGGTTAACTATATGTAAAGTCACTTAAGATGGAAAGTTTTCAAGGAGTTCGCAAGGTCTCTTTTACTTTCAGAGTCCAGAGCTACTGAAGTTGAGGCTGACAGGAGTGACTACCATACTCCATGTTCAACTCCTGTGAATTCTGTTCATTGCCCACATTCCAAGAAATAAATTTGCAAAATAACAACAGAAATCTCACGGAATTTTGACTTGTCCAAAAACATCAGTCACTGTGGCGCCAGATCTCACCCACACTGGTCACAATATCCTGCTACCTGCAAACAGCATAAAGCTTGTGTAAAATCCAACCACTTTGCTTACATTTGACATTCATTGTCAAAATCTACTAGCAAAACCAAAACCACCAGCTGAATGTCACGTGCTCACAGTAAAAGGGCAAGAGTAGCCTGTGTAGAAGTGGGTGACACCGAATATACTTGGTGTTCTTCTTTGGATGTTGCAACCAGCCAAGTGTTCAGTGATCATTGCTTGGAAATAGATGTTCTCTTAGATATAGGAGCATCTGTCATTGTAATGGGAGACAAAACATTCAACAGCCTTAATGCTTGCACCATTCTCTGTAAAACAGGGAAATCAACAATTTTCCCTTCCAATAATGGAATATCACTAATATCTCTGAGAACTTTTGAAAGGTCAAACTCATTGGAATGAATGTTGCATTCTGTTGTATATCTGGAAAATGTGACATACATATCAGTTTCCACATCTGCCCATGATTGCCATCACATACACAGTTTCTATTCATTCTAACAACATTCTTGAATTGTATGATGTCCAGTTCACAAGCTGTATGCGGACTCTAAAGTGCCCAGTCACGCATTAATGGTGCCAAATACTATTTCAGGAAAGTAGATAGAGAAGCAACTTACTCAGCACTTACTTGACCTTGATATCATTGAGAAAGTTGAGGATGATTCTAACACTTGAGTCTCACCCAGAAAATGAGTCGAGAAACTCAACAGAAAAAACCAGATTAGAATCTATATAGTGAAAGAAAGTCACCCAACAAGAAAGACACCTGATCATATAAAAATAATGAATGCTTCTAAACACTTTGCAAAACTTGATCTCAATGCAGGATACCATCAAATTGAGCTTGCAGAAGAATCAAAATATCTTACAGTATTAAATAAAAACCAAAAGAACTGCGGATGCTGTAAATCAGGAACAAAAACAGAAGTTGCTGGAAAAGCTCAGCAGGTCTGGCAGCATCTGTGA